>NW_004524702.1:442306-455314 GCF_000260255.1 Octodon degus | reverse complement strand
AAAGAAGCAATAGGGGCCTGCAGTTAGCTCAGTTGTTTAAAGCACCTGCTTGGGCAAACCCAGTCATGTGCAGGGGACCATGATTTGACCCTCAGCTCCACATCCTGCATCAGACCTGCCATTAAGGCAACCTGAGTCAGAAAAAAAAAAAAAAAAAACAACAAAAAAGAATCTTTAGGAGCAACATAGGTCCTTCCTATTTATTTTTAATACAGTTACAATCACAATATAGATGTCATCCCATTTTTTTCAATCAAGTGTTTTTTCATGCTACAATCATCTTCTAGCTATTATTTTTAATAGCTAAATTGCTTACCAAGATGCATCAAAACTGGTATAATCCTAGCTCCCTGGAAGGCTGAGTTAGGGAGTTCATGAATCTAAGTCCAGCTTGGGCAACTTAGTGAACTAGTGAGATCCTATCTCAAAATTTAAAAAAGGACTAGAGATGTATCTTTGTGCAAAGGGCCTGTGTTTGATTCCCAGTATGGGGGTTAGGTAAGTGCAGGGAGGCAAGAGGAAAGAAACAAACAAGAGAAAGCAAGCTATCAAAAATTAGCCATTTTTCTGTGACTAAGCATCTAGGTGTGTTCTCCCTCCATTATTATTAATCGCAGTATACTAGGAGCGTATATTGTGTGTCCTTGAGAAAGTTATTTGATCTTTTAAAAATAGCTACCTCATAAATTTGTTTTGAGGATTAAATGAAAAACTGCACATAATGCATGTAGTATAGTGGTTATTCTGACTGAGTGCACAGCTTTTCGTAAGTGCTAATTAATGTTAGCATTATCACAATGAATATAAGGCATATAGCCTTTTACTTAATTAAAAATTTTAGGACTAATTTCTTAAAGTAGAGGTAACTTGATCAAAGTCTGTGTATTTTTATGATTTTTGAAATTGTTTTTTGAATGTGTCATAAATGGCCAGGGGCCATTTATTTTTAAGGCTCAGTGGTCTAAGTGCCTGTCTGCAAAGTGCAAGGATCCAGGTTCAATCCTTGTTGTGCTAGGCACAGGGCTGAGTTGGCCACTGAAACTGGACTTTGTGGCACATACCTATAATCCCAGTGCTGGGGAGGCTGAGATAGGACAATCACTATGAGTCCTAGCTGTGTAGTGAGACCCTGTACTAATTAATTAATTAAAAAATTTAAATGTGTCATGTAATAGTAATATTCATAGTAAATATATCAACTTTGCTAGCATTAGAAATTTCAATTACTTAAAAGTGTTTTGGCAATTACTGGTCAATGGTCCATAGTTTTCATTCGTATTTAGTTGGCCCTTTAATAAATATACATTACTTCTGTTTTCTGTTTCCTGATCTTTCTCCACATCTTTAGAAACAAACTACGTCTGGGATGAAGTTGGGATAAATTTACTCATTAGCTATGCAAGTTGTAATTTTAGGATTTATGCCATCATGTATAAATTATTGAAATTTAGCTTTCCCTGTTGTAATACCATGTGGTTTCAAGATGCATGGTTGCCTGGCAAGCACAAGGGCTTGAGTTCAATCCCTGGCTCCACCAAAAAAACCCAAAACATAAATCCTCTTGGATTTTCCTTATCTTTCTCTCTGAGTTTAGAGAAAACCACACACACGGGTACACAAGAGTTCACCTTCTGAGTTTTCATACAGTCGCACAGGACAGCACCACCGCTTAATTCCGGAAGCTTCCATCCCGTGGGAAAGCAGCGCGGTCCCACGCAAGCAGCCCCTCCCGCAGCCCTGCCCGCGCACCAGCCGCTCCTGTGGATTTGCCCGGCCGGCGCGTGGTACAGCCGCAGCAGCAGGGCTTCGCGCCGACCTCTGAGCGCGGGCGCACCCCGGCACAGCCTCCTCTCACTGGCCCGCGACGTCCTCTCTACAGGCAGGACTCGCTCCTTAATCTGGTCATCATGCATTTGGGTTATTTTACCTTTGTGTGTGGCAGTTAATGCCACTAGAACACTTGCACGCGCATATCTGTGTGGACGTGCGCTTTAGTTCTAGAAGACTAGAAGCCTGTCAGTTCCAAATGGCTGCAGCAGCACGAACAGCAGTCCGGAAGGCTTGAATTGCCCCACAGCCTCCCACACTCCTCACTGTTTGCCCCCTTAGTTCCAGCCCTTCTAGAAGGTGTGAGGTTGTATTTCATTTTCGACCAGTTGTGCAGATCATCTTTCATGTGCTTGTTATCTGTGGAGGCCCACCTGAGCAGCTGTCCTGGAAAGAAGAGCGGCTGTCTCCATCTTGGCTGAGCCCGACCCCACTTCCTGGTATTGTTCTGTACAGAGCTGGCCAGGACTTCTGTTTACCCTTCAGTTGGCCTTAAGCAATGTGTATTGGTCTAGCTGAGGTGCTGGGGATAGTCTTTGGAGGTGGCGAGCGTGTTTCCCTGGTAGCCTATACCTGCTGCTCCTTAATGTGAGCCGGGTTAGGACAGGATGAAGAGCCAGTGCTCTGTGCCGCCAGCTGGGATCGAGCCTCGAGACAGAGGCCATGACTTCCTGGGGCTTGAAAGGCTACATCAGAGCTGAAGCACCAGACTTACCAAAACATTAGATACTATATAATGCAGATTACTCTCTCTGCATATCCTCTCTGCATATGGCAGAGGTAAATGTAGGCCACCCACCTAGCTCAGCTCACAGTGATCACCTACTTCCCACAATTCTCAGTCAGTCCTCCTCAAGCCACTCCTCCATTAAATAAAACTGGGTGAGGCCCTGGGTCCCTCTCTTGGTTCCGGAAAGCCATCTTCGTGGCTAGACTTAGAGACCCTCAACTCCCCGATGATTGAAAATATAATTTAGTGTCTTTATTTTTGCCATGGGTTTCACTGAAAGTGGTAGATTGGAATCAACTTGATGGGATTCCAATAACGCAACTTTGGGATTATACATATTGGCTTCCTGAACTGAGACAAGGATCTGGAAGTGTCTCCTACATTATCAAATGCATGTTTTGGAAGAAAAGGCTATTTACACCTTTTGCTCACTTCTAAATTAGACTGTTATCATTATGAGTCCTTATATATTCTGAGACAAGTTCCTTATCAGACATGTAATTTGGAAATTTTCCCTTTTTATGCTAAACTTTATATTTTATTGGTATTTTTGCTAATTCAGGGAGCTTGGATGCAGTAGTGGAAGAAGACGAGACCTGACATTATCTCCAGTTCTGTGTAGTGAAATCGTTTTGTTTTGTTTTGTTTTTTGGTGGAACCGGGAATTGAACTCAGGCCTTTGCGCTTGCTGGGCAAGCACTTATTCCACTGAGTATGTCCCCGGCATGAAATCGTAGGTGTGTGTATGTGATGACAATATTTTGAGGGCAGTACCAAGATGTTTTCTCTAGGAAGGAAAATGCAGCTCAGTCCTTTGGCTTTAGAGCAGAGAATGAGCAAAGTCACTGACAATGTGACATTTCTGAACAATGTAAGAATGGCCTCAAATTGGCTGGGTTATGTTGATATTTCAGAGACACTGAATTAAATGGGATGAAGCATCAGGAAGGAAATTCTTGGGGGTCAAAAAAGCCCTGCAACTGCGGGGAGAGGCTGAGGCTGGAGATCGGTCACGCACGCCGAAGCGAGGATAGTCCACGAACAAAGAGCATGTGAGGCGAGTCAAGCAAACAGGCTGCTGGGCAGAGTGGTCCCATGACACCAACCTGCTGAGTGTACCTATAAACACCCTGAGGCCCTGGAGCGCTTGCTTTTCTCCCACTCAGAGACAGGGCTGCCCCAGCCTCAGTGTCCCGCTCTATCACTCCCATCCTCATTTCTCTGTCCTCCACTGTCCTTTGTCCTGAGAATCTTGACCGCTGTGCTGGACTTGGTGTGCTCCCGCATCCAGAGCACTGCTTCGGGTTTACGAGCTGTTTTCTGGCGTAGCAGAATGTGAATCCCAATGGGCAAAGATGTTTTAAAACTCACTGGATATTGACTTGTTCACTGCATAAAGACTGGCAGAGTTTACTCTGAGCAAAGGGGTGTTTTGAGCCATGGAACCAGAGGCAGGCTGGCATGGTACCCTTCTGGGCCGTCTCTGACTTGCTAGATTCCATTGCCCTGTGGTGTCTCGGAAGTTACTGGGCAAAGCTCTATAGAGCAGCAAGGAGAGGCCCCTCCAGGGTGAACGCCTAACATGACAGCATCCAGAGCAGGACCTTCAGCGGGTGAGCAGGTAACAGGGCTCTGCCCCATCCATGGGCTGGCGCTGTGTCCTACAAGGGAGAGCACTGAGCTCAGCCCTTCATGCGCCTACCGAGGGGCGATGCGGTGAGAAGCTCCCTTCCAGGTACGACCCTCGACCTTGGACTGCCAGCCTCCTGAACTGCCTGAAGGCGCTCTCTGTTCCTTGGGAATTGGCTGGCTTTAGGTATTCTGTTAGAGCAACACAAGGTGGACAGATGGCAGCTATATACAGCATCAGTCAAAAACATCCTGGGAGAGACTGGGCCCAGATGGCCTGGCATGGCCCGGATGGCCTGGCATGGCCTGAATTGGAAACCTCGTCCATGACACATGTGCACGGGTCACCATTCTGTGGCAGTGCCTGAGCAGAGGCACTTAGTATATCTTACAGCTTGGGCACTAGGTACTGGGGAGGGTAGGTGGTATCTCACCACGGATTTTTAAATTTGTCTACTCTCCACTGATGCAGAACTTGCCTACCTGGGCTTCAGCAATGTCTGCTAACATCCGCTGCCTCCTCTGCCTGGCTGCTGTGTGAAGCGCTGGTCTCCGGGTCCATGCCACGGCAGCCTGATGGGTGTGGTCGTGGCGTGTGTGGCCCAAGGTGGCAAGTGAGAAGCCGGTCAGGGTGCTGTTGGGCAAAAGGCTGGTGCGGCTGGTTGTCCCAGAGCTGGGTGAGTTAGCTGTGCCCCAGGTATGGGGAGCGGGATGGCACGTGTGCTGTTCGTTTGCTGTCCCGTAGTTCGGTTTCCAAAGAGTGTGCTTCCGACCCCAGCCCTGAGCCGACTCTATGGCCTCAGGCGCCACTGCCCAGCCAGCAATCATTCATTCAGCCCTCAGTTGTGGGCACCCACTGTCCAGTTCCCGGGGTGTAAGGAAAAGAAGTCGCAGGCTCCTGCTTTATGAGACTTTACGTATTGTGATGGGGTTGAGATCAAAGCAGAAGTACTTGCTCCAGACAGGCGCCCCGCCCTCCAGCCGCCTTCAGTAAGCCTTTTGTTCCCTGCTGAGTTTGTTTTCCCGCAATGATGTAGCTTCTTGTCCCTGTTTCTGTGGTATTCCAAGAAGGTGGAATTCATGGTAACTTTCTGTCCAGTCAGCTAGCGGTGAACACTCTGCTCTTGTCCCTCCTACTTGGTTGTAAGTCCTATACAGATCCTGCTCCCTCGCAGTTGGGGTCTTGGCTCTGTAGTGAAGGGTCCCAGCCAAGCCACCGGCCGCCTGCCTCCTAAACTGTGGTGCTTGGTTTGTTGGTACTGGTCTGCCTCAAGGCCTACTAGGAGCTGTAGACAACTTCTAGGAGCCGTAACACTTGCTATAACAAGATGAAACCCTAAGTGAAAAATGGTAGTCATGAGTTAGTCCCTCTGCCTCCTTCAGGTACAGTGGTGGTGGAAGGAGGGGTCAGTGGAAGATGGTGGGGGTATGATAAATGAGGGGGGCTGAGAGGCCCTGGGAAGCAACTGTATCCTAAGAGCAAGGGCTAGTGGCTGAGGGCTGTGAGAAGGGGAGATCAGGCTCAGTTTCCTCCAGGCCTGCCATGGAAGCATGGAGGTTGGCGCCATCTTGAGCCTGGCTGAGGTCAGGCCGGGTTGTAGGGGCTGGAGCTGGAGGGAGGTGGGCTGAGGCTGAGGTGTGGTGCACCTGCTGATGGTCCTGGGATGGGGCAGAGGGAGGGGAGGAGAGTGCTGGAGAAGTGTTGGGGGTAAGAGTGAGGAGGGGAGCGGAGAGAGTGAGTCTGCATGAACAGGCTTTCTGGCTGTGTCACCAAGCTGAGAGAAGCTGTCTATAGAGCGAGGAGACCCTGAGGGCAGGAGTGCGCATCAGCGATGCACAGGATGCCCGAGGAGCGGACCCCGGGTTCACCTGGGTCCCAGCTCAGCAGCTCTGAACCTCTGTGAACCTCCTCATGGACTCAGGAGCAGATGAGCCCCTCTCTCTGGGGGAACAGACCTCTGGGTAGGGCGAGTGGGGCAGATGGGTGCTGTCAGAGGCAGCGTCTCCCAGCAGGGCTATCAGGGCTTGACGAGCTGGGCTGCACCCTAAAATGCTTGTTGGCACATAAGTGAGAAATGCACCTGCTATGCACAACAGGTAGCCAAAAATGAAAGGCAGGCAGATTCCATGCAACTTCAGCTCAAACCAGCCGAGTGCACGCGCCAGGTGCCCAGGAATGCCTCCCACTGAAACCCTCGGGGACACTTGCTGAAGCCCATGATACAGGACGCAGGCTCCAAGCAGCGGCCCAGTCCACTGGGGAAAGTGACTGCACTTCGTGCCTATTACTGTGAATTCACAGTCACAGAAAAGGAGTCACACAAAAGCAAGTTACACAAATTTGTGTGGAACCCCCAGAGATAAGTACAGTTAGTGGAAGCAGGCAGCTTTGCATAGTAAAACTAAGGAACCCCCACAGCACTACCCCTCTGCCCTGGAGTAAACAACAGCAGGTATTTAGTGACCTTGAGATGCTGGGAGGGGTGTGGGGTCAGACTCAGCAGCCAGAGAGAGCATCCAGGGCACCGAAAGGCTCTTCTGGAAAGAAGAAGAGCACAGGAACGCAGGAACTTCGTTTGCAGACTCAGCCAATGACGGCACGCATCCGGCTTCCTCATAAACTTAGGCTTTGGCAGGAATAGTAAAGGACAAGTGGCCTCCAAAGGAAGACACGTGCCAAGTCCCCAGGCCCCTGGAGGAGACATCTCACCCACTGTGGTGTGGCTCCGGCTCCCTGGGCCCACCTGCCACTGTGCCCACCTGCCTCTTCCCAGCTTGGGCCATATTCCCATCTTCCCAAATCAGCCCCAGTGCACAGAAGGGACCAGCTCTGCTCTGGAGAGCTGATGGACTTGCCCGAGCAGTGGGGTGGAGGGAGCGCAAGGAGCTAGGCTGACAGGAGGCATGGGCAGGGAGGAGGCCCGCCCCTGTGGGCCAGGCCCTGGGCCTCCTCTTCCACCACTGGCTCCGGAGTGCACCTCCTCCCTCTCTGTGGAGATTCTGACACAAGCCATGCTAATCTTAGAGAAAGGAAAGTTGTCCCTCAAGCTTTAATAGTTACAAATAAAACATAAAAAATGTTACAAAACCATGAATGGCCAATGGACCTATGGCACCTTGTTGCATACTTTGAAAATCACCATGTTGAATAGTTTCATCTTTAACAGGAGAAATAGCAACATTTACGTACAACTATGGCCACAGCTTCTCCTCTGCCAGGTACTGACCACTGGGACCAGTGTCTTTCTTGCCTTTCCACTGTCTCCTCTGTGTGGCATGGGCAGCCTATGAGGCTAGAAGCTTGGAAACTGCATTTTCCAGACTTCTTCGCCTGTGGGGCCGGCAGGCCCACAATGGGAGGCCTCTCAGCTGCTGGAAGAGAGGCAGGAGCTATGTTTCTGCTCCAGTCCTAAAGCTGGAAGAAGTGGCCTCCTGGGGTCCTGACTTCAGGGACTCTTCACAGTCTCCCATTACTTTCTAGCTTGATAACACTGCTGTACCCATTTCCAGCATGAACACTGTGTGCAGTATGTGGGGGGTTTCTGTTTTCTGATGCTGTCCCCACCTGCATGTCTGCAGAAAGCCCAAGTCCCACAACCACCTTCAAAGGTTTTAAGGTCCCAGTGCGCTTGGCCTCCCAGAAGTCTGCTGGTGACTCTCAGGTGGCTCCTCAGCACCCCACTCTTCCCTCCAGATGGGCTTATGCTCCAGCCGTTCCTTCCCTCTGACCCTCGGTCCTCACCTCAGCTCCTCCGTGCTCCCCCGCAGAGGGTCGGAACCCATGTGTGTCGTCAGTGCCGTCTTCTAAGGACAGCCCAGGATTTTCCTTGGGTTTGTAACTGCCAACATCTTTTTCCAGGTCACCATGTCAAGTGGAACTGACTCAAAATTTCAAGAACTATATTTAGTTTTAGAGAGTGTAATTTTTGTCCAGAAGGCCCTCTGAAATCTTAAGGCCTATCCTCAACCCTTCTCCTTTTTCTATAAACTTCTGCTCTCAGTCTTGCACCAAATCCTCTGTTTGCCACTAAGTGCCCCTTGCACATACTCTGTCCCTCCACGGCCGTCCCCCTGTCCAGCCCCCATGTCCTGTGAACTACCTTCTTCAGGTCAGGTTTGGAAAGGACCCTACTGTGGAACCTGTATCTGCTGTGTACCACTTCTTGCCACCTCCTCTCCACACACAGGGGTTGGGGTGGGACCCCTGCTGCCTTATGCCTGCTTTTGTAGAAGGGTGGGGTTCACCTTGAAGAAAGCCCCACCTGTGTGATCCCCACCACACTCTGCGGCAGTCGAGGAGGCTCCTGAGTTCCCTGCACACTCCTGGGCATGGCAAAGTTCTGTCCTGTACCACACACCCTCCAGGACTGCAGCTCATCCCATGTGACTGATGCCCCAGGTTCCTGAACACACACGCAGAGGTCAGTGCTGCATGGAAGTATGGAGCAGCCAGGAGCACGACGATGCCCTCCCATACAGATTGTGGCTCGACCTGTACTCACATCGCACCCCACATGCAATCAGCCAACCTGCAGCCCTGTGCACCTGCACTCGAACCCAGGGCAGCCTCATGCTTTCCCCGCATGGCTCTCCTCAACCCCCAAGGCTGAAAGGCGGGAAAACACAGGCAAGCCCACACAGCTGGGTGCTGGGCTGCTGGTCTCTGTCTGGTCCCTGTGTCATTCATCCGCAGTGTACGCACTGCCTGCAGGTTCTGCCCCACCGCCGCTGGCCTAGGGCCCCTTGATCAGGTCACCAGCCTCCAAGGTCAGTCACAGATTGCTCAGCGATGGGAACCCCAGGTCTGCATCAGTCTCACTGCCTGTGCCTTCCTCAGTGCTGCGAGACTCAGCTTACTGCATGCCATGGAATCGCCTATTTTGTAAAGTTTGGAACTTTACTTTTTAACTTTGTAAAAAACTAAGGCTTACATGCAGTGTCAGGACCACCAATACGCTTGCCCTTGCCCCCATCAAGTCCTGCTGGGCAATGACACATGTCAGAAAGGGTACAGAGGCAGAAGGAGAACAGAGGACGCTGGGGAGGGCATGCACATCTCCTGGCAGCCCTCAGAGACACTGCAAAGCCCATGGCCAGCTCAGCTGCTGCAGCCGCGGGCTGTGGGAGGCTGCAGGTGCTCTGCTTTGTGCATGCTGTGCTCGTTGCCCTGTGGAAGGTGGCACCACCTGCTCTGTCTTGGCTGAGTGCTCCCAGGCTCACGCTGTGCCCCTGCGTGGCATCCCACCCAGCTTGAGTCTACTCCTGGAGGGCGCAAGGCCCCTGGGAGCCTCCTCTGTCAGCACTGGCCACAACACATTCTGGGGCCATGACAGCTGGGCCAGGGCCTGTTGAGTCTGACTGGGTCAGCACCTCTCCCCCATAGCTGCTCTGCCCACTCCTGGCAATGGCCACAAAGCTCCAGGGGCTCTCCAGGGGAGGAGCCTTGCCAGCCTGGCCCCAGCTCCTCACACAACGCTGCTCACTTTGCAGTCTGATTTCCTATGTGCACCTGGCTTCCCCAGAGTTGATCATGTACAGACTCTGAGAACTTAAGCTCATCAAGAGGGCCACTTAGGCCCCACTGAGGCCTACAAGGAGCCACAGAGACCCATGCAGCTGCAGTTTTCTCTTCAGCTGTGCTTAGCAGACAGACCACTGTCACTGCCAAGGTTCCATGCAGCAGCCCTGCAGGAAGTCCCAGCCCTGGGCTCGATCTGGGCATAGGGTGACAGATACAGGTGCCAGCCCAGCACTGCAGGGCTGGTGTGGCCAATGTCTCATTTGTTAATGAAGTTTCCAATTGGATATCTAGGTCACTTTTACATCTGAAGCAGTGTGTATGCCCAGGCAAGGTCTGCATCTCCTGCACTGAACCACAAGACTCCTGGGGAAGATGTCCAGCGCCCCCTGCTTGGCACGAGGATGTGAGAGGGAGGACACCAGGAAGGGACAGCCCCAGGCCGCAGTGGGCTGTGGTGCATGCTGCAGCTGTCACCACTTTGTGTCCTTCCTGGCACTATAATGAGAGCCCCAGTCCATGCTCAGGACCTTGGGGACCTTCTGCTGGTACCCAGGTGCTTTCTGGGAAGAACTGACCAGGGCAGGACTCAGGGGGACTTAAAACCACCATTACTGGACAAACTGTGTAGACTGCATCACATTCAGAATATTTCTGTTTCAAGCTTTCTTCAACACAGGGATAAAACTTAAATAAATGAGCCAGAGGGGCCTTTTGAGACAGTATTTTGATCTTGGGAATTCTAGAAATGTTTACAAATCATTCATAATTTTTCTCATGTGGGAAAAAATGGCAAATGATGTATTTAATTAAACAAGCATCTTCAATCATCACACAGCTTCACACAAGGCAGCTCCTTCCATCCCTGCTCAAATGTGTGAATTTACCAAATGAGTGGGAGAGAGGCCTGCACCCCTTTCTGAAAACGCAGCCATGTATACAAGTAAATCTGATGCTCCCGTTTCACCAGAAGAGTTCAGTGCTGCTGGCGCTGGGACCAAAGAAACAGGAGCTGTGCTTGGATTATGAACTGGAGGAGATGAGGAAGGAGGGAAAATTGATGGCTGCTGCATTTGTAGGCCAACCCTGGTGCTTGTGCATGCTCGTGGCAACTTCTGTAGGATCCTGGCTGGGAGAGGAGAGGCTGGGAAGCTCACTGTGTCATGGGTATCCAGCCCCACCTAGCATCTCATCCTCCAGTAGGCACTGCTGAAGAGGCTGCTGAAAACACCCCAGGCTTCTTTCTTCACACCATGACTGCTGGGCGAGGACCCAGGCTCTGATCCCAAAGGAAGGTTTCAAGCGGGAATGAGAACCCTACAACCTGCTGCTTCTTCCTGGTGTCTGCCCTGGCTCCCTCCACACATCCCACAGGAGGGTCTGGCAAAATCCCCACACAGATGGCAGCAAATGGAAACACACAGCAGCAGCAGGAGACACTATTGCAGAGATAGCCCAGTGGACCTCAGTCTCCAGGGATTCCATGACGATGGGGCTTGGTTTCATTTTTGCTGAGAGCCCTTTTTTGAGGTCTAAGGGATCAAATCCAGGAGCCCCCACAGGCTGGGCAGCTCTGCTGCAGGGGTAAAGCACTTAAGTACAAAGCTGCGGCAAAGCCAGCACACACATTCAAGCGGGGCACAGACTGAGTCTTACCACTCTGGGCTAAGCTGGGCCAGGCCAGGCCAGGCCAGGCCCTGCACCATGCGGTGTGGGGCGGGGAGGGTGCGAGCAGCCCGGCTCTCCACTGGGCTTCCTGTGCCGAAGGGCACGCCTGCCTTGTGGGTGAGCTGCATATGACACATGGACTGCTTCTCTGTCTGCTCATAACCTGATTATCTGGCCATGCAACCAAAAGAGGAACACGATGGACGTGAAGTGGGCATTAACACTGCTGAAGACCACATCTGCCCGTCTTGATTTCAAATAATTATGCTCATTACACGGCTTGTGTATTATTTAGTTGATGAAACTTGTAAGTAGACACACCTCTGGATGTAAGAAGTAAATCCAGGAAGTCAACGCCACTCCTAACCTTTTCCATGCTGAAAGGTGGCTGAAGGTTTCATTTAAGAATGGGTTCTTCTCACTAGATCGAAAATCACTGCTAGTGCGCACCTTGAAGCCAAGGCTCTGACCACGGGGCCAGGGAGGATGCCGAGGTGCTCGTGGCAACGCACCTTTATTGCGTTCTTAAACACTCACCACACCTCTGCTCGCCTCTGCGTGCTTCCCTCTGCCTCCTTTCCACCCTCTCTGCCTCCAGGGCCCAAGAGGGGGCGGGTCTGCTCTGCCCGCTGCCCACTTTTGTACCCTTCTCTCTAGAAGGCCCTGGAACTGTGAGCCAGAATCAGCCTCGCTGTTCAAAGTCAGTGGTCTCCAGGGTATGTGCTGGCCAAGCAGGAGAGCAGACCAAGGTGCAGAGCTGGCGGGGCGAGGCTTCCTGAAACCTGTTTTAGCACCGCATCAGTGGTGTCATCAAGAAGGTCACAACACATGGCATGGGAGGCAGACACTGACACCCCAGGCTGCTCCTGGGGGCTCTGACCCGGGGCCTGAACCCCACCCTACGAGGCTGTGGCCTCCACCTCTGTGGTGACCATGTCCTGCAGCTCTGGCTCCCCTCTCCCCACCTGCTTTCTGGACCTAGCTGCCGTATTCCTGAGGTCACACCGGGCTGGCTGTGCACAGAGGTGGTGTGAGAGGCAGCACAGACAACAGAGAACTTGGAACTCTCCCACTTCTGCCCTCCGGGCTCTGCTGGGCCAAGGGCGTGCTCTGGCCTTGCAATGCCAGGCTCCTGAGGCTGCGTGTCTCTGCACAGCACTGTGACGTGAAACCCTCAGGTCCATGCGATTGTCACCTGGGAGCACCTGTCCCAGCCCGCTTCCGACTCTGGGGTCCCACGAGAGCACAGTGTGCACTCTCCTTGTATCGCCACCACTGGGCTCAGGCCCAGGGAGCACAGTAGCACTGGCCCACAGACTGATGACGTTTTTAAAGTTTGTTGAAATTGTGTCCTGAACCCTAACTCTACCCATTGTTTTAAGATTCAAACTGAATAAATAAATCCACAGCTTGTTAAAGTTTTTATCTTTTGGTCATATAAGTAGATCCCGTATAATTTATGTGGCTCTTTATTAAATAAACATATGGAGATGCTGCCTGGTCCGTTTGATGTTCTAGGTGCACAGAAATGTGCTGAGGGCGAGTGTCCAGGTGCAAAGCCATGTGGGGCCCTCATGGAGGACCGCAGCGAGTGTCCAGGTGCAAAGCCACACGGGGCCCTCATGGAGTGCCGCAG
>NW_004524702.1:415800-442201 GCF_000260255.1 Octodon degus | reverse complement strand
AGCCACGTGGGGCCCTCCTGGAGGACCGCAGCGAGTGTCCAGGTGCAAAGCCACACGGGGCCCTCATGGAGTGCCGCAGCGAGGGGCCAGGTGCACTGATGCATCCAAAAGGGCATTTTATCAGTTTATTTCATGACACCACAACACCTGCATATTTGGCTAGATAAGCCTGGACATTGCTGTCAATATTTAAAGACAAGCTTAATGTTCAGAGACTGCATAAAGTGTATTTCTCTTTGTAGTGAGGGCATCTTGACCTATCAGTTGAAGGCCTCTAAGAAAAAGGTATCTTCTCCAGTGGTACAAATTCTGACAGCATTAGCCATCCCTGGGCAGAACCACCATTGTCCTCTGCGTCTCCACCCTGGTCACTTGGCAGACTCTGGATTTACCAATCTCCATTTTTTTTTTTTTGTACCAGGGACCAAACTTGGGACTTGTACTTCCCAGGCAGGAGCTTATGTCACTGGAGGCTATCTCTCTAGCCTCCATACTTTTTTTAGATGAGAGAAGACACTTCATTTGTAAGGAGGAAAAAGCAAAAGAGAAAAAAAGCTGCCTAGAAGCAGGGGCAGGGTCCAGGAAAAGGTGCATTCCCTCAAGCTCCATAATTACATGAGCTGCTTCTTTAACATAAACTCATTCCACATAAATATACAGGACACACACACACGGCCACACACACCCTGCAGGTTCTGCTTCTCTGGGAACTTGCTGCCGACTCCTGGGCCAAGAGCACCGTGGATGCCGGACACACTGCTGCCACGTGCAGCGGAGCGGCCCAGGGTGGCATCACCACCCACGGGGCCTGCAGAGCCAGGAACCAGCTCCTTCCCTGGCTCTGCCTGAGTCATCCCTGGCTCTCTTGGTACCTTCCCCTGGCCCAGGCCTTCTCTCTGGTCATGTCTACTGCCTGCTTGTCACATGACGGCCAGAATGAACCATCAAGAAGTGGCTCCGGCTCCTTCCCATCTCTTTCCCCCATACCTGAGGATAAGGGCCTTCAGGGCTGTGTCTGTGACCATGGCACAGGGACGCTGAGTGTCTTCCCATGATAACATCAGGCACATCTCGACACGAGACGGTTTTGAAAGCGATGTCACCAGCAGTTGGGGCTGACGCAGAGCATGGGACACAGTCAGTCCTGCGTGGAGTTGTGCAGCTCCAGCGGGAACTTCAGGAAACATCAGGAACCAGGCATACAATTTTATTTATAATATTTACCAGTCCACATTTATGAGGCCTTTTAACTTTACAGGTTCTGTGCCTCTGTGACTCAACTTTCTTTTTTAAAAAAATTTATTTATTTATTTGGTACAGGGTCTCACTATGCAGCTCGGACTCAGTGACCCTCCTGTCTCAGCCTCCCCAGTGCTGGGATTATAGGCGTGCACCACCATGCCTGGCTTTGGCACAACACGTGGTACTGGAGATTGAACCTGCATCCTTGAGCTTGGGGGTCAGCAGAGCAGGGGATCTGAGGGCTGGGGTGGGGCATGCAGCACTGGACAGGAAGCTGAGGCAGGAAGAGTGGGAGGGCCAGACTGGCCTGGGCTGCTCAGGAAGACCTGACTCAAAATTAAAGAAAGGGCAGTGGATGGAGCTCAGTGTGGCGGCCTTGGGCTTGCCCCCGAGTGCTACGATAATGACAATAAAAAGAGACTTTAAATGAAGTGGTCTGAATGAGATGGCGACCTGCAAGCCAGATGGGAGGAGCTGCAGCCAGAGCGAGCAAGGCAGACGGACCGGTTCGGGCGCAGCTGGGGGCCAGCCCATGTGGAGGCACAGGAACCGAGCGAGCGAGTGGGAACCGTGCGAGGCAGGAAGCCCGCTCCGCTGGGTGGCCACGGGTGTGCACAGCAGCCTGGGCACGCGGCTGGCCCCAGGGCGATGGAATCCACCCTCTCTTCCAAGGGCCGCAGGCGGCACACTTCGCCCCGAATTCTGAGCTCTCTGGCAGGAAACAGGAAGACCAGCAGACATTTCTGCTTCCATCCAGAGTCCAAGGGACAGCTGTGTCCTGAGGACAGTGTCTGCCTCCAGGGAACGCCGGGAGCTGGCTAGGATAGAACCAGGGACAGGTCTTCTTCGGTGTCCGCGGGAAGTCGGAAGGGCCCGACCCCTCAGAAGCCCCTAGCGTGCGCCCACCAGAGGGCGTCCCTGCACCAGAACCTGGAAATGAAGCTCCGCAGACAGCCAGACACCCGAGCGCGCGGGGGCGCTTCTCCGCCCTTTCTGCGCCTCACGGGTCTCGGCCACGGCTGGCCTCCGAGCTGCTCTCAAAGCGTCTCTCCCACCTTGCAGACCCAATTTCACCAAAACCCCAGACTCTGTAAGTGACAGGAGGCCAGGAGAGCAGCGCTGCGCGTCGTCACACAAGCCCACTCCCGCGCCCCCCCGCGAGGGCTGCGGACTTCCGAGCCTCGAGCACCGGCGTGCAGGCGCGGTGCGGCACAGCCTCTCGCCCTGGCCGTCTCTGCTGCCTTGCTCTGCCCTCCACCGCCTCCTCACAACCCCGGGATGCTCTCAGGTACGTGTTGCAGAAATGCCAGCCAGGGGATTTTAGTGCTTTCCCTGGGCACCGGAGCAAAACAGGAAAACATGACAAACCATATTTTCATATCCTTCCAGAGAAGAAAGCAAGATTACCAGTTCCTCTGGTCTTGTTTCCTGGATTCTAATCCCAAATTAAAATTTCGTGGACACATTTATACTGGGAAATTGAGCAACACAAATGTTAGCGTGCTTGAGGATTCTGTAGCGAATGTGAGCCCTCCCTCCTGTTCATCCGGGTGCTCTTAGATTTTCCTCCTGGCCCTTGTCATAGTCTATCATTAACGCTTCCATCCAGCTGTTCATACTTCCACTGCGGTTGTCTTCTCAATTCCAGGGGGCCAGAGCCCCTGCCCCGCGCTGCCCTGGGCCCAGTGGGGGGCGGCCAGCCCTGTGCTGGACCCACTGGCAGCTGGACGGAGGCCCATGCTGCTCAGGTGAGCCAGGGAGGGTCAGGGACTGAAGCCAGCAGGGCCAGAAGGGTGCAGCACGACAGTCACACCGGTGACGCGTGAGGGTAGGATTTCTAACTGGAGCTCACAGTACTCAGACACTGGGGTTTAAATCACGCACACATGCACCTGGTACACAAAGGAGACAGTTCTGACCAAGAAAACCAGCTTCGTCTTTGCCTCTGTTTTGCCTCATATTTGCTTTCTTCTCTCGAAGCTCTCTCCTCCATTTTCCAGACCAGATGTCTAATGGAGCATCCCATATGCTGGCCGGGTACTGGCAAGGCTAAAGGGACTGGATCACGTGAAGGCTAAAATGTCATCCAGGTCCAGCTTTTCAAATATCTGAAACCTGTATTTCAGGTTTATATTTGGCCATAGTATTTGGTTATGGATTAAGACTCATCGAAAATAAAATTTCAAAAAGATTGTGAAGAAGTAAGTTTCTATGACTGCTTTAGATTTTAACTACTCCCAATCTCTGGTCAAACACCTAATAACCATCACCATCCTGCCAGCTGCTTTTGCTCTTTGACGCAGCTGGAGGAGCATCAGCCTCGAGGACTGACGCCTGTGGGGTATGAATGTAGTTGACCCGCCCCTTATCTGAGTCTGGAATTCTGGGTAAGCTGCCCACGCCACATGATATACTTTTGCCCCGGAAATCAGAATGTGCTTTTAAGATTCCATTTGGAGGGGAAATCAGACCCAATAGTAAAGATCATGATTTAGGTACCAGTGATAAAAAATTATCTGCAGAGCATATATCGAGAAGGCATCTCTTCTGTAAAATATCGCTTAAGATCACTAATATTTACTGGCTCTTGTTTCCTGTTAGATATCTTATGATGTTGAAATTACTAAATCTGTCATGAAAACATTTCGTGCAGTCCCCAAGAGATGTGGCAGGCCCTGGGCTTCTGAAACAGGCTGGTTAGCAGTCATTGTTATTTTACACAATCAAGGCCAACAAGTATTTGTAAATAAAGCCTATTAGTGGCTAGCAAGTGTTCCTTTGATAATCTCCTTTAGTAAAAACTGGAAATCCCATTAACAAAAATGTCAAGCAATGTCAGGGCCCAGGCCTGCGTGCAGTGGTGCAATTTCCCATCTGACGTGAAGCCCATGGCACTGCCCACGCAAGATGAAGGGAAGATGAGCAGGCACGTGAAACTCCTGGGCGCAGTCACTGGCTCTCCTGAGCTCTCTCGACGAGCGCTCGCACCCACCACGCCTCACCCGAGCTGGGAGCTGCTTCCCGCTCTGTCTCCTGGAGGCTCTCACCTTGCTCCCTGTGCGTCCTGTCAGCATCTGCAGGAAACAGCTCCCTGGGCCCTCTGGATGCCCGGAGGTCGACGCGACCCTTGTTTACAGTGAGCAGATGGAGGTGACCACTGTGGGTCTGGAGGCCTCCTCCCCCACAGCATTTAGAGCCCTTCAAGCCCCTGTTTTGTTTCTGTGTATCCTGCCCAGCCAGGCTGCTCTTAATCAACCTCGTCCAGTTGCTCTGGTTCCTGCTGTGTGCTGGAGATGCCTCCTGGCCCGAGGCACAGCCACTGCCCCAGGCCCACTGGCCTCTTCCAACTCCTGACGCTCACACAGCCCAGTGCTGTCCTGACAGGTGACGTCATCGCGAAGCAGAAGGGATGTGTCAACACCACTGTCTGCTCAGTGGCTTGGCAGTGTTGCAGGGCCAGCAGAGGCACAGCAGTGCAAGTGACTTGCAACACAGAGGGGGAGCCCCTGGGCCTCAGGGTGCCGACACCAAGAGGAGAGGGGGCCCCCAGCACCGGGCAAG
Organism: Octodon degus; assembly: GCF_000260255.1. NCBI lineage: Eukaryota > Metazoa > Chordata > Mammalia > Rodentia > Octodontidae > Octodon > Octodon degus. Next base: position 437,398 of record NW_004524702.1, on the reverse strand, counting down.
GCACATGCTATTCCCATGGCCTTCCTCGGTTTGCAATGTGGAACTAAGCTAGAACTTCAGTGAAGAATGAACACAGAAGAAAATAATAGCTGCCAGATAACAAGAACTGAGAGAATACGTGAAAGGACCCAGACAGCAGAGATGTCAGAGACCTGCCTTGACCTGCTGAGAAAGGCAGGCATCAGTGGTGTGCACAGAGCCCAGGCCTGAGCCCCTGCACCTGAAGGCCCCTTTGTGAAATTTAAAAAAGAATAACCTCAGAGCACTACTCTCTTCTATTTATTTTCAACTCTGGGCCCACCTGAGATGGGGACAGTAATGTCTGATAAAGGAAGATTTCTCCGGAGCCAAAAAGGCCGTCTCACACGTCAAGCTATAACTCTGAGCCCAGCTAAAGGCACGCTGCTGCATCTTTTTGCACTGGCGGTTTGCACTCGTGGTCACCAACCTTCTGCATCACGTGTGAGCACACAGGTCAGCAGCGTATGCGTGTCACAGGGTATGCAACCTTGCCCACCACTCATAGCTGGAAACTGTCTACCTAATAGTAACTCCCTCACTTCCTTCCTCCTGGCCCTGCTGGCCACTACTCTACTTTGTGTCTCTTCTTTTGAATCCTCATAGAAATCACAGATCACGCGTGCGCACGCGTGTGCGTGTGTGTGTATGTGCATTTGGTCCACGGTCTACAGGGTCTCACTACGTAGATCGGACTCATACTGATTCTCCTGTTTTCAGCCTCCCAAGTGCTGGGATTATAGGTGCATGCCACCATGCCCAGTCTCAATTGCTGGCTCAGCACACCCCTGTGGTGGGGATGGGGCAGGCATGACACACCAGGGATTGAACCCTGGCCACTGAGCTCTGCCTAAGCAGGTGCTTTAGTTCACAGACTTTTGAATAAAAAGGTGAGACAACAACCTGGGGCCTAAAAGCATGCACTGCTGGAATGTGAAGCAGGTCCCATACAGACACTGCAGTGTGACACAACAGGGCTGGGGTCCAGCCAGGACCACGGTGAGTGCAGCTACAACACACAGTCTGGGGGCCCTGAGATCCTCACCTTTGGCTCATTCTGAGTGGCAGCCCTGCCCTGTGCTGGGCCCTCCTCAGCTGGTCATGAGCTGCCGATGGCACATGTGCGCCCCTGCCATGCAATGACCCAGTCTCTCTGCAGGGTTCCCTCCTCCTTGGTCAAATGGAAGCCCCTCTTTCAAGGGGCCAGGCCCACTCATCCTAACCAGACTCTGCCTAATTAATGCCTGCCAAAGGCTTACCTCCCTCGGGTGGGAAAACTATGGTACAACACCATCCACTCGAGAATGCATCCTTCCTGCCCATGCGCAGCCTGCTTGGCCTCACCTGGCCTGGGCAGTGTGGCTGTAGTAAAGTGTGTGCACCAAAGGCCTGCCTCAGGCTCTGCCTCTTCAGCCTGTGCAGTATTTGAGCCATGTGGCACTGAATTCTGTGATTCTGACTCTAGCATTCGTTTCTGCTTCCCTATCCAAGCGTAGACACAGGGTGCACAGGATTCCTGGGCACCAATCACAGCATCCAGCCAACACCCAGTGCTGCAGCACAAAAAGGTAATGGAGATAAAGGTGACAACATACTTATATGGTGGCCATGTCCATTTGAAAATGCAATCAATTGCCAGTTTACTTGGTGTTTAAACATTTCCTAGTAAATTCCAGACCACAGAATGTCTGCATCCCTACAGAATGTGTGCCCAAGGTGCTTCCTCCGACCTGTCTGGAAACACCATCAATCAGGACAGGAACCAATTCATTAGAAGCCAACTGCAGTGCACCACAGATCTCTGTGTGGAAGAGCATGAGGGCTTTGCCCACTTGGCTGCCTAGTCACCAGCTACCCTTGCTGGTGAGGCAGAGCTGCTGCTGCCCCTCATGTTACTTCCTCCTGGCATAAGCCCTCTGTCCTTTGTTGGGCCAGGAAGAAAATGGAAAAATGCACAGCAGAGAAGGGAAGGAAGCCAAGGATCTAGGTGGAAGGCGTGACATTCTGCTGACTGCTTAGAAATTCAGAGTTCGTGGAACGTGGAGCAGAGTGCGTTCCTCCCAAGGCGGTGTCTTCAGCAGAGGATGGAGCCGCCTGCCCTGAGAGCTGGCACCACGCTTGGTCGAGGGTCTCATCAAGCTGGTGTCTGCACCGACTTCCTGAAGGGCTCCAGCCAGTCCTGATACCACTCAGCACACAGCCAGGCTGAGCCAGTTCTTGAGACATCTATTTGCATCAACACAAGCATACCGCAGGGAGGAATTGTGATCCGTGCGGGACAGAGTCTGCGGCCATTCTGACAGTGGCAGACAACACTCACTGACTGTGGGAGGCTGTCACTCCTGCTGTGTGGTGTGGCACTGCACAGCAGGCAAACAGGACAAGCTGGTCTTCCCCCAGTGTGGACATGCCTCTTGCCACAGTCACTCACTAACAGCCTTCCCACCTGACCCCGAGACACTACCTTCTGGTCACACTGTATAACATCCGCATCTAGGCCAAACGCACCCTCTAACGTCACCTGGCCTGATGGGCACCAGGGCAGAAAGCACAGTGTGCCCGGATCTCTGCTTTTGTATGCAAGGATGAGGCCTGCCACTGCTAACTTTATGGGTCATGGCATGACACCCACATCCCAGCTTAAGGGGGACTGGGCCAGCCTGCATCACAGCAACATGGTCCTGAGCCTGGGCCCCAACCACACAGGGACAGAGATGCATGGCTCTACACCCCGGAGCCCCATGGAGGTGAGGGCTGCAGCAGATCTCCATTAACAGTGCAGGCTACACCACAGGTCCTGAGCATGGCTGCTGGCCCAGACCGTGGACAGGGAACAGGTGCTTAACAGACATAAAAGTAAATATTTATAATTGCTAAGTGATTCAGCAGCACAATAGTTAACGTTTAACTCCGTGGTAAAATTATTTTCTGCCACCAATACTTTAAAATCATAACCTCTGCTGATACAGTGCTATTTTTACCCAATAAGAAGTTGAATTAATATACAAATAATTGCATGCTGGGAAGAACAGAGATGCTAGCATTAATCCAATACAGTGCATGCTGAATAAGAACTGAACTGCCAAAAATTACTACCTTGGAGCAGAAACCAGCATTGTTAATAATTATTGCCACTGAAAGAGAAAATTTCAGGGTGAATATCTGTATTTATTCCAAGTTGTCTTCGTGAGTCATTAAGTCTCGCTCATAGGACGTAGGCTGTTGTGGACGTAATTGAGGTTTCACACCCTGCCAATGTTCTGTGCTTACAGTCACAGAAATGCAGACACTAGATGCTGTGCTTCGGGGTAATTAATACTTAGGAGTGGCAAAGCGTCGCAACTGTCAGTTATATTTTTACTGGCAGTTTATGCTCGGAGGGTCGTAAATGCCAGCGCTGCTTTGCCATAGAAGCTCAGAGCACGTATTTATTAGACATCTGGGACTGGCTGTGGTCATCAGGTACCGCATGAATCACTCTTAGGTGTACTGTGACAAACTGCACACAGTGGAGGCACAGCCAGGGCCTCATCGTCACAAGGAATGAAGACGAGGCCGCGAGGTCAGCATGCTGCCCCCATGCCCACGGCATCTGGAGGCTCAGGTTTCCTCTGTGCACAGACAACGGATGCCTCGAGCCTTCTCCTGGAGGAAGAGCTAAGACGCTGTCACCAGCTTTGGGCATGTGTGCTCCAGGACGAGCAACACAGCAGTCGCTACTGTGTACCACCTGCCTTCTCTTTCCTCTGTCTGTGGAGGCCGGAATGCTCCGCCCCACTTGTGCTGCTTTGCCGCAGGACTGCTGAGCTGCAGGCAAATCAAAAGGAAAAGGAACACAAAGCTCTCTACCTCCTCCACCTGCCTAGAGACAGGACATAAGTTTACAAGACCAATAGCGCCCCACGTCCTCCCTGCCAGGAGAGCAGAGGTCACCCCAAGGATGACACTGGCCTTGTGGGCCTGCGGGCACCCTGTGGCTGACTCTAGTGAGCTCTGCCGCAGCTTCGATCTTCTGATCTTGCCAAGAGGTGAGCAATGCCTGAGGCCTGAAGTCCTTTTCCTCTTCCTGCCACATGGCTAAGCCTGTCTGCTGACGATGCGGCGTGCTTGTTCAAAGCCAGCCTTTGCCGACTGCCAGTTCCTGGGTGTCTCCCAAGGGCACTGCATGTGCATGTTAGTAAACTTCTGTTTTCCTATGGCTGAATTTTGGGTTTCGCTTTTATTTACATTTATCTTTGCCACTGTGATCTGTTGCCTCTAAAACTGTATGAGGACTGCAGCCATCAATCCTTGATAACCCCAAGCCACGAGCAAGGCATTCCCGGGGCAGTGCCCTCATGACCTCACAGTGTTCTCACCTGCTGAAAGCAGCTCATGAGTGTCATGGGGCCTGGGAGCCAGACGGTGTGCAGCGTCACAACTCCTCCAGGCTCTCTAATCTTCTGTCATCGCTCTGTCATTAACTCCTCTACCATCTTGGTAAAAAAGAGCTGGCAGGCTCTCTTCCACCTTCCTGCACAGTGACTCTCAGTCAGGTCCACACTCAGTACTTGAAGGCCCCGGCTCCCCAAGACTGGGATGCTGCTGCCCCCTCACCCGAGGCCAGGAGAGCCCTGGGGAGCTCTGGGCCAGCCTCCAGCAGGGCTAAGTGCATCTGGACTCCAAACCCTGCTAGCCCTGCAGAGGCCACCCCCGTTTACCCGAGGCCTGCACACAGCACAGACCTCGATGCTCTGCATCCGCATCCCTTCCCTTACCAGTGACAAAGCTGCAGTTCAAAGGACAAGCAGCCTGCCCTGCCTCTGGGTCTCTTCCTCCTTCCAAATTATTTTCCAGTGGACTGACAGGGAATTTTATTCTTTTTAATAATCACTCAGTTCCCAATGACAATGCAGAGTTTTAATACAACAGCAATAGGTTTAGACGCTAGAACCACTGACCTTTTCTGAAGGGTTACCAAGTGTCAGGTGATGCCTGAGCTTTCCGTGTGTTTTCAACATGTTGCTTGACCCACATAACAAGCCTGAGTAGGTGACATTAGTGTAACTGCTTGACACAGGGACAAATGGAAGCCCTGAGAGATTAAGTAACTTGTCCAAATTCCTGCACAGATGGTGGCTAACAGTGTGAGCCCAGAGGGGTGCGCAGGAGCCAGAGCACAGGTCACACTCATGCCCCGCTCCTGGCCAGCCTCAGGAAATCCCTCAGGAAAGGCCTCTGGCTTCTGTTCAGGAAACTGCAGCTTGCACACAACTGCTGCTCCTTCCACTCCCTTTCGGGTCCAGGGTCTTGACCCCATGGCCCTAACTAAGGTGGGCAGGCAGCTCTGGTGACAGGCTATAGCTCCTGGAAGAACAGGAAGATGTGTCTTATTGAGGGAGCTGCTTCTGAGAGTGAACAGGTGGACCAGGCGTGAGCGTGAGGGTGCCAGGGCCTGTCTGTGCCCGACATCAGACATCTCAGTCAGAAACGCAAGGCTTCCTCCACATACTAGTTCCAGGGTCTTCAGAGGGCAGCCAGGGAGAGGAGGGAAGTGCCCACCTGCCCAGCAGCTGCCCTGCAGCAGGCTCACATGGGAGGGTCCTGGTGGCTGTTCACCGGCGGCGACCTCAGCCCAATCCTCACCCCACTCCTCCTGCCTCCTCACTATCCAGCTGGCGCATGGCATCCAGCCACCTCAAACTGAAATGGGAAGGCAGGCACTGGGGGCATGGGCATGGTCTCTGCTCCCTGAGTCTGTCCACAAGTACCACGTACGTGTCTTCATGAGAAAAGCTCCAGGAAATCTGCCTGCAAAACATGCGTAGTAAGCACAGCCCTGATTGCAGCCCGGACACAGTGTTCTAAGATGCGTCTGAAAGCCAGATTTCCTTCCAGAACTCAGCTTGAATGGCCCTGCCAGATTAACAGTTTGGACCCAAACAGGAGCTAAGGAAATGTTTGTGTGCTCAGACAAGAATGAGGAGAGGAAACCGGGTGGGGAGGCTACGAAGCCCTCTGTGGGGCAGGGACACGGGGCAGCACCGCCAGTCGACTTCTTCAGAGCATCCTGTCTGCGCAGCAACCCCTCTCAGGGAAGGGGGCTCAGCTTCTGGCAGAGAGGCTCCCTAAGTGCTCCCACTCTGCCCGCGTGGGTGGCCACGCACGGCACTGCCCTGTCTTTCTTCCTCACAGCAGCGGCAGTGCTGACCCACCACGGAGACCCAGCGTGCTCCGTGCCTCTACTCTGTAACTTTGCCAACTGTATGTGATGCCAGTGGCAAGCTAGTCCCACCAGTTTAGTGTGGGAACAGTGTCCCCCTCAGTACTGAACATAGGGCCTCACACTCTACCACTGAGCTGCATGCCCAGCCCCTCCCCTCTCTTTAAATTTGGAGGCAGGGTCTCCGAAAATTTGCCAGGCTGATCCCACCTTGGGATCCTCCTGCCTCAGCCTTCTGAGTAGCTGGAGACACAGGCTTGCACCACCACGCCCAGCTAGTGCTGTCTTTGTATAATAATGTTCCTTTTTAAAGCCATATGGAGCTCTTAAAGTTCTTGATGGAGGGGGAGGAATTGTAAGTGCTATGACGAGAGAACAAAGGAAAAAGCAAGGTCTTGTAGTCATCAGCTTTCTGTCTGCTATTAATAAACTGCTGCTTTCTGACCTGGGCTGTGATTTTACAAACATGCCCCAGGAATAAGTAAGTGCTCAGCCAGCACTGACTCCTACTTCTGATGCAAGAAGGGTGTGTAGAGACACTGAGCAGACACACCGGTGGGTGAGGGTCCTGCGCTGCACTTTCCACTGCTCTCCAAAGCCCGTCGGCCTTCCCGATGCTCCCCAGGCATCAGAGCCGAAACAGTGAGTCCTACCTCTCCTGCTATCCGAGTTCCCCAGCCAGGACCGTGCTCGGGTGCTGAGCGCAGGCGCCGTGTGGTGGCTCAGAGAGCAGAGGTAGCTCCTTGCCTCCATCCCAGCTCTTCTGTACCTGCTTTCATAAGCGCTTGATTCAGCCCTCTCGGAGGAGGAAGCATGGGTTCTCGCAGCACTTGCTGATAGGAACATGGATGTGGATGGTACCTGGCAAGACACAGCTCCTGCAGGAAGGAAACTATGCAGAAAGTCGTCGGTCGCCTCCAGCTGCCCCATCCACAGCGCTCACGAATATTCAATCATACTCAACTGGTTAATCCAAAAGTTGTCCTCCTCCACACTGCCTGCTTGCTATTTCAGTAGCACTTCGGAATACCAAAAACTAAAGTCCATTCCTGAGCCAATAACCTTACCACATATTTTACTGAAAGTAACAAGGGGAAAATTGCTTTTTCATAAGCTGCTAAAGATGGAAGCATCAACCACTGACTTCAAGTCTAGATGAATGGCACACCATAAATTGAAAATTTAGTCAACTAAAGCTGTTGAAGTTCTGCAGGAGTAGCGGCACTTGAAGGAGGGAGTTGATGTCATCTCCTACTAGCCCGACCACATCGCCTACCCTTGTGGAAGCTTGTGGTTTTGCTGCCACAGGAAGCCAATCTGACCCAAGCACTGCATAGGAAGCCCTGTGTCACCTGGCGCTCTCAGAGCCCACAGCAATTTCAGAGCAAAGAGGTGAGAGAGGTGTTGGGGCTGTAATCCTGCAGGATGAATCACAAACATAACCAGGAGACAGTGACAGATAAGCTCTCTGTGTCCTTGGAAGGCTGAATGAGAGGCAGGAAGGTCTCACATGCCCTTCCCCAGCCAATAATGCAATACCCAGCAAAACTATCCTTTAGAAATAGAGGCAAAATGAAGGCATGGCCAGGTACAGAGTGTGGGAAAATTCACACTGCCCATCTCATTCAGCGAGGTCAGTTATCACTGTCACACCAAAGTTACAAATATGCCACTAAAGAAAACCAACATTGCTTGTGAATGCAAATGAAAAAATCCTTAAGAGATATCACAAACCAGATCGAGGAACCCAATTCATTTTGAATGCCACAATGAAGTGAGATTTATAATGTTTGTAAATCAATTGGCACAATATACCATATTAGGAAAAAAAAAGATAACATTTCAATAGACTTAGAAAAAAATTTACAAAACATTACAATTATTCATGATAGAAGCCTTAACAATCTAGGAATATAAAGGAATTTCTGCACAGCAGTATTATTCACAGGACCTAAAAAGTGGAAATAATCCATTCAGTAAATGGATTAAAAATGAGGCACACTTATATGATAGAATACCACATAGCAACGAAAGGGACTAAATGATGTATGCCACACATGAATGAGCTAGAACAACCATGCAAGTGAAAGAAGCCGAGTGAAAAAGACAGCCTTGAGCATGATTCTGTGTATGTGAGATGTCCGGAGAAGATAAGTCCATAGAGCCAGGAAGGAGCTTTGTGGCTGTCCAGAGCTACGGTGGGGGAGAGACTTAATGCAAGTGACCCCAAGACCTCTTGGGCACAAGTGAATACTCTAAACTGGACTGGGTAATAACAGCACGATTCTCTCTCTCTCTCTCTCTCTCTCTCTCTCTCTCTCTCCTCTCTCTCTTTCTTGTATTTTAGGGAAGGGTGCGCTGGCTGTTCAGGGTCTCACTACTAGATCGGACTCTAGTGATTCACCTGTTTACAGCCTTCCAAGCTGGGATTACAGGTGCACACCACCATGGCCCATGTCAATTGCCGTCTCAGCATGTCCTAGGGACGGGGCCGGCTGGGCAGGCCCGGGGATCGAATCCCTGTCCCCTTCACCTGCTTGCAGGTGTTTTAATCCACAGAGCTATTTGGTCGGCCCAAAAAGTTGGAAGGATTATTTTTTAGGGGTGGCGGGGGTGGCTCAGGCTGCCTTAATGGCAGGTCTGGTAAGGTAGGTGTAGCTGGGGATTGAACTGGGGTCCCCTGTGCCTGTGGGTTTGCCAGTGCAGGTGCTTAAACAACTGAGCTAACCCGCAAGCCCCCACAATTCTTTAACAGTGCTAGGATTCACTGAATTGTAGAGTCAAAATGGATTAATCATATGGCATATGAATTACATCATAATGAAGCTGCTTAAAAAGAAAAACATCACAGTGACTAAAGAGATGGTGAAAGCCTCTCCCATACTATGAGAAGCATTCTGATGCAGGCAGAGGCAGGGTCGGCAGACTGTGACCCCTGGCCCAGACCAAAACAGGTCCCTCCCCTCTAGTTTTGTATGGTTCAAGTGCTAAGAATGGTTTTAATAGCCAAGAGAAAAGAAGCACACAGGAAGAATAGTATCTCATGATGTCCGGACATGATATTAAACTCAAATTCTGAAGTCCACAAAGCTTATTCATCATTACCACAACAGTGGTCTAATGCGACCTGGTCCCTCCTGTATGTCTTTCCAATAAGCTGACAGCCCCCAGAAACAGCAGTATTTACAGCCTGCCTCTTTTTTTTTAAAAAGCCAATACTTGTTCTCAAGCAGGGCTTGTTTATTCTGAATGAACATTAAATTCACTTGGAAGCTTAAAAACATGCCAGCGTCTCTGCCTTGCCCACAGCCAATCATGTGGTCATCTAGGGAAGCAGTGAGGAGGTCAGGTGTGCACCAGGAGCAGGGGCGCTGCTCCAGAGCGTCCATGGAGCTAAGCCAGGGGATGGGAGATCTTATTTGAATAGCCAGCATCACAGTGAGGTTTGAAAATTAGTAACCAAAACCAATTAAACGAGTGGTCTGTACCACAGGCAGGTGAAATGGGACGGAGCTACTCTGTGTTTGTCTCCTGCAGAGAAGGGGCCACAGGACCACTGCTTTGGGTCCACGTTTCCAAAACACACTGCGTGAGTTTATCACAATGGCCAGCATGACACGGTGAAGTTGCTAAGGAGGACTTCTGCCAAGAGCACTGTGCCCCTCAACCCAACCGCGTGGCTGGGAATAGCAGTGACAAGATCGGTGGTGCTCTGCTCATCTGATGCAGCCCAACATAATCAGCAACCACTGAGGGAGCAGGAAAGCGAAAGGCGCTCACAGGTGGCTGTCAGGCCTGTGCAGCTTGGGGCTCTCTGGGGCTAACTCTGAGTGAGAGCAGCGCCCACTCCTGCTCTACCACCCACCGTGCTCCGAAGGTCAGGATGAAAGGTAACGAGCTGTCTTCCCGATGTCCCTGCTGAGCTCAGACACCGGAAATGAAAAGGGCTCCGTGATGTGGCAGCAGCAGAGACCCTGGGATGCCATCTTCCTCAAAACCTGCAGCAGGGAGGCGGTGAAAGCTGGGCATAATCAGATGCAGAAAAGGGTTGGAGATGTGAAGCGTGGTTCTCTAAAACGTGAACCACATACGCATTATGGAAAGGACAAGCTCATGACGGAATAACTTAACCAACATGCAAACAAAAACAATAATGTAATTACAAATAATCTTGAAAGTAAGTGAGGGGAAGACATCTTGAGTCATCATGTACTATGTCAAAAATCTTTATTCCTTCACTCATCCATTCATTCACACAAACGAACAAACATGGAAAACTTACCACAGGCTGGGCACTGCTCTGTCCCAACAGTGTGTATTTAAAAGCACAAACTCAAGGTGGAAGAAGTCATACTTTTGCGAACTATGTATTAACAATAAGATAAAAAATTATATGTCACAGACTCACAGAAAGGGTCAGAATTATCTAAGACATTCAACTAAATGGTCTCTAAAATCACGCTGCAGGGTACAGAAGGAGCCGGCCTTGCTGGGGCAGAGGATGGGAGACAGGCTGATGGATGCTGGCTAAGAAACCCAGGCCCAGTCCACTTCTTCCTTTCCTTCCATTTTCTCCATAGCAGAGACTACTTTCCAGCTAACATAAATGGAACCCAAGACAAGAGGTGAGATACAGCAAGACAGAACAGCACACGAGTGCTTTCCACTGACTCCGCGCTGCTAGATGCGCCGAGACCCACCCCACCTCGCAGATGTGACCGCAGCACTGTCCGTGATGGCTGGACAGATCAACACCATTCCACTGTTTAAGGAGATGGAAGTGAACTCTGCTGGAACAGCAAGCTTGAGAGTGACTCCTGATGACATTCTAAAGGGCAGGCAACGCAGCAGGTGCTTGGCTGTACTTGGGGGTACAGAGGGCCGAGGGCCGGGATGCAGGAGCAGACAACGGTCCGAGCGGCATGCTGGGTGACCACGACCTTCAGATGCAGCATCTTTGCTCCCCTGGCACCAGTGAGTGTGTGCTGCTCTTATCACAGCATCGGAGGGCTGGAGTCCTCCACAATGAGAGCACTACAGCCAAGGTCACGTGGTGGGCGGCTGAGCGACCGATCAGGAGCAACACACACTCAGCTGGCCTCCATTGTGGGAGGACAGGGGTCACCCCAGTAGGTTCAGAACAAGTGTCTAGGCACCCTAGACACAGACTGGTGGCCTGACAGTGATCACCAAGCACTGGCCACGGCAAGAAGGAGCAGCAGCCTTCAGGAGAAAGCGTTATCTGGGTGGTGTTCAGTGGTTTTTGTGCCTACTGCGCCTCCCCGGTGTGAGCAGGACAGGGAGGAGTGAGTGCAAGGAGAGATTATTTCGACCCTCACCTTCATCCTAGCACCATCTGCACTTGTGGCTCAGGTTAGATAGTGTGTGCTATGCTCAGAAAACATTTGGGGGCCTGGGGAGATAGCTCAGCCAGCCTGCCTGGCAAGCACTAGGACCTGGGTTCTACCCCCGGTACTGTGTGCTGTGCCAGCCCTGGAACCCTGGGCATGCCATCTGGCCACCAAAACTGGGCATGGTGGCATACACTTGCAATCCCAGCACTGGGGAGGCTGAGACAGGAGGATCACTATGGGTCTGAGCTGCATAATGCAACCTTGAACCAAATAAATAAGTAAACAAATAAAAAGTTAAAAAAACCCAGAAAGCATCTTGGTAATAACACTTTGTGAAGAGGTTTATTAGCAATCAAGTTGAATTTTATATTCTGTACTTTGAGATATTTTATTCTATTAAATAACAAAGTATTCTAAGAGGTGTTATTAAATGTTCTTATATTCTAACAATATAGCCTCTGTATATTACTTCTAGTTAGAATTGATTTGGCAATATCTTGAAATTTAGATATCTACATTGCAATTGCAATGGATTTACATTTTTGGTGCTCACTGTTGAGTTGGACATTGGAGTATGCCAGCTTCACTGGAAGTTAGGACTCTCCTCTCTGTCCTTTTACGTTGCTTCTCATGTCACCTAGCACAGTGTTTGATCAGCATTTCATGTTCTGCATGCGTCTGGCTCTGAAGAGTGCACTGCAGGAGTCACCTGCCCTTGGGAGGCCACTATTCAAAAGATTTTAAAGTTTTTCCTATTGACATCATTCTTTTACATGACATATCAGATTTTAGTTTTTCCTCCAAATAGTTGTAGTTTTTGGAAATTTATCCATTACATTTTAACACTGTCACAGAATAAAGGGCTTCACATTTGTCACTTGGGTATCCCCCGGAGATGATCCTGCCATTCAGGCCAGTGAAATAAGCCTCCAGGTGTGCATGGGTGTGTGGGGGGTGCGTGTGTGTGTGCAGGTGTGTGTGCACATGTGGGTGTGTGTGGGTGCATGTGTGGGTGTGTGCATGGGTGTGTAGGTGTGTGGGTGTGTGGGTGTGGGTGTGTGCATGGGTATGGGTGTGTGGGTGCGTGTGCATGGGCGCATGTGTGGGTGTGTGCGTGTGCATGGGTGTGTATGTGCATGTGGGTGTGTAGGTGTGTGGGTGTGCATGTGTGGGTGTGGGTGTGTGCACATGTGTGGGTGGATGTGGGTGTGCGTGTGGGTTGTGGGTGTGCACCGACAGGCTCCTCCTGAAATCTGGACACCTCTGAGGCACTGTCTCATTCCCAGCTCTCGTGGTCTCATGCTCTATACCCGCTCCTTTTCCTTCTTTTTGGTCTTTGCAGAGTTAGTTTTTTGGTTTTTTTTTTTTTTTTTGGTTTTGTTTTTGGTTTGGTTAGGTTTGCTTTCAGAAATGTATTCATTTCATATTTTTCAGGAAACAAGCCATCTTACCATTTGGATGATTTGACTTTTTCCCCAAGTGATCAGCTCTTTGCTGAACAGGACCAACAGCAGGGCCTGGAAGCCTTGGAGCTCAGGATGGGAGCGGGGAAGCACAGTCCTCCCCACCTTGGGGACTGGGAGCGTGAGGGCTTCCTATTCTGAGAGCCGGGGCGCCCAGTCGCTGGCCCTGTGTGGGCACCTCCTGCACGTAGACACCGAGCTTGTCCCTGTCCCGACCTGTCTGCTGAACCTCAGCCTAACCCGCAGCAATTGTCAGCAGGGGGCAATGGGGCCCTGTGCCATGTCTGCCTGTTTGCTTGGGATTTAAGTGATTTTGTAAAGCAGAACCCGAGACAATCCTAGCCAGAGAATGCTGTTCATGTCTGTGTTCTCTAAAAGCCTCCTTTGTACCCTTCAGTGCCCTTTACCTCAATCTGCCCTTGCTGGTGTTGGCAGCACCACCCAGCCTTGAGTCCTGGGGACGGAGCCAGGGCCACTGAGTGGCACCCCGCTCCCCAGGCTTGTTGAGTGGGTGTTACAGCCATGCTAGTTTTCTGGTGACATGTGACACACACCAGACTACAGCCATGCAAATGCATTGTTTCCAAAGGCAAAGCAAAGCATTACATACCAGGGCTTCTGCCTGGCACCCCACAGAGCTGTACTTGGGCACTGTGACCTGTGAGCCCCCAGGGCAACGGGTAGGCAAGGCCCAGCCCTGTCTCAATGAAGCAGCAGCCCACAGCCTCTGACTTCCCCAACAGCGAGAGGACGCCCTACTTCAGAGGGCTCTGGTACACAGGACGGTGTCACCCCATCCAGCTGGCCACACAGCAGCCACCTACCCTGTGCCGGGGGGAGGAGTGGACGCCGAGCCATCTTGCGGTTGTGCCTCCCATATCATTTGTTTTCTTGTTTTTTATGTCATTTGGATTATGCCATTTTGGCTTTTTATGTCATTTGGTCTCTGGTCATAACACTGATTAATAAATGAGCTTTTCTGTAGATGAGGTTGACAAGCTCATGCTTACCAAGAGAACGCGTTTCATCTTTTCATGGCATCTCGTCTTGAGCATTGGGGCGGCCCCTGCATCCCACCGCCCCACACCTTTTCCTCTCAGGACTCAAGCTTTCTTCCATCTTTACACCCCTTCTTTGGTTAATTAGAAGTAATATGTAGTCTTCTAAAGCTTACAGTAATTATCTGCACACTTTCACCCATTTGATCCTATATTCTCTTCCACATAAAAACTAAACAGTACTAAAGATGTGCCTGTTGCTCTTCCCCTCATCTTCTCCCCCAGCAAGTCACAGCTTTTAAATCCAAATCATTCATGCTTTCATATTTTCTCTTAAGAATAATATTTGACAGCATATTAAGTTGTAGAATCATAAGAACAGTTATATAACATTTTTGACATGAATTCAAATTTTAAAGGTTTCATTACTCATCATCTAATTTACTTTTCATTTTCCTCTAACCTGAGGTCCTCCTTTTGATTCACTTTTTAACTGACTGAACAATTTCAGCAACTCTGCATTGGAGCAGGGCTTTGCGTTGAGCACTGACAGGTGTCGCCTGCCAGACCCCTCATGACTTGACAATGAAGCCTGCCATTCAGTGCCAGGGAGTGAGGCTGAGAGGCAGCTGAGCTGTCCTCTCTTGAGCACACGGGTGCAGTGACCCAGTCACAGGGGACACCCAGGCCTCCCTGTGAGCAGTGAACCCAGGGCACGAGTCCTGCCTCCCTTGTGGGTAGAAGGGGATCAGCCACAGTGTTCAAGACCTTCCAGGTCTACTGAGGTTAATCAAACATGTTATCAACACACTAGCCCATAAAGGCAGAGGATTTTGGTCCACTGAAATATTAACAGTCTATGTGAGGTGGAATAGAATAAATGAAGATTGGTAAAAAAAGATGCATGGAAAATTATAACTTCAAAATTGTACTTTTGAGAAAAACTGCAGCTTCAGGACCCAAGAGTTACATAAACTCTTTTTCCTTCTTGGAACAATTCCTGAGGGCTTAAAGACAATGCTCCTGTGTCCTGGCTCTGGGTCAGGCCTTTCTTCTGAGCATGGCTCTCTGAGAAACTCTGGCGATGAGGACAGGGATTTTAGCAGGTCTCAGCTCAAACTTAGAGAATGTATTGCATTTCTACACAGCCCCTACATGGGTGGCTGGCCAGACACTAAAACACACACCCAGAGGACTGTCCTGGCAGCACCCAAGGTGTCCAGCAGCATGGACAGTTGGAGAACTCCTGCCTGCAAATCATTGCCTAGGGGAACTGATTCATAGGGAAAAGGCTTACTTTATTGCTGATAACAGAAACCTCACGTGGCATTTTCCTACACTGCCTGGTCATTGAAGAGGCCAGTGAGGCAGCATTGGCAAGGGAAGGGAGAGGTGATGCCAGGAGCCCACTGGTCTGCAGGGACAGTGCATGTAGGCAACACAGGAGGTGGGTAGAAAAGCAGGCATCAAAGCTTTGGCCCTTGGAAGCACAGTCACCACAGACAGAGCCATGATGTCCGTGCCCTTGCTGGTGTCATCTGCCCAAAGTGTCCTGCCAAGCCGAGGGACATTTGTTTCACCATAACTTTGAGAGCAGTGCTAAAACCAAACCCATGGCTTGCAGCGAGGATGGGAAACAGCAACATGTTTGCTCAAAGATGGGGCCATCTCAGCACTTCTTTGACATTAGCAGAATGCAAGGTTCTGAAAATGTAGGAGTATTGTCATGAGTTCTGGCTGACCCTAGCACAGGAGCATTTTCTTAAGGCCCTTGTTTTTCAAAGAAGGGAAAGTTATAAATGCTGTATACTTTATGATGGGCATTAAAGCAATTATGTCCCAACGTTTAAAGGAGCCACAGCTCTTCTGAATCAGGAGACAGCGTCCAGGCCATAAAGAGCACCTGCCTCTCTGAGCCCAGGCTCTGGCAAGGTGCTGAGCCTACAGAACACCAGATCCAGGTCTTGGGACAAAGTTACTCCAGCTGCTCGTTACCACAGCCAAGATAGAAACTGCCAGCATAAACTGGGGTCTCGTTCATCTTTTACACTGCTTTGATTAAAGCAGTATAAGCTATCTTGTATCAAAATTAGCCTTGTTAATCACATTAATAGTGCATGTAAAATATGAGGCAAATTGGCTAATTCCTATTTCTATAAAATCCACCAAGTGGTTATGTCAGGCCTGAGTGATGAGTGTGCATTCCTAGATGTGTACAACTCAGGGTTTGAGCAAGATTCATGTAGGATGTCTTCATTCCTGACAGCTCCCAAGTGCTTACTGCTGCCCTAGGCTGGCAGGGTCCTGTCTGTCTTCTGCTGAGGGCGAGGCCTTCTCATGACCTGACCTGCACCGACACCCACATCCCATCCTGGGGTGGGGTGCACAGGAGGTGTCGTCCCCAGCACGCGGGAGGTGTCAGGGCTTCTGTAGAATTCAGCTCTATTTGCTCAATCAGAGATAAACATGGAGCCCTTGCCAGGATGTGCTCACCATCTACAGCTCAGCGCGGGCGTGCGCACTTGGATGCTGGCCACAGGCTCAGGCTTGGGCCTCAGCGGGACCAACATGCTCCAGAGAGGCTCCCACAGCAGGTACCAGGCTGCATGCAAACCAACCTGGCAGCGTGTGGATCACATGGGGAGGTTTTACCACATGCATTCATCAGTTCTATTTTTAGGAATCAGTTTTGAATAGAAAAGAATGGCGAGAACGACAAAATTGCATGATGGGAGAGAATGGTCACTGCAGCAGTCTTTATTTTATAAAACTCAAGAACAACCAAAATGCCCAGTGACTGAGTAACAGGATGGAAGTCACCTAGCAATGAGCAATAGACACAGCAAAATGGGTCTTCAAAAAGAGGCTTTTCCCCTGAAAGCTGGCTGCCTCTCTGGGTTCCTCATGGCCTGAGGCCAAGGAGGACTCAGTGCCTGAGCCCTGGGTTAAACTTGCATGTGAACCTGTACATGGGAAAGGGGAAAGGGACAGAAGGTTGCTCTCGTGATTTGGCCAAATTGTAAATAAGATAATTTTTCTATTTTCATGGTCTTTTCTTCTACTTTTTATTTATTTATTTTTATTTTTTTTACTTTTTAGGGAATGGTCTACAAGGTGTTCACTGTCTCACTACTATATCAGACTCATAGTGATCCACCTGTTTACAGCCTCCCAAGAGCTGGGATTACAGGCATGCGCCACCACACCCAGTCTCAACTGCTATCTCAGTGTGCCCTGGGGGTGGGGCCGGTACAGTAGGCCCAGGGCCCCCGGCCCCTGCGCCTGCTTGCAGGCACTTTAATCCCCTGAGCTATTTGGCTGGCCCTTTTCCTACTTCTGGTTGCTGGCCAGCAAACAAATCCAGAAATCCAGACAGCAGGGGCTGACGGCTCAGGCTGGATGGCAGTGGACAGGGACAATCTGACCGCTATTACAGTGCAGCACAGAAGAACACAGCCATGTCCCATGCACAGGACACCAACTTAGTGGGAAGTTAATTGGGGCAGTTTATAAAACGCTGATTTGCTTTGAAAAAAAATCTATCTGTTATAAATACAGATACACATACTTTATAAGAAGACACTGTCTTTATAATGGCATTTCTTACACTAAACTACAAAGGTACTTACCTGTGTCATGTTCTACCCCAGCCTAACACACACACAAACACACATGGCCGCCCCAGCCAGACAGCAAGTGACATGAGGGCAGCGCTCATATCCCCTGTTCACAAACCTTTCCCCAAGGTACAGCGAGACACCATAAGCCTCAAGACACACCGTTAAAGTGTTTAAGACAGTGAGCACTGAATATTCGAGAAGGCAACTGACGAATGGTTTTTATACTTGATTATTGATCACTTGCGATTTTTATTTCTATTAAGCTTCTATATCTTTTTCCTAGTTTTCTTACATTGTTACGTTTGTAATTAGAAGATATTGTCTAAGGAAGTGAATTTTAATAAATCAAATTATATCTATTTGATCAGGCATGCATTTTTAGCCCTCTGTTCAATTTAATCAATATGAAGTACATGCAATGAATGAATAATCCAAGTATAGTGAAATATCTACAGAGTAAGAAGAAATCATTTACCATCAAAAAATAAAATTTATTTTCTGTTAAGTAAAGACATTGGCGCTATTAAATCTGTTAACTCTGACAGAAAATAAAATATAGTATTTATAGAAGGGGTAAAAAGCCAAGAGCATGTTCTCACTGTTATCAAAGCGCTATTTCTTGGACTCTTTGAGTATCCTATACCCAAAATTCTTAAGACTGGAAGTTTCTCAGATTTTTTGATTTTTTGAGCTACCTACATATACATAATGAAATATCCTGGGGCCAGACCCAGCTCTAAACATGAAATTCATGTCTGTTTCACCACCCTTTTCCTTTTTTCATTTCTGAGGATCCAACCTGGGGCCTCAGGCGTCCTAGATGAGCACTCTACTGCTGAGTGGCACCGAGCCCACACCATACCTGCCCACTCAGGCTGCACGGCTTGCGCACAACGAGTGACGCACTGTATTTGGCTGCGCCCGCCACGGGTCCAACGTGAAAAGCTCCACTCTGCTGATGATACTCAGCAAGATCAGTATCCCAGCACTTGGGCCCTTTGGCTTTTGGCTGGGGAGGTCAGTGTGTACTGCCTGTCCACTGGAAAGCCAGGAGCACCAAGTTGTGACCAGCACAGCCCAGGGGCCCCGTGGGAATACACAGCAGCAGGGGCTGCACAGCACGGGCTTCTCCCTTACTCCCCTTACAGCAAAGGTCTTTCAGCTGCGAACTGACCTGGAGCCATCTGGTTTCTTCATTTAAACACGAGCATATGCTCATCATAAAAGCTGGCAAATACCACAAAATATAAAGGAAGATGATTCAGAGCACATGCACCCAAAAATAAATAATGGCATTATTTGGGGTGTCTCCATGTGATTTTTATGTGTATGGTTCAACTGTTTGAAAACATGTATGTGCATATAAAAGCCATACATCAACACATGTTTTATTGACTAATCTATACTGATCCATTACATGCACGGTACACGGTTCATTTCCCACTTAGTAACCCTGCTCATCTTACAAGGGGTTCTAATAAAATTAGGGTACGCAGACAGCTTAAAGCCTACAGCGTGCACTGTGGACACACATGTTGCACTACCCTGAAATATGCCTCCTTCGTTCCTCTTCTAGAATGGGTCCTATTTGGTTAACAGGACTTATTCCCTCACTGAAACACCTGATGCCAACCTTCACTTCATCTTCTTACCCTGCCACTAACCATTACGTTGTTGTTCATGATTTTCAATCACAATAATCCCAGAGCTTCAGAAAAATATGAAAGGAAAAATTATCATTTTGGAAATTACACACTTTATTTTGCTTTTTTTTTTTTTTTAAATGAAACTAATGCAGGTACTTTGCTGAAATTCTGAAGGCCAGCCTCAGTGCAGCCGGAGCCGGGCCCGGAAGCCTCCGCCTTCTCTGTCCTGCCCACAGATGCAGGTGTCTGTGGCCTGGAACGTCATGGCCAGGTGGTCCAACCTGCCATGCTCTGCTCTGACTCTTAACCCGTCTGTGCTTTGCCCATCTCTCCATGCACCTCCCGAGTTTGTGGGTGTCTCATCAGAGGGCTCCAGAAAGGCACACACTGGCTGAGCTCCTGCTGGGCAGCTTGGCTGTGAGCCAGCCACGGCCCAGCTACCAGGCCGGACAGTGCTAGGCCTCTTCTCTCTGCCGCTGGCCAGAAAGGACCAGAGGGCCGCCCAGAGCCCATCTGAGGCTCATGAGGAAATTCACTTTTATAGGTCTTGAAATCCGAAGCCCAAGTGAGAATTTGGGGGTAAACTGAAGTTTCCGAGCTCCCAGAGCGACATTTGTAAATGAGAACAAATGGCGGCATGTGAGGCTCTCTGATCTCTCTGGTGGGAGGGTCAGTGGGGTCTCCCATGAGCCAGGGTGGTGTGGGGCAGAAGTCAGGGCCTTCGGGCCAGAGGGCCCCCACCTTCAACCCATTGAAAAGTGGATGTGAGCCTTGCTGGGGCCCCAGTATTACAGAAAACAGACCGAATGGGAAGAAACGGCACCAGGGAGGTTTCAGAGGCAGCAGGCTTCTGACTAAGCTCTCTCCCAAAGAGCCAGAGCCCTGCCTGCCGAGGTTTGGGGACTCCTCAAGGAGAAGTGAGTGAGGAGAAACGTGGGCAGATCTGGCGCACGTGGCTGGAGAGCTGGGTGGCAGCGCAGGCTGCTGATGGAGCTGCGCCACCTCGAGTCACACTGTGAGGCCATCACTCACCCAAAGCGCCTCGTGTGGGCTACACCGAGGAAGAAGCGACCCGGTGCATCGGAAGCGATGCTGCAAGGCCGCCCGTTACAGAAGCAGCAAAGACGGCTGTGCACACAGGAAGGAGAGTTCTGTTATCGGGCCTGCTGGACGTGTCTGCTTGGTCTCAGCCTGCATCCTCAGTAGGCTCTAATCTTAATTTTCCCCCTTACCAGCTGTCCCTGTCATGTCAGCACCTGTGGCTCCAAAGAAGGGCTCACATAAAAGCCCAAGTTGTGGCAAGGGTCTGAACACTGAATGACACTTGAAAGGAGTCCTTGGGCAAGGAGAAGAAACCCTGTGCCATGCGTAGGATTCAGACAGGCCTGTTGGACAGTGCCAGAGGAAGCAACCCTGCCACAGGTGCTCTGCTGCAGAAACAGGAAGAAGGACCACGTGCCCTTGGTGTCCGTGCTGATGCCTTCCCTGGACAGTGGGGACAAGGGGACAGAGGGCAGCTTCAGGACCTGTCCAGCCTCCCTGTGATAGGCACTGGCCCACAGGTGTCTGCAGTTCAGCTTCATGTGGGAGCTGGCTTCCTAGCTTCAAGTCTGAATTACCTACTGCTGCCGGGAAGCTGCCTCCCTGGGCCCTCGTCCCTAATCTCTTTCTTCTTCTCCTCTGACTCCTACTTCTGCACTTTAGTGTTCTTTCAGTGCTACCTAAGGGGCGTTCCATTTGTGTACTATTTTGTTTTTGAACAATAGTGGGAACTAAACCCAAGGTTTTCGTACTGGACTATACTCCCAGCCTACTTCTTAAAATTTTAAGACAGCATCTCTCCAAGTTACCCAAGCTGGACTCCAATTTGTGATTCTCCTGCCTCCCCTTTGCCAGAGTGCTAGAATTACAGACATGCACCCCTCACACCAGGCTTCTACCTATGACTTAAAAAGCATATGCCTGTCATATATATAAGATTAATCTTTCTTTGGCTAGAATTCAGCTAAAAGCTGTCATAGTGTTACTAAAAAATTAACCACTTTTAGTGCCAGCAGTAGCCACAAATTAGCAGTTACCCTGTTTTTTACTTTTTTTTAAATGATTAACACAATGCATACATTCTTCCTACTGGTTAATTGCTGTACAAGATGTGGACATGATATCCTATTTACAAACACCATTAGAACAAATCCCTCTATTCATTAAGACAATGTAACTACATATCTATCCTGACCACTTTGAATACACAGATACAAAATGGACATTCATCTGTATCCCCTTTTTTGTTAAGTTCC
>NW_004524702.1:365231-408439 GCF_000260255.1 Octodon degus | reverse complement strand
TTGTCATTTTGTGTAACACTGTCTTCTGACCTTTGTTGTAGATCTTTGTTGCAGTTATAGCCTTAGCACCTACTGAAGTTCAGGTGTAGATCTACAAAGTTTGAATTTATTCAGCTGTGCCTGGCTTGGGTCTGGCTGCTGTGCTCAGTTCCTTTCTGTTGCTGCCCTTGGGGGTGAACTTTTTGTGCCCCTCTGGCAAGATGTTCTGCTCTTGGACTAGCTGTGTGCTTCTGTCCCCTACATTCTCTGCAGGGATTGCAGCTGAAGGGTTTCACCCCAGGCCTGTATGCCAGGCCTGAGCTGAGTCTGGGGGGGACAAGGTGGAGTAGGGGGGAGAGGCAGCTCTCCCACACACTCACTGAGCCTGGACTAGGACTGGATCTGGGGGTTTCCAGAACACAGTAGAAGTTCCTACTCGGCGTGTGGGGTGGGGGAGGTTCTGCAGAGTGGTAGGGAGTGTCCCAAGGGGGTGCAAGAGGGTCTCACCCACGCTGCGCCTAGGCTGGAATGAGTAGGTCCCACCAGCACAGGGTAGCCGGAAGCTCTCCCACACACTCACTGGGCCTCAGCTAGGACTGGGTCTCTTTTTGATGTTTTCCTGGTATTGTTCCAGCCTCTGGTCATGTGGCAGCTCATCCCTGAAGGTCTTCTATTAGATCCTTCTCACCCTGGATCAGATGAGAAGGCCTAACCCAAAGAAAGGCCACATTGTATAGGACTGGGCAGGTTTGGGCTCCCCTAGCTCGTGACAGGCCTGCAATACACATACACCATATGGCTCTGGTCACCTGGCCTGGCGAGATGAGGAAACAGCACAGGACTTTGTCTGACCCTGGTCCAGAGGCTGTCCCCAGCCCAGCAGCCACTCAGGAGGAGCCTGACTCAGGGACTCTGTCCATAATGTTCTTGCTCCTTTCGAAGGGAACACAGAAGACATGAGCCACATACCTGAGTCTCTGCCTTAACAAGACAATGCCAGTGTTGAAGGCTCTCATAAGCTCTAAGATGCGCTGGAGTTTTGCTACAGAGTTTGCTGCAGAGTGGGATTTGGAACTGAGTGCTCATCCCACAGCCCTGCCACCCATGCTGGGGTCTGAACCACGAGCCACACACTGAGGTACACTCCAGCACACCTCTATTTTTTATTTTGAGATGGGGTCTAAGTGGCCCAGGCTGACCTTTCAGTAAGAGCGACCGATGGCCCCACACCAGCAATAAAGGACATGCTGGCCACTGTCCTGACTGACACACACAGTGTCACCAAACACGTGGGAGGCAGCTCTGCCCTTGGACGACACAGCACTCAGACAACTTTCATGGAAGCAGCCAGACTTCGGCATGGTCTGTACAGTCTGGCTGTCCAAGGGCGGTTAACACAGTTACAGGCACGTCCATATGGGGCCCAACTAAGGATGGCAGGGACATGCCTGCCATGACCTTTCTCTAATCATTTGATTCCTTAAGCGGAACTGTCTATTCTTAATGGTGGAAATTAGAAGCCAAGAAAGCAGCAGTGAGCACTGACAGCACAGATTTGGGTTCCTCTTTGACATTTCTCCTCAGCCTCATGCAAAGCCCATGTGTGGTGTTCGCATTGCAAAGGCTTATCTCTGATGCAGGAGTGAGAACATTTCACCTGCAGGAAGGCAAAGCCTGGATGCAAGGGTCTGCTGGAGGCCCTTCCAGCTCCAAGGTCCAAGGCTGCCTGAGAAGACCCCGAGGGCTTTCCATTGGGCTTGCAGGATCCCGCAACACCTGACACACACATGCTGCTAAGGGCTCCTGCCCTGAGAGTTTCTGATTCAGTGGTTCTGAGAACATGCCCCTCTGACCAGCTCCCTGGTATGCTGGTGCTGCTTTCTAGGCCCTTCCTCCAAGAACTGTGGATGTGTGGACAATGCCCAAAGCAAAGGGCCACAGAGACTGCTGCATAACTAGGGGCAAGGCTTTAAACCCTGAACCTCAGCAGGAGGGCAAAACTAAGGAAGCCAAGTCCCCAGCACAATGCCAGGTACACAGCCGCTGTCAGATGGTACCTCCTACCCTTTCCCTGATATGGAAACTGTTAGGTACGAACCACGCAATCGACCAGACCCGGCATTCTGATGTGAGTAGAAGATTCACTGGGGCATCAAGCAGGTTGGCTGTCTAGTGGACCAAGACAGCACCAGACAAAGCGGGGCAGGAGATTTTATAGGATCTTTCAAGGAGGGTGACTGCAGGCTGGAACAGCCATGTCGCAGGTGGGCGTCATTTATCTTCCTTGTGGTTTAATTTTGTTTATGTCAGAAGGGAGTGAGCTGAGATGAACATGGGTCAAGGGGAAGTGAGCTGAGACCAGAGTACAATATGGGGCAGGGTTGGGATTGGGGTTGGTGTAGGTTACCAAGGAAACCAAGGGAGGGAATGTTTAGGGCAAGGTGCCCAAGAAACTTTTGAGTCCTGACCTATCAGAAACAAGCTAACTGGAGCTTTGCAATTTGGTATTTTCTTGCCCAAAATCTTGAACATATTTCTTAGAGATCATAAACTCTAATACACTGGAGTTTTGCTATACAGACTACATTGTGGGATTTAGAACTGAGCATCCACCTCACAGCTCTGCCATCCATGCTGGGGTCTGAACCATGAGCCACACACTGAGCTGCACCCCCAGCCCACCTTTATTTTTTATTCTGAGATGGGGTCTAAATGGCCCAGGCTGGGGTCAAACTTGCAATCCTCTTGCCCAGAGTTCTAGAATTACAGATATGTACCCCATGCCCAGCTCCAGAGACTCTCTGAAGTCTTAGGCAGGGAAAAGGGGAGCATAGAATGAAGGTGAGAAAGGCATGAAAGTCGGGGGCAGCCTTGGAACTGTGCCTGACTGCAGAGATCTTCTGAGTGATTTTATAATTATAACAGAAGATGCTAAGTGGTCTCTACAACAGGCTAGATGGCAAGCATTCTGGCTGGTGTGAGGCTTCTTCTCACGAGCTTGCACCAAGCAACTATTAGGTGAAATGCAGGTAAATGGCATCTGCGCCCCGGACTTCATACGGTGGAGCTGCATGTCTGGCCCTGTGTCTGTTCATGCTGTAGCACAACCTTCTCAACGATCAAGGATAAGTCAGAGAACATCAGAAACAGGTTCCCAGAGCTGCTGCCTCTGACTTCATCTAATTTGTCAGAGTCATTTACTCTAGAGTGGCCCTAGAGGTGCCCTGTGTGTGTCCATGTTTAAGCACTGGGATGCACACCATTAGTGTGAGCACCATTCAATGCAGACATCACTTTAACATTTATATGAAGATTATGATTACTTGGCAATGTCTAGGGCTGAGTCTGGCAATGCTCTAAGGAGCAGGTGTGTAGGCAGTGGCCAGTGAGTCTGGGCCTGGCTCTGACTCGCATACTCCTGATGTCGGGGACGGAGGCTTTGGGCAGGGAGCAGCAGCTCCGGTCTCCACTCAAGCCCGGAGGCACAGTGAATGAGTGCCCCAGAGGGGCAGCCTCGGCCTCAGGCACACTTGGCCTGGGTCAGCGAACACAGTGGGAGGAGCGGCTGACTGGGGCAAAGCCTGGGCCGGGGCAGACACCTCTCCCATCAGAAACCTCTTTGCCCTGTGCTCTCGCCGCACACCACCCAGGTCCAGCCACACAGTGCAGCGTCTGTTGCCAGCAGGACAAGGTCACTTGGAGGTGTGCTTCCTACACCAGAAACCACCCTCCTGACAATGGGTGCTAGGCAGCTTGGAACCCTGAACTGAGCAAAGGCCACATAATGGAACTTAGTGAACTGTGGAGGACGATGCAAGTCAGGAATATGACTGATTCTGGGAGATCAGGAGTAAAGGAGGCAAAGATATCACAAGGAAAGAACAGCACCTCTTATGAATATAGATGCCAAGTCCTCAGATAAGTGTTAGCAAACCAGATCCAGAGACATAGAAAAGGGCTATAAAGCAAGACCAGTGAGGATGGTCTCTAACCTAGAGGTCAGAAAGTCTCTTGGAAAGCTGAGGCAGGATGATCACTAAGTTCAAGCCCAGTCTGTGCAGTTTAGGAAGACTTTGTCTCAAAATAAAAAAATGAAAATAAAAAAGGGCTGGAGATGTATTTAGCTCAGTGTGAAGACCCTGTATTCAATTCCCCAGTAAGCCCCCAAAATAAACAAATAGTAAGGAAAACCTGAAAATCAGCCTGAAGTATGTAGTGTACAGATGCAATGAACCAAGCTGCAGGACAATCTTAGTAAGTGCAGAACATTTGACAAAACCTAATATCCTTTCATGGTTAAATCTCTCAGCACATCAGGAATACAAAGGAACTTCTTCAGCTCAGTAGAGGACAGCTATGAAAACTCACAATTAAAATCATACAGATCAAATGCTTTCCTTGTAAGGGTCACGATGACACAACAGTCTCTTACCACTTCTATTTGACATTGTTCCAGTCAGTTTGGGTTGTGGGGGGCAAGAATTAAAGAAGGAAAGGGGTACGGGGAGGAGGGAAAGGAGGGAGAGGGAGGGAGAAAGAGAGTGAGAGGGAGAGGAAGAGGGAAAGGGAGTTTATGATATTGGCGATCATAAACTGTAAGATACACTGGAGTTTTGCTACATGGGGGGAGAGGGAGGAGGAGGAAGAGGAGGAGGAAGAGGAAGAAAAAGAAGCAGCAGCAGCAGAAGCAGAAGAAGAGGAGGAGGGGGAGGAGGAAGAGGAGGAGAAGGGGGAAAGAGGAAGAGAGGGAGGGGGAGGAAGAGGAGGAGGGGGAGGAAGGGGAGGAGGGGGGAGGAAGAGGAGGAAGAGGAGGAGGAGAAGAAGGAGAAAGAGAAGGAGAAGAAGAGGAAGAGGAGGAGGAGGAAGAGAAAGAGGAAGAGGAAGAGGAAGAAGAGGAGGAGAAGGAGGAGGAGGAGAATATATGGACAAGAACAAAGAGGAGAGAAAGAAAGAACTATACCTATATGCAGATGTCATGACCTGGTATCTATAAAACCCCAAGGAATCCACAAAAACTATTAGAACCAACAGTGGAGTTTAACAAAGGTATAGGATCACAGATTAACACAAAAAACTTCAACTATATGTTCATATACAAAAGAATAAAGTTGGACTCGTGTTTTCCCATATACAAAACTTTACTCAAAATACATCACAGGCCTACATTTGAAGGATAAATCTAGAAAATTATTGGAATAAAAGATAGGTATAAATTTTCATGATCTTGGACTAGACAATGTTTTCTTGGATATGAGAACTCAAGTCTAAGAAACTAGAGAAAAATGTAAGGGCTGTTCTTCATTAAAATGAAATCCTTTTGTTCTTCAAAGGCTATTATCAGTGGTATGAAAATACAGCCACAACATGGAGAAAATACTTACAAATCATGTATCAGATGAGAGAATTTATCCATAATATAAAAAATTCTTACAATAATAAAGGATTAGCCCAAATAAAAATGAGCAAAAGATTCCATTAAACCTACCTCTAAAGACCATAAACAAATGACCACACAGGGGGGAAAAAAAAAAAACCAACAGAGAAAATACAAATCAAAGCCACTGTGAGGTACAAGAGCACACCCACTGGATTAGCGATACTTCAAGACTCAGAGGCAAGGTTGATGCGTGTGTGAAGACTGGTGCCCGCTACTGTAGAGGGGAAGAGAAACAGAACAGCACAGGTAGGAAACAGGTTGGTTGAACCAGAAATTCAGGCCTAGGAATAGAGCAAAGAGAGCCAAAACACCTCTATACAAAACCTAGCTAATGAATGCTCATAGAGATATTGTCCATGACAGCCAAAGTGGAAACACCCCAAATGTTCAGCTGACAGAGGTATACACAAATGAAATAGTGACAGAGAGAACAGACACCCCCAACATTTCCTGATGTTATGGGTTAGC
This sequence comes from Octodon degus, assembly GCF_000260255.1. NCBI lineage: Eukaryota > Metazoa > Chordata > Mammalia > Rodentia > Octodontidae > Octodon > Octodon degus. Next base: position 402,555 of record NW_004524702.1, on the reverse strand, counting down.
ACTCCTTCTACCACCAATGAGCACTACAGTAACTGTTAGTTTTTTCCAGATGTTCTTTATCAAGTTGAGGAAATTCTACGTTTTTTGAGAGTTTTATCAAGCATGTAGAACTTTGTCTAATGTTTTTCCTGAGCTGATTGACACAGTCATGTAACTTTTCTTCCTTATTCTTTCAGGAGGGTGAATGACACTGGCTTACTTCTGAATGCTGAGCCAACCTCACGTGCTACAATAAACCCTATTTGGGTCATGTGTAGTGTTTTTGCATATGGTCAACTTCTATTTCATAAAGGTTCTCAAAAAAGGCCAGCTGGTCTATAGCTTTCCTTCTCTCCTCCTGTCCCTCCTTTCCTTCTTTGTCTTTTTTATTTTTTATTTTTGGCAGCAAGGTAATAAGTCTACAGAATTAATAGGAAATTGATATCTCTTGTACTTTCTGCAATACTGTGAGTTGGTGACAATTAGTCTTCATTCATGGGATAAAATTTTTCAATGAAATCACCTAGACCTAGAGATTTCTCTTTTGAGGGCTGGAGTTAGCTATTCAATTTCCTTAATAACATATGGCAGTATCACTAGAATTATCTATTTCATATTGGGTGAGTTATAGTCTCTTTCAAGAAACTGAAATTCTCCAAATTCATTCAGGTTGTCAAGTTCATGTGTGTAGCAATACTCACAGCATTGGCTTTGATGTTCCCTGGCTGTCCTCAAGTCTGCAATGATACTGTCTTTCCCGATGTCAGAAACTGATGCTTATCCAACCACAAAGGTTAGTGATAAAGGCTTATCCATTTTTTTTGATTTTTCAAGGAAGGAGCTTTCATTTATTGCCTTGTTTTTCTGTTTTTAAATTAAATGACTTATTTCTGTGTGTGACTGTTGCTATCATTTTGCTCCTTTTCATGCTGGGTGTCCTTTTCTCTTCTTTCTCTGGGTTACCAAGGTGGGAGCTTACTTGGTATTATGGGACTACCTCCCTTCCAAGGTCTACCACGGTGTGATGTCTTCCTTCTCAGCAGCTCTAGGTGCTTCTCATGAATTTTGAAATGTCACATTTCTTTGTTAGCACAGCGCAGGACTCCTCACTCTCCCAAGACTCCTCCTTTGACCCATAGGTGCTATGGACGCCTGCTGTTTGGTTTCAGTGAGTTGGGAGAGTTTCTCTACAATCTTTCCACCATGTATTTCTAGTTTGATACCATGTGGTTGGAGAATACACTTTATATGACTTCCCATATTTTAACCATGGCCCAGGATATTGTTTATCTGAATATATATTCTGCTGCCAGATGCAAGTAATTTGCTCTCCAAAGCTGTTAGGAGAAACGTTACATAGATATTAAAGTGAGTTCTTTGATCATGGTATTGAACATTTTTCATGTCTTTGCTGGCTGTTGAGTTACTCTATCAGTTTTTGGAACAGGTTCAAGTAGGTTTCCATTTCTAGTTGCTGGTCTGTCTCTTTCTGGTACCAGTTCTACCCATTCCAGTTTGATGCAATTTTAAATTCCATTTAGTTTGAAAACATTTAGTTACTGTATCTTCTTTCTGAATAGACCCTTCTGTTATCATGAAATGCTGTTCTCTGTTTATGATTATTTTCTTTATTCTAAATTCTGACTTAACTGATTATTAGTCACTCCTGTTCCTAAAAATTAATTTTCACATGATATGTTTTTCCATATTTTGACTTTCACCCACCCGCGTCACAACACTGGAGACAGGGTTCTTCTAGACAGCCGGTCCTTGGACATGTCTTTTTATCTGCTTTGCCTACTGACTTGGTAGTTAGGCCACTTATACTTAATGTCATTATTGCTATATTTTGGCTTAAATATACTATTTTTGTCAATTATTTTTCATTCCTGTTTTCTTTTCCCTACTTTTCAGTGGGTTATTAGAACATGTTTTAGGATTTCATTTTGATTCATTTAGAATTTTTTACAATGATACCACTGTATATGTATTTCTTTTTAGTCACTGGTAGCCTGGGCATGAGGAGGTCATTTCGGGTATGCCACAAGAAGAAGGCCCGCTGGGGCCTGTATGTGAGACCAGGTGAGCCTCTGGTGGCACATCGTAAGATGGGATGCTGCTTAAGGAGCTGCGGCCCAGTGCCAGAAGTGATCAGGATCAAAGACCGGCCAGTCCCTGGACACCCCTCCCCACATATGGGGCCCCAGACATGACTGGACATGCAAGAGCTGTCCTGGGCCTGAGGTGGGGGCTTCAAAGCCAGGCAGGGACCCTCAATGGGTGTAGTGCACACTGGAGCCCATGGGCTGGGCCAGTGGGTGGTGGGCACTGAGGCTAGGCTCTCACTGTGGACTGAAGTCTCTATCCCATTCCCAGCAAAGCCACCACTGGGCTTGGGCAGCACCTCCTGTTCGGATGATATAACTGTCTTCAGAGTCAAGGAGAGGTTAGGGATGCAGAAGCATGAGGGTCCCACTGTGCCTGGCACTGAGCAGCCAGGAAGAGGCTGTGGCCAACGCGGGTCTCCTCCAGGCACCAAAGGGGTTGCCCACAGAAGAAGGCCTCATCCTCCCACAGTAGCAGGGAGTAGAAGAAGGCAGAATTTGTCCTCCTGTGTGCTCCCACGTTTCCTGACCTTTCTGTCTGGGTGGCAGTGTGTGTGCCTGTGCACTATGGGGCTGCAGAAAGAAGCTGCTACCGAGGGCTGTGGAAGATCCCACCTCACCCTACTCCCAAGCCCTGCACACACAGTGCCAAAGGAACGCTGGCCACAGCTCTGAAAAAATAAAGGTCAGGCCAGGAATCAGCTACAAAAGCTTTAGCACAGCCCAGAAGTGGAGCCTCTGACATTTGCAATAGAAAAGTAAATAAGACGAGGGACTCAGAACCACAAAGCAAGCTAGGAGAAGGCGGTTGTTAAAGATCACAAGGGGATGTATCAGAATCTCCATATTAGTAACTGTTCATCTTGGAACACCACAGACTAAAAGGAAAGGAGCCTCTTAGCTTAATGCCTTTTTGTACACTACAAGTGCTGTCAAACTTTTCTGGCCACAAATAAAGGTGAAGTCTCAGAGGAGAGTGCCAGAGATGCCCTAAGGGCCAAGGACACTTAGAGGTCCTTCCAAGGCGTGTCAGTCCAAAGGTCATGACGGCCTCCCCCATGAACATGGGTAATCTGCTCTTCTAGCGCTCCAGATCAGCACTACGCAACAGAAACACAAGAGAGTCACCAGTGTCATTCAGGACTTCTTAGTAGTCGCATTTAAAAAGTAAAAGAGAAACTGGCAAAAATTATTGTAATAATGCATTTTATTTAGGTGCAACTTTAGGAACATGTCCATGTGTAACCCGCATGTCATCTCTGCATTTCACACTGAGACCACGTCTCTGGTCTGGAGCGCTGTCAGCACTCCGTGCTGTGCGGCTGCTGCGCGCAGCTCCGTCCCACAACCCCTGCCCTGAGCTTCTCCTCCCCCAAACACACCCCAGTGCTTCAGCATGCACTTCCAAGTTTGCAGGGTGGTCCTACATGCGCCCCCAGCACCCAAGCACCCTGATCTCGGCCCCAGTGCAGCGTTCTTTCCCGGATGCTGGCCCCCGCTCTGGAGCTGTCCTGCCAGGGTCTGAATCCATCTTTGCCATGCACAACCAGAGGAAGCCACAGAACATGTTTTAGCCTCCACTTTCCTATTTTGTAAACGAGAAGAACAGTGATTTTCCCAGGGCTGTTGCTGGGAGAGGAGGTGATACTCTTGAGACATTTCGACCTAATCCAATGCCACAAATGAGAGTGGCAGGGAAATGAAGCACCTTCCGCCCCAGGTCTCATCTGAGGCTGGGAAAACACTTCCCCTTTCCTACCCTTAGTGCTTTGGCCAGGGTGTACTCTGCTGCCCGGCCTGTGTTCCAACCCACAGAACTTCCTGTCCTACTCACTGCCTGCTCCATGATCCTTAGGCTTGCTCCCTGCCCTGCGGCACCCTGGGAGTTCTCGTCGGACTCTGTTCACCTCCCAGCTCTCCTCAGGGCTGAGGCCCTTGCTAAAGCTGAAGCTCTTGCCCCAGCCTGCTCATCCATTTGATATTTACCCAGGTGGCCCCTGACTTCAAAATACAATTGTGAAGCAAATGAGCGAATACACGATAGGCCTTGTACAGTGTTCTGGTCTTTTCATACATTGTTAACAACATGCAAAATAAGTAGAAAGGAGATTTCTGAAACTCTTGAGACTGTCTCTGGGCCCTGACTGAGGTCCCACACCTGCCCCCATATGTCCCCAGCTCTGTCTCACAGCCCCCATCACAAAGTGTCTTTTGGAATGGAGCCAGGGTCCCTTCCACATAAATGTACTGCCCCTGGACCACCAGGGACCCAGTGTGTGGATGTCATGGGAGAATCATTGCCCTGCAGTCCATTGAGAGACAGCAGGTTCCAAAAGCAGACAGGTGAGTGTCACAGTACTGGTGTACAACAGAGAGCTCCCGAGGCCATCGAAGATGCTGACACACAGGTGCACACAGTCCCCAAAAGCACCCTGGAGCATGCTTAGCCTGGGGGCAGAGGCCCACACCCACCTGGAGCTTCAGGAAAGGGTGTGCCAGGAGTGCCTGCCAGACCCATTTTCCTGTCCCAAACAAAGGGCAGTGAGAGCAAAGGAATTTTACTTTTTGAAATAGAGACTTCTTAAAAAAATCAAGGTTGTATAATAAAATGTTTATCTGTTTAAAATGAAAATGAAGCTTGAATGAAGAAAGAGCATTAATTCCTTTTATGAAAGCAATGGATTTGTTTGATTTTAATAAACTGGGCCTCAGAAGTTTCTGTATCACTAACTAGAAACACTGCTCACTTTGAATTTTAGGAGAGGCTTTCTTGCTTCCCCAGACCGGGCTTCCACACCCCTCCAGATCTCACTTCTCACACGTAAGCCTGCTGGGGATAAGTGTGTAGGCCGGGTTGGACAGTGACCCAGTCCCACAGCCCTGCCCTGCCCCGCCCCCTCCCATGGGGCCGGAGGGCACTGATGGCCCCCACCCTGCTGTGCTCTCCTTCCACGTGCTCCTCTTCCTCCTGCCTCCCAGCCAGCTATCCCCAGTCCTGTGGTGTGCAAAATGCATTAGTCCAGCAAGCCCCACAATTAGTGGCCAGCAAAGGCTATGGAAAGCAGTTTCATCAAGCCAAACCCTGCTGCCCCAAAGACCAAGCCCATGAGAACCACTACCCTTTGGAAGCCCATCAGGTGCTCACATACTTCCGGCCAGCTTGTATTAAGTGAGAATTTTTAAAGGCTGTGGCATCTCCTCATTGTCTTCACAACTTGAGTTGAGCACCAGAACCAACTCAATTAGCAGTCACCGGAGAAACCACTCAGTAGCCCTTCCTGACTCTGTCACTCTAGAACCTGAGATGTTCCTATGGACACACAAGAGGCCAGAGACATGGACAGACTGTGCCAGGCTCTCCGCTCAGCTGGGCCCAAGCCTATGCAACATGTGCAGAGCCATGGGCTGGTGTGATAGGCATTGGCCCCCTGCCCTTCTCACGGCCTCTGTCATGGGAATGAGTAACCCTAAGAGCTCAGTGCTCTGCCCAGCCCACGTGCACATGGCCTACCATAGGAGGCCACAACATAGCACAGGCTCCTAAGGTACTCAGGGACATGAGGAAGGGAAGCCCCACCCTTGGCCCTTCCTCCCCCACCGTGGTCAGCTGGGGAGGCTTGGCAATGTACAGGAGATGTGTGGGGAGCAAGACTAACTTCTGCTACAGGGACAGGGTTCTAGCAACTTGTGGATAATTAGTGGTTTATCTGAACAAAGCATCAAAGGAATGTCACAGAGCTACAGAGAAAGAAGTCCTTCAGACTGCCAGACACACAGAAAGGCACATGGAGGGGTAATAATGCTTTGGGGCTGAGCAACCCACATGTGCCTGAGTCCCGCACAAACGCATTCATTGAGCCTCTCAGAGCAGGAGCACGTGAGTGGGGGACATACGTTGGAGTGTCGTGCAGTGGGACATGTGTCCTGAAGGGTGACACCATGTGTGAAGTCCGCTCTAGCTGAGGGGTCAACAGAAGTCAGCAGAAGGAGTTCTACCCCATGGAATTTACATCTACTGCTTCCCACTGACCAACGCTGTGGTCGCTGCTGGCTACAAGAAGCTGCTAAGCCCTTAAAATGAGGCAGGTCTGCAAGTGTGAAATAGGAATCAGATTTCAAAACCTTAGTATAACAAACGTAAGATACCTCATCGATAACTTTGTAGTGTACACATTTTGAGATAATATTTTGAATAAATCCATCTACAGTACTGAAATTCATTTTTTCTACTTAATTTTTGAGTAAGGGTGTATAAACACTTAAAGTTACATCTATATTTATACCCTATACATGTCTCACATTTTATTTATTTAGGACAGTGACACCCTGGCAGGGGCAGAGACAAGTGAAAAACTACAAATATGTTCACATGTACTAGGCAGTGGGGAGAATCATGAAGACAGAGTGAGGTAAAGGACATCAGTGTCAGCCCAAGGGTTTCCGTCCTCTCTGGACGGCACTTTTGATGGTTGTGTGGAGAGGCCCCAGGGTCCAGGCAGGAAGACCATGCCGTGGGTCTCCAAGGCGCAGGTGCAGGGCAGTGAGTGCTGGGCTAGAGGGGAGGGATGTGGGGCTGGCCCGCAGCTGTGCAGACCCTGCATTGGTCCCATCTCGGGCCTGAGCTCAGGGTGACTAAAGCTGTGAGTGCGAGGGGCACCGTGTGGACAGATGAGGCAGAAAGATCGACTTGTTCCCAGGGGAGACACACCAGGCTGCACTTGTACCACCCTGACTTCTCCCCACGAGGGGATTTTGGCTTCCTGGAGCTGCAGCAGTGCTTTGAGGATGCTCCATGATGAAGGGCCAGCAGTAGAGGCATCAGATACACCTGTTTCCCGCTCTGTCGAATGATGGCGGCACGGGGCCAAGTGTCCCATCTGAGCCCCATGTCTGCATGCTCCACCAGGTCTGTAGCCATGACCCATGGCCAGGAGGACCCTGGCAGAGCCCTGTGAGTCTAATTCTCCATGTGCCGCTTACCTCCCGTGCTAGCATCTGTGCACTCTCTGGCAGGATCTGATGATGGGAAGGGCAGAGGCCAGGTGAACTCCGACCACGGACAGTGCCCACCCACAGCTACAAGATGGCCACAGAGGCCAAGGAGAGCTGACTGGGGAAGGAAGGGCTGGTCGTGTTTCTGAGCTGACATGGTGCTGCCACTGGGAAAGGTGCCAGCCTGTCCATGTAGGGCAGAGCGTTGCAGCACTCCCAGGGACAGCATGCACTCATAGCGCAGAGACCCACCACACGCAGGACACCATGACATTGGTTCCCACAGTGCCACCACCCTGCCAGGCCACTGTGGCCCTCACCTGAGACGTTCCTCCTCCTTTTTGCGGAGATTGAAGTCTCTCTGCACCACCTGGAGAACGTGCTCTGTCTCATCATCTGTCAGGCCTGACAGGTCCAGCTTTCTTCCCATGGCTCAGCGCTAGACACAGGCAGTGGATGGAGACCTGGGGGATCAAGGCAGAGGCCACAGGTGAGGGCAAGAGAGAAGCCAACCCAACCCTACACAGAAACAAACACAGTGTCCCAGGAAGCTGAGCTAGAAGTACCCTGCCCCCACCACACACGCCCGGAAGGCTGCTGGGAAAGGACTACAACCAACCATCTCCCCGTCCCATTACCGCAGCATCCAGAAAACTCACTTATCCTTTCCAAGGGGATGGATCCCATATCCCACTTCATATGGGTCCCACAGCACACTGCAAAGTTACACCCACAAGCACTTCATTTCTGTGGCTTGAAGTTTTAAATCACAAGTATTATATGTACTAATTAAATAAACCATAATACTTCTGTTTTTCAAATCCTAGGTACACCATATCCCTTGAAGGTGTAATCATATGACTATGAAGCAAGAATCAGCAGAGGACTTGAGCTCCTTGGGAAGACTTCTCGCAAGGGAGAGCACGGTCAGGTGGACTTTCCACTTTCAGTTCTCTGAGGGATCGCCACAGTGACTTGTACGAGTGCGCATTCCCACCAACAGTGCAGGAGGGTTCCTTTTTGCCACAGCCTTGCCAGCACTTGTTATTGTTTGATTTCCATTCTAACTGGAGCAAGACAGAATCTTAGTGCTGTTTTCATTTGTATTTCCTAATGGTCACAGATGTTGAGCATTTCTTCTATATTTGTTAGCCATTTGCATTTCTTCCTCTGTGCAGAGTATATTTATTTCTCTTGCCCATTTTTGACTTGGTCTTTAATTTTAGGTGGCTTTTTTTTTTTTTTTAGTTCTTTGTATATTCAATATTAGTCCTCTACCTGTGGAGTAGCTGGGAAGTCTTTTCCCACTCTGTAGGGTATCTCTTCAGTGAGTGAATCTTTTGCTGCATTTCTTTCCAAAAGAGCTTAAGTCATCACGCTACAGTGCTGCATGCAGACCAATGTTTATAGCAGCATGTTCATACTAGCTAAGCCCTGGAAGCAGCCCAATCCTGAAATCATCAACAGATGATTGGAAAAACAAAATGTAGCATTTACCAATAACGGAATACCACTCAGCTATAAGGAATGACAAATTGGAGGCATTTGTAGGAAAATGGATGCTCCTGGAAAGCAGTGTGGAGCAAAACAAAGCAGCCACCAGCTCGAGTACCAGGTGGCAGCCCTCAATTGATTGAGGCAAAGACAAAGAAAATGAAGGATGGACAGCAAGGGACAATGTGACAGATCTCATCCAATGGGGAGTGGTCCACAGGAGCAAGGGTGGGAGGAGAGGGGCAGCAGAAGGGGAAATCAGAGAACAGCAATGCCCCATGCACAGGACCCTGATAACCCCAATCAGTACATAACACGTGCAGGGTAAATAGTATCAACAGGTGTGGAGAAGGTGACAGGAGCCAGAGGAGAGGAGGAGGGGCAGGGAGCTGAGGAGAAAACCACCTGCTGCACTATGCACTCCCCAAGATGACTGTAAGATGCCTGGGTTACAAACATATGCCCACTAAATTAAAAAAGTAATGTCAGGAAAGAATCAATAGATTCTCTTCTCCAAGAGGAAAACATACACTAAAATGATTTTACTTGGCCATTTTTTCAGCAGTAGGAAAAAATGGTATTGTAGAGAAATAACTCTCAGTAGCAAATACCTAAAAAAAAAAAAATTTCCCTCTCCAGTACTAAAAATTAGACCATACTGTCTAAGCAGGTGATACACCATCGAGCAGCCTAGGAAGCCCTGCCAGGCAGTTTTCAGCAGGTGTGGCAGTGCACACCTGTAATCTCAGCTCTGGGGGTGAGTGAGTTACCTAACCCAGGTAACTTAGTGAGTGAGACCCCTGTTTCAAAATAATGTTTTAAAAATAGGTAAATAAAAAGGGATGGAAGTAGCTCTGCACCAAGGCCCTGGATTCAAGCTCTAGGTTTTTTTTTTTTGTTTGTTTTGTTTTTTTTTTTGGGGGGGGGGTGAATTTTAAGGAATAGCTATGCCTAGGATGAGATCAAATAAACATTTCCAGGGAGTTCCTTAGCCCTAAAGGCCCTCCTAAACATGGATACTAGCAGCCTTAACTGAATATCAGCAAACCCAAGTCAGCAAGACATAAAAATGATTTGCATCATATCAAAGTAGGTGCTATCTAAGTACCCTGGTTTTCCCATCATTCAATAATAAATAGGGCCAGCCAAATAGCTCAGTGGATTAAAGCACCTGCATGGGGGGGGGGGGTGACGCTGGTTCGATCTGCTGGCTGCTGTGCTGGCCTTGCCCCCGGGCTATGCTGAGATGGCAATTGAGACTGGGTGTGGTGGCGCATGCCTGTAATTCCAACTCTCGGGAGGCTGTAAACAGGTGGATCCCGATGAATCCAATCTAGTAGTGAGACCCTGAACACCCTGTAGACTCTTCCCTAAATACAATAAATAAATACGCATCATTCACACATTAACATAATAAATGGGATGAGCCCCATGACGTAGAAGAGGTGCATGACAAAGTTCAGCACCCGTCTGCACCAGGCACCCTGTGCAGCTGGTGCCACGTAGGGCATGTGCCGGAGCACTCACAGACCCAAGGCTCAGTGTGTTCCCACCTTCAGGCCCTCGCTCCCACACTGTGCTCACTGCTGAGTGCCCTGACTATGAAGCTGCGTTAGTCAAGACTGAGTGGCCCTAAAAATGAGTGAGGGGCGGGCGACTGCTCTGCTAGAGACAACAGAATTTCATTTTTCCGGGAGTCTAGCGGGGACCCGGAAGCTGCTCCTCCCCCACAGCCAGCACCCTGGCCTCAGGTAGGAGGAGTGGCAGCCTCAGAACTCGCCAGGATGCTGGCAGAACTTCCCTTGATAACTGCCCACCACCTCCCAACCTGTGAGTTTGAGAATCTATGTGGCCACACCCCGGCAGTGTGTCTCAAATTCTCTGTGCTTTCCTTTATTACAAGGCCAAAAACATCTTCCAAATCGTTAACTTCTTCTTCCCCTTTGATCGCAAGTTGTCTCTTTAGTTCAGCGCTGTCTTCACATGTTACCACAATCAGGCACGAGAAGCCATGCGGCACCCTCAGCACCCTGCACAGGGACTCTCTCTGCTAACTCTGAGTGACCTGGGCAAGTACCACCTCCCACCAGGCTTCAGGCACAGGAACAACTCAGCCAAGTTCTTGTCGCTGTAAAACAAGGACAGGAATCTGGTGCTAGACAGCTAGGAGACAATAAATGAGATCCACACCTCCCACTATGCGCGCGCGCGTGCGCACACACACACACACACACACACACGACTCCTCCATTTCTGGGCTGGAGTGACTCAGTGGTAGAGCACTTGCCTGGTATGCACAAGGCCCTGAGTTCAATCCTCAGTAGCATAAATAACAACAGCATGCACAAAAATAAATTGCAAGTGAAAAGACAATCCAAAAACTAAGAACAGACATTTCCAACACACACACACACACTATTGACAATATCACATTTAGCTTTAGAAAAGAAGTCCTACAGTTAGTCAAGCAAAGACAGCAGCTGGTACACAAATGAGCATAAGGTGTGAGCAGCCACCACACATACAGGACACGGAAGGCAAATGAGCATACAGAATGACGCTTAACTTCCGTGGCAATCAGAGCCACAAATCGAATCCACCTTCCACAGCCGGAGCTGTGGCAGGACCTGGAGTGCCACCTAAAGGCCCATGTGCACAGCTTGGTCCCCAGCCTGAGGCACTTGGGGAGGTCGCGACTCCACAGCACCTAGTGACAGGCAGGGAGGTCAGTGCAAGCCCACCTCCAGAAGAGACAGTTCTGTCTGCTTCCACCCTGGCTGTCAGCAGGCGGGCCGCTTTCTCCACCACACATTTGCCCTCGTGCTGTGCCTCATGCAGGCTGCAAGGAGATGGAGCTCAGCACTGTGCCTGAACCCCGTGCAGTCTCCTCGCGAGCTGATCGTCTCAGGCATGCTGTCACACCGATGGAAAGCTAATGCGTCTACCAAATAAAAACATCTACCGAATGCTGCAAGGAGGTAGACAAGTAGCTTCTAAGCAGGGGCATGAGCTGGTAGAGTCTGTCTGTGTCTCAGTTTTCACTCAAAAGCTGAAGATGGATCGAGCCTCTGATGAAGGAATTTCCTCAGATTTAATCATGGAATTATGCACTAAGAGGTGGGAATTGATTTGAATTATATGAAACTCTAAGTTGGGACCGTTTTCATGTATAAAATGGCAGTTTCACACAGTTTAACCTAACAGAAGAATATTAGCAGAATCATATTCAAACTACCACAAGACAAAGCAAATAAAACCTGGAAAGCAACCCACACATCCATAAGAAGAAGAAAGAGAACTACAGTAGTGCCTCTGTGCTCGTGAACTGGAGCACCCTCCCCCACGACCAAGAAGCCAGAGAGCTGCGCTTGCACTGCCGCGTGGCTGAGCCCTCACGTCACACCCGAGAACACATGCACACAGCAAGCGTAGAGCGCACTGCCCTGCACTCACGACTGCTCTCACACAGTTCAAAGCAGAGGCAGACGAAGACTACGTTTTCTATGGAAAAACACGCTAAAACTATGGCAGCAAGTGCACCTCAGGAGGGGAGAGGCTTGGTGGGGGAACACCAGCATCCAGCTGTGAGTGGTGTCCACCGCGAGGGCACAGTGCTGCTGCTGCTGCTGACTATTAGCAGGCGCCAGTTACACACATTTTTGTCTGTAGGGTACCTTCCCCAATTATACAAAATAATATGTGGCTCACATCATAATAGCAAAGGAAATATTTCAAGCACTCAGGAATATGCAGAGGGTTATAATAAAAATGATAATATGCTGAGTGTTGAATTAACAGGTCAAGCAATTATCTACCAAATATACACTGTCTCAGCACCACCAGCCACAGCTGACACAAGGCAGGCTGCCAGGTGCACACTGCCTCAGGAGGACGCCACCTGGGCATGGCTTCGTTCAATCTGACCAGGATCCAGCTTCACCCAATAGCTCACTTTCTCAGACAGGAAGCCATGGACCTTCGGATTTGAAACTTGAGCTTCCCAGTTCCTTCAAACACATAACTGGGGAGAAAAGATCTCACTAATCGTTATTTTTAAAAGGTTACTGTCCTTTTTATTCCCAAATAATGGCTGAAAACAGCACAATGGCTCCAGTCCTTAAGGGCATTTTGCTGGATGATTTAAGGCCCCATGACTGGGTAATATGAACTAATCTCAAGATTTAGCTAGCAAATCAGGGCAAGAATCCCAAACACTCCAGAAGTGCACTTTTCACTCAAGTAATGCTCTTTGCTGAAAATAAACCTTTAGACCACTCTGCACAGATGACCAGGAGTTGGGACACAGAAATCAAGAAGCCAGCTCCAACCTGCAGCTGTGAAACAAAAAGCTACATTGACTATGCAGGCTTTGGACAGGAGCCAGAGTGAAGATGAGCCTGTCACTCCTCCCAAGACCCACAGGATGCACCTCTCGGTCCCCAGAGTTCTCACACTGGAGCATGGGACCACACGGACTTCCATCCGCTGAGAAGTGCGGGTGAGGTTCTGAGATCAGTCACTGAGAGGGGCAGCACCCTGACTAGGTCCAATCACAAGAAGAATGAAGGGGACTGCACAGGAGAAATAAAGTTGATCACAAGGACAAAACAGAGGGGACTGAGAAACCTCTGGGAATGAGACTCCTGTCCAAATCCTTCCTGACATAAATACGGTGAGCATCCTGACCAAGACCAAGACCAATCCATGACCAGCTCAGGGCTGGACAAGGCTCACTGCCCAGGATGGGCTGCCGGGGCAGAGCCCTCTCCCTGTATCATGGAAGGAGGAAGGTGACAAAGGGCAGGCCCAGGGAAAGACACGGCCCAGACACACAGTGCATGGATGGTAGGACTCCTGCCCAGCTCTGGTTTCCTGGGGCTGATACCAAACCATGGTGCGAAGAGAGGATATAGTTCAAAATTTAGTAACAGCAGCATCAGCACACCGACATTTACTTACATACCTCAGCTCCCCAGAAGGCCTGAGAAAGAGTAGCTCTGTGGGGACCCAGGGCTACCTCAGCCACATGTGCTTGGTGGCACAGGCACCTGCTTCTCCTAGCCCAGAAGCCCATCTTGTCACTAAAGCGTCAGCTGGACTTGGTTTGGGTGGCTCTGCAGAAATGCTTCCTCATATACATCTGCCACTTCATACCCAAAGAAGTGAGCCTAGGACAATTCAGGCAGGCCAGTGAGTGCAACGTCTGAGTTGGTTTAACTGTGGTTTGCTTTTTGCCTTCAACAAGAAATTTATTTGTTTTCTAAAAAACTCAAAGACCAGCATTGTCCAGAAAAATGTAACAGGGTCATTTAAAACAGTCATAGAGCTGAGTTGCCGGAACTTGTTCACTGAAATGGCCACATCATTGGCATATATTAACAGAGAAAGAGAGAGAGAGAGAGAGAGAGAGAGAGAGAGAGAGAGAGACAGAGACAGAGAGAGACAGAGACAGAGACAGACAGACAGACAGACAGACAGACAGACTGCCCCTACCTATCTCTGTCCCCATATTCCACCAGCACTCACGTACTCTGGTACCTCTCAACCCCCACAGGAGCAAACACCTAACTTCAGAACTGTCCATAGTAGGAACACCAGAACAATGATTTGAGTGTGAAGGATTTCCATGGCATAGGCGCGTGTGGGGCATTCCTGCTGGGTGTCTTCTGGCATTGCTCTCGCACGGCTGCAACCCAGGGTGCTGTCCTCAGACCAGCGAGACAGGCCTTACTGCCTCTGCCCAGCACCATGAGCTGCCCCGAAAGCCAGGTCTTTCTTGCATCCTGAGTGTTCCCAGCACCCACTTGGGCAGGGGGTTGGAGGGCAGACCTCAAGGACATGTGACCCTGGCTGGCTTCCCACAGTGCAGATGAGGCCTCTTGCTCTACCAGCACAGAGAAGGTGCAGCGCTCGCTCCGCGGTCCTTGTCTGTGGCTGGGATTCCTGGCTGCTCTCCTACTGGCATCACAGAGTGGGGGTGGAGACGCCTCTCCTCACTTTCCCTGCCCTCTGCAGCCCACACCGCAGCCCACTCCACCCAGGTCATGAAGCCCCAGCCTGGATGGGAGATAGATCAGGGAGGTGGGTGCAAGGAGGAGGCCACGATGAACTGCAGGGCTGGATGCAGCCGACAGTGCTCAAGACAAATGCCCATGTGTCCACCTTGACAGCAGAGAGCAGACTGAACAAGGTAGCTGTCTGCACGGCTCCTGGTGAGAACAATCAGCATAAGCAAGGCCTTGCTTAGCAGAAACCTTGCAGGGGAAGGCAAACAGGACCGGAAGTCATGACAATAGCAAATCCTTAGCAGGAGTTCACCATGAAAGGTCACCATCTGCAAGAGTGGCATTTTGGAAAGGAACCCAGAACACAAAGGTCAAGGACAAATGCTCAGATAAGATTTTTACAAATCCAGCTTTCAATTTGTTTTGTTGTATGTCTGTATTGCTAATATAGAAAGAAAACTAAGCACATTAATTTGGCATATCTGAAATCATCCTAAAAACAATGGTGAGTGAATACCATTGAGGCTTCCTCTTTGATCGTGGCTTATTTTTTATTTATTTAATTTTTTTGACAATTAAAAAAATATTCTGATTCCTGCAGGGAAATCTAAATGTTATGACTTAAGGCAGGCCAAATAGTTCAGCAGATTAAAGTGCCTGCAAGCAGGCACAGGGGCCGGGGGTTCAATCCCTGGGCCTGCCATGCCAGCCCCACCCTTGGGGTGCACTGAAACAGCTATTGAGACTCGGTGTGGTGGTGCATGCCTATAATCCCAGCTCTTGGGAGGCTGTAAACAGGTGTATCACTACGAGTCCAATCTAGTAGTGAACCCCTGAATACCCTGTAGACCCTTCCCTAAAATACACACACACACACACACACACACACACACACACACACACACACACACAATATTAAGGACTTAAATGAACTTGTTAGAAGAGGGAAAGTGGCAAAGAACTTGGCCAGGGAAGAACCAAAGCACAAATTAGAGATGTAGCTGATCTTTGTCCTGATGGCTTCCTGTTGTGACCTCACCCCCGCCAGGACTTCTCCTTACCACGTCTGGGAGTGGCCCAGGGCACAGCAAACTGCACCAGAGCAGTGGCCTGGACAGGTCTGCTTGACCATGCCTGTGGTGAGCCCTCTCCTGGAAATCCTTGTGCCCTTCAATGTGAGGCGTCGGTCCTTGTGGGCTCCTACACTGCAGACCGAGCAGCGCTCTCCTAGCGATGCAGCTGTTTTTTCAGCGCTTTGTTTCTTTGGATATCAGTTTCTGTTTTCATTTCTTTTTATTTTTGCAGCCCTGGGGAATAAACCCAGGGCTCTACCACAAAGCTATGCCTTCAGTCCAGTTTCAGTTTGTAAGCCACTAAAAGTTGCTTCTTAGAAATCTAAGGCTGGCCATGAGAGTCAGCTGTCACAGCACCATTTGGCAACAGTTTATCTGATGAAGGTGGCCCATGAGGATGACAGGGACATAGACACACACACACACACACACACACGTACACATACACACACATGCACACACACACAGAGACACATCTTCACAAGCACACATCCTCCTTAGGCCTTTTTGTCCTGCTCAGTGCTGAGCTGTGAGGCAACGTCAGTCCAGGACCACACCTTAAGACCTAGTGTTGCAAATCACTTTGTCACTTTTCTTTTTTCAAACTATTGGGCTAATACTATGCATTTATGTTTCCAGATAAAACGAAAACTACTAAGCTGGGAATATAAATTCAAATGAAATTTTTGTTGGCTGTGAAGTTTACCAACAGAAAGAACCACCATCTTTATAACGATAGGTCTTCTAATAGAGGAACTAAGAATAAAATTTATACAAATGTGGGGGATAACTTAAAAATAAATTTTTATTGTATAAAAGTTTACATCACAAAAAATTTTATGAATAGAATTTTTAAAAATTAATGGCAATTGGGAAAAGAGGGTAATTGTCCTAACATATTAAGCACTTTTAAAAAAATACTAAGAAAAAATTAAAATCTCTCAAGATAAAAATGTCCAAAAAACTAATGACAAAGCAATTTTTCAACTACCATTGCACAAATTATAGTTCAACAAAAATATTTCTCACCTGTGGAAATGGAATAAATAATTCTGACAGAATTTGCTGCCATGTTTTGCATTATATGGATGTAGAACGGCTTAAGCATTTATGTGCTGATCTACATCATTATCACAGACCTGAAGAAAAGAAAAACAACTATTCCTGTCTTGCAGATTGAGGCAGAAGAGAGGCCACATAGCTCATCTGAAGTAACACATCTGTGAGGCAGGAGAGCAGTACTATAAAATAAACCATGGTGTCTGGTTCCAGAGGCAGCTTCTCAACACAAGCATTGTTTTCATTGGCAAACAAACAAACAAACAAACAAACACCAGGCATCCTTTGTTTAGTAAATGGTTGAGTATTCTTGGAAAATTATTCAGCTTTAAAACTGAGTGAAATCCAGTCACAGAGATGTAGCCTGCATGAGACCTTCCCTCCTCTTTCAAGCTGCAAGACTGAGGTGTCCACCATAGGCGTAAGAGCAAGACTTGAAAGAGATCCTTCCAAAAAAAGTATAAAATTAAGTTTCAGAAAATCAAGATGACTTAACTCCACTAAAGATGCAAACACAACACTCTTTAGAAGAAAACTATAGAAACCAGAGTCTACAACATAGCCTCCCTAATGTCCAGTACACAGTCAACAACTGCTAGACTTGTGAAGAAACATAAGAAAGGTCATCCAAGGCCAAGAGAAAAAAAGGGTTCTAAAATAACTCAGATACTATTAGTACAAAAATAAGACAAAGAAAGAAAGCCAATGTGTAACTTATAAGAAGTATAAATAAAATAAACCAATTTTTAAAAAAAAACTGAAACCACATTTTAAAAAAATTCATCCAATGACATATTCTATATATTTAAAAAAGGATTCAAATGATAAAAGAATGTACAAAACTACATCAATTTTTAAAAGCAAATTTCAGTATTTGTAACAAAGTTGATTTGCTTTATCAAATTTAAATTGTCGTATAATATGTACATTTTAAGAAGGAATATAATTTTGTATGTGAATAACCATTGGGATCTTCTTGGTATACTGTTTAGTCTTGGAAGTCTAAGCACCTACCTGGCAGGCTCAGGGACCAGGGTTCAATTCTCAGTACCACACACCAGCTGGCCCCAGAACCCCAGACATACTGTGCCAGTCATGGAACCCGAGTGTGGTGGCACACACCTGTAATACAAGCACTGGGGAGGCTGAGACAGGAGGACCACTATGAGTCCAAGCTGTGTAGCGAGACCTTGTCCCAAATAAATAAAAGAAAAAGAAAACATGTGATATGAAGACACATCACTACAAACACAGGCACATATAAACATGCACGCGTGGACACATAAATACGCATCATCAAAAATGTTGAGACTTGATGAAAAATATCTGTTCCATGTTATGCCTAAGATGTTTGATATGCAGACAGATAGTGTGGTTAAGCTTAACAGCCTAAGTTGTATGGTAATAACAATAAGCTTCTCTTCTGGATGGTTAACAACCTAAGTCTGCAGACCAAAATTAGAGAAAAAGGAGGGCTGCAAGGAAAGCCAACATTTTGGCCTGAACCTTCTAAGGTCAATTAAGACCCAGGACATATGAGAACTTGTACTGTAACGTCATGTAACTCAGTAGTGTCCCAAATTTTCTGATCAAGATTATGGGGCCAAAAAGGAAAGTGATCAATGATGTAGAGTGTGCTTAAGGAGAGTCACATGGAGAGAAAACATTCTCTCAGGCTTTCACAGAAAGCATATTGGCCAAGCAATGGCCGTGACTCATCCACATGGTTGACACTGACAAAGGTTCTACAATCTGAGGTACAGGATCTCAGGATAAATCCTGAGGGCATTTCACTGACCTTCTCAGACCCAAAAGCTACAACTCTTGTTGCATAGGTCCTGCTTTACCTTGGTCTTAACCATCCAGTAGAAAAGTATGAAGACGAAATATAGGAAGTAAAGCCATGGTGTTATGTTGAGCTGTGGGGGACTCGGGTCAATAATTTCTGACATTGTCAGTTAAACAGAAGACCCAATGCTCTTATGGGCTACTGGACTCTTGTAGAATATTTTGCTGAGTTTACACACCTATAATATTCAAATAACGGAACTTAACAAAAAAAGGGTATACAGATGAATGCCCATTTTGTATCTGTGTATTCAAAGTGGTTAGGATAGATATATAGTTACATTCTCTTAATGAATAGAATGATTTGCTCTAATGGTGTTTGTAAATAGGATCTCAAGTCCACATCTTATACAGCAATTAACCACTAAGAAGAATGCATGCAGTGTGTTAATTATTGAAACTGTCCTAGCGATTTGATTTGAAACTGTCTCATTGCTATTTGTTTATAAATAAAATTATGGGAAAAAAAAAGAACCGCATTATCCTGACAGGTAATGCACAGGTTCTACCAGTTGAAGCCTCCCCTCTTCACTGTTACTAAATGGAATGAACTATTCAGGCGCAGAATAGGGTGTCACAAGGCTGACAGACACTGCTCATTAGAAACAGTGTATGAGCTTCTTAACTCTTGTTGAGGTATAATTTACATACAATGAAAACCACGGATCTTATCTTTACAAATGAATGAGTGGTAAAAATGTACACACCCATGTAATCTATATCCCCATCCAGAAATGGACCGTTCCCTTCACTAGGCAAAGTTCTTAAGGGATCCTTCCCAGGCAGCACTAACTCTTCAGCCTTAAAAAGCAACAACGTCCCGTTTCTCTCATTGTGAATTAGTCTGACTTTTTTGGAACTTCCTATAAATACGTCATAAGGTGTGTGCTCTATGAGTCCTTCCATTCCACATCACATATTTGAAATCCATTTTTGTTATTACAGGTACTAATAGTTTTTCAGTATTTAATATATTACTTCACTGACTTCACTAGTTCCATAAGTTATATACCAAAGAATGCCCTGCATTCTCAACTTTTAAAAAAGAAATAGTAATAATTACAGATACAATGTTACCAGTGAAAGGTCATTATCAGCTGGTGGCAGAAATAAGAATAAAACCTAAAGACAGCAAATCTGACATTTAGCTATTTTGCCATCGCAGTGTGGAAATGACAGACCAGTCTCATTTGGGCATGCTCATTCTGGACTGATGTTTTCAGTGACTATCAGACATCAAAACTGGCACAATCCACTGTGTAAAATACCATACATGTGTTTTCAAAATAAGGTGATGCTCGCATTTGGAAACCTCCCTCCGGCCGCAATTTTCAAAGTACTTGCCCTGCACAATGCTTGTGAAGCAATACATTGACCTTCTGTAGAATGAGAGATGCTGCGCCTTGTGGCTGTCCGTGAGTCCCACCTCAGAAGGTCTGTGAGGGAAGACCTGCACCAGCCACAGCCACAAGTGTGCTCCTTCCTCCTGGACTCTTAGTACAGTATGATCTCTGGCATTTACCCAAGAATGGATTCATGGGTTATCATTTATATTCCTTTTTTAAAAAAAAAAAGTTGAAAAATGAGGGGCAGGAGAGACGGCTCAGTAGAATCTGTGCTTCCCTGTCAAGCGTGAGGGCTTAAGTTCAATGCTCGGTTCTGGGAAAACAAAAACAATGCAGAATTTCACTGAACAAAATGATACGAATTCAGTAATGGTTGTTACGTTGCATAGTATTGCCTTCAAATTAGTCGTACTGATTACCACAGATAAGCATGTAAAATTGGACAAGATTTAAAAGAAGAGAGGAAAAAATTAAGCATTAATTGCTTCTTTTAATAGAACATCAGAAATGAGCAATATAATTATTCAAGCTACCATATTTATATACATACGTATTTCTTTTCCTCTTCCTTCTTTCTTTCCTTTTTCTCCTCCTAGTAGCTCCTTCCCTTTGAACAGCTTCTTAAGGGCCAGCCAGATAGCAGATGGAAGCAACTGCTGAGGCAGACGCAGGGACCTGGGTTGGATCCCTATTATTCTGTGCTGGCCCTGCCCCTGGGGTGTGCTGAGACGGCGATTGAGACTGGGCGTGGCGGCACGTACCTGTAATCCCAGCACTTGGGAGGCTGAAAACAGGAGAATCACTATGACTCTGATCTGTGTAGTGAGACCCTGTACACCCTGTACTAAATATAAAAAATAAACAAATGTAAAGAAAAATTAAAAAAAAAAATGTTCATTGAGAACCTTCAGAAAGTTCCCACTGTCCACAGTTCAAACCCAAGGCAGAAGTACAGAGAGAGATGGTTGGAATTCTTAAGACAATAACAGACTTTACGTTTCTCTACATAAACATTCACGGGCTTTATAATCAGAAGCAATACAATAAGTATACTATTAATATGAGAGAAGAAATCAAAATAATGATTTCTGAGAAATAAAAATGGAGCCTGAAACAAAATACCTATTGACAGCTCACATCTTCTAAGTGACCCTTCAGAGCCACACACAGATACAGATGGCTGGAATAGCTTTGGGTGTCCATAGTGCAGAGGCTCCTTTTTGTGTTGGGTCATGTTTTTGTTATATATTCTGTAAGTACTTTTTATCATTATTTTCTTATGCTAGTTGCGCTTGAGCCCAGTGTTAGAAAGCTAAGCATGATCCTTGATAACTGAGAAACAGCTTTACCATCATCCCAACACCTGAGAACACTGCTGTTGGTTCTGCACTGCCTGTCTGTTGTTAATGGCGACAGCAGTCTTCAGCTGACAGCAACAGTGGCTGATGGTTTTACAGGATGTGCTGTTAGGTTTGTGGCAGGTGGTACTCTGACATCTCTCAAATTATTATACTCCTTCTTTCACTAAAGGATGGGGGCACGGGAGAGCTAAGTAAATTGCCCAGTGCCCAGGTGTAAATTTTGACTTTACATCCCTAACTGCTCAGGAGCCCACTCTGCTGCATCAGCATGATTGCAGCCAGACTGGCTTGTTTGCTTTCTCCTTCTGGGACCCCATACCCAAAACTTAGAAGAGGACAGATTTGCTTTGGCTCATGGTTTGCAGAGGTTTAGTCCATAACAAGCTGGCTCCAAGGCAGGAAGCATGGCAGAGTGACTGGCAGCGGAAGAACAGCTCATGGGAGGGCAAACAGGAAGCAGAACAGAGTACCTCTTTCCCCCAGGCTTCACCTCACAATATCAAAGTCAGCTAAAGACCCAGCCATGGGCTAATCCAGCATGAGTACCACACAACCACAGTCCAGCCCACTCCGCAGAGGCTGCCTATGAGACCATGGGACTTTGGGAGGAACATCTAGCCTCAGCATTAACATAGATGCAATCACATGGACCAAATCTTTCCCATCAGGTGTATGAACACAGTCTTAAGAGGATAGTCCTAAAGTTCAGGGTGTTTTCCAACCTGAACTGAATCATTAGCACACCTTTATTTAGTTTTAGGTGGGTGACATTTCAAGCTGAAAATCCCTGAAGCCTCTGCTAACCTGGAAGGTACCAGCACATACTCCAGTGCCAACCTGCGAGGTGCTGGCACATGCGCGAGCAGTGTCCGTCATCTTCTACACAGGGTTTTGAATGCAGTCTGCCACTCCCAAAGGTAGCTGCTCTCAGATCAGATCAGCCCTTCCCGATCTCCACTGCAGGACACAGAAGTAGAGCTGAAAGGTCCCAGAGGCAAGAATTGTGAAGTCCCTATGACTCTGCAGCAGGCCTGACAGCCCGCCCACATGACAGTTGCTTGCAGAAAATAATGTCCTCAAGTGGCACATAATTGCCATCATTTCTTTTTCAGGAATTAGCATCAGAAAACCTGAAGACATGACATCGCTCATCTCACACTAAAGGACTTCTTAGTCAACACAACACCAACTACAATGTGAGTCACTGCACAGGCCCAAAGAAAGCCCATGGTCACAGCTCTGTCACCCAAGGAACTGCAGAAGCACCTTTTGAGATCAACCCTATAAACAAAGGGCAGTTGAATCTGAGCTCCCAATGGAAAAACACAAGTTAGCCAAGGCAAAAGGGGATGAAAAGAATAACAATTTATTAGCTTAGAACATTTAAATTTGAATTTACACCCAAATTTATATTTTAGTTTGCTTTGGCTTCCTTCATTTATAGGATTTGGGAGAAAGAGATAAATGCTGAGTAAAAATGCCTCTTACATATTTTCTAAAATGAGTAGAGAAAAAAAAGAATAAAAGAAAATATCTTTGTTAACCATAAAGTTGTCCTGTGGGCAGGAGGAAACATCCAGTAAGCCCAGCCTTCACCCTAGCTAAATGAAAACATTTATCAACAGCCCCACTTGGAAACCCTGAGCAAAGATGGAGGTGGCCAGGGGCAAGGGCCCGACGGTGCTGCCTCCTCAAAAGCCCGAACTTCCTTGGGCATGTCTGCTCTCATTGGGCAGAACCATCCGCCTTGAGACTCCGACTCCCCTAGCTAAACCTAAGCTGGATTCCTGCTAGGGCAGCTCAGCTTTCTCCCCTAAACTCTGGATCCTGTGCCAAGCAAATGAGTACTGTACTGGAGCAGAATAATTCTGATGATCTGTCAGAAAAAGATCCTCTACTAGTCTGATGCCAAGTACCAAGATCCTCGAGCCATCCTACTTCCCATCTCTCTGATGCCAAGGCTCATTCCAGAAATGTCCTTGTTTTGCTCTAGTTAAGAGCTGTTCTCATCTCTTGCAATAAAAGTTCTAAGTAGCCTAACTACAAATGTATACAAACGACAGGACTTTTCTTCTTCACCTAAAAAAGAGCCCAAATCATCTTTTTTGGCATCTTAAGCGACAGGTTGACAGCATCACTATGATTTCCATGAACATACAAAGCCTTTTAGAAATAACTGTATCAAATCACTGGCTAGATAACACTGGGATTATGAAGCAGAAACACATATAAATGTCTACAGTACAGATTTGGAGTGGGAGAACATATGAAGTCAAAGGGTCATGTTAGAGACAAAGTCAATTTCTACTGCAGTAATAGCAAGTATGAATGTCCTCCCCTAACTACGAAGTTCTCATTCTTCTTACAGTTGGAGAGGCTGGGAGAGGTTCAGCAACTTGCCTATCCTGGATCATATCCTTCCACAAGTCTGATAAAAAGTACCTGGGCTTGAGGATTGCTTCTTCAGGGCAAAGACATGGATTGGGAAGGCTGGGGTAACCTACAAACTGCCACCCATCAGATTGGCCAGGACAGTCTCAGCTAGTATGACTCAATGTTCAAAATACAATGCTTTAGAGACTGGTCAGACAACATTAATGTGCTTAGCCACACACTTGGGAATTGTGAAGACCCTATATTTATGTTAAGTGTGCTCTATTACAACCAAAAGTTTTAAATTTATGTATACACACACACACACACACACACACACACACACACACACAAATTATCTTTTCCCAGAAGAAAGCCAGAGCCAATCTTCTGTGCCGTCCATGTGGTAACTCCACTGGGGCAGGCAGGTACTGGACACCAATCTCTCAGGCACAGATCTCGCTGGGCTCCATGGAATGAGGAGCTGTAGTGCTGAGACATGGAAGCAGGAATAGAAGATACAAATAGCTTCTACACTTCAGGTGCATTCCTGACCAGTGGGAAGTTGCAGAGAAAGGTTTATCCTAAAAAATCCTAATTCTAGTGCCAAATAAAAGCTTCAAATGCAACATGATAAACAGTACACCTGATGTGAGAACTTTACAGGGTCTGCAAGTCCCTTATTTCATAAGTGGTTGGAAGTGTCTTATACACCTTTAGATGCAGTGACAAATAGTCGTCCTTTTCCTCCGTGAGGGCCACCACCCCACAGAGAATCTCACAGGGAAAGGAGCCACACTCTGCGTGGTCGGCGCAGAAGGCTACGCAAGTCAGTGCAACTCCATTCTTAATGGTATAACCTGATCTTGCATCCACTGCAGAACCAAAAACATCAACACAAACATTTCACATAAATGTTCACAGATCTATTATCATAGTAGCCAAAAACTGGAAAAAACTTTCTGATGAAAGGATAAATAAAATCGGCGTATTATCTGGCCATGGAAGAGCAATGAATTCCTGACACATGCTGCGGTGTGGAAGGCATCATGCCTAGTGAGGCTGCTGGGTGATACAATCACACATTGTGTGATCCAAGATCAATTCCAGAATAGACAAGTACACAAAAGATCAGTAGTCATGAGATGGGGAAGGAGCAACTCGAGTGCACAGTTTCTTTTGAGGGTGATGAAAATGTTCTGAAATTAGAGCTGTGATGGCTGTACAATACTAATTACACTCCTCACCCCTGGGCTGTGCATTTTTAAAGAGTGTACTCTGTGGTATGTGAACTCTAGGTTAATAAAGCTTGTACTAGAAAGCAAGCCCAACAGGACCATGCGCATAAGGCTTGGGCAGTGCGCAGGCTGGGCCTGTGCCTGGTGTCCTGGCTGGGCGCGCAGTCGGCACAGTGTAGCTTGTTGTCTGCAGTGTCTCACACTTCGAGAGCTACCTTTCCACACCCCTGGCTATTTCTTTTATTCTGAAGAAGATTTTAAATTTATTGTAGTCCAACTTATTTAGTTTTGTGTTTATTTCTTGTTCTTTGGTGTCATATGCAAAAAACATTTCCAAGACCCAGGTCAAAGCCCTTTTTCTCTGTGGTTTTACTGCAGCTTCATGTCTTACATTTAAGCCTTTAATCCATTTTTGAGCAATTTTGTCAATAGTTTTTTTTTTTTTTGCGGAACCGGGGGTTGAACTGAGGCCCTTGGGCTTGCTAGGCAAGCGTTTATTCTACTGAGCCATGTCTCCGGCCCCCATCAATGGTATATTCTTTTGCATATGGGTATCCAGTTTTCTCAATACAGCCCTTGTCACCAGGGCAAACAGGAGTTCCCCTAAAAGCCCACTCTTATTTCTGGGCTCCTGCCCCTGCCCCAGTGGTCTCTGTGCTGGTATTTCTGTTGTGCCACACAATCTACAGACCAAAGCTTGTTAGTGTCATCTCCAATCAGGAAGGATGCTCCTCCCAGCTTTGGTCTTAGTGCTCAAAGTCCCTTTGTCCCTTGGGTCCTCTGTGGGTCTACCCAAGTTTGGGGATTTTCTTCTAGTTCTATGAACAGTGCCATTGGACTCTGTGCTCTGAATCTGTAGACTGTGAATGCTTCAGTGATATTGATTCCTTTAGTCTATGAACACAGGACAACTTTATATATTTGTTTCTTTGATTTCTTTCATTAATATCTTGATTTTCAATATACAGATCTAACACCACCTTGGTTAAATTTATTCCTAAGTGTTTTACTGTTTTTGATTATATAGATAAAATTGTTCTAATTTTCCCAATAATTTTTTCAGACAAATGAAGCTGATTTTTAATTCTGTAACCTGCAAATTTATTTACTTACTTTATTTACTAGTTCTGTAAGTAAAATTCAGGCCAACAACCCTATTATATCAAGAAGATATAACAACTACACAAACAGACACAGTATCAGAGCACCTAAGTATATAAGCAAATACTAACAGTGCTGGTTTCTTGGGTGGAGTCTTTCTAAGTTTTCAGCCCATAGGAGCACACCACCTGAACATGGAAACAGCTTTGCTCCTTCCTTTCCTACTGGATGCCTCTTTCCTTTTCTTGCCTACATAGCCAGACTGTCCCGTACTCTGCTGATCAGAAGTGGAGTGAGTGAGCAGCTTATCTTTCCCTGATCTTAGATGAAAACTCTTCAGCTTCACACCACTAACAAGAGGTTAGTAGTAGGCTTGATATCAACATCCTGTATTTCACTGGGTTATACTCCTCCTAGACATGGCTTTCTTCAGTTTTTGACATGAAAGGATGTTGAATTCTGTCAAATGTTTCTGCCTCTACTGAGACGATCATATGATTTCTACCCCTTATTCTGTCAGTGTGGTATATCGTATCCCACAGCTTGAGTTTCCCTCTCTTGCTGTCTTTCTTGTGACTTGGTGGCCTTTGGTCTTGGTGAGCACCAATTTCTTTTTCTTAATGTTTTTTACTTCTGTTATCATGAAGCTTACATAAAATATCGTGATTATAGCATCCCATCTTAAGCTTATGACAATTTAACCTGGATCACATAAGACACTATAACTTCCCCACCCCCTTTCATTTCAGTCTATTGATGTTATAATCTGCATGTTTTCGTGTGTATCTAGTAAATTACTGTAATTATATTTTAGTAGTTTTTAACATTTATATCAAATTTGGAGGTGTCTTAGTTAATTTTCTCCTTGTTGAGACAAAATACACACACTCACAAGTGAAGGAAGGAAAGGGTTATGTAGCATAGCTCAGTCTGTGGAGGTTTCAGTCCATACTTGGCTGGCTCCAAGGCACAGTGGCACAGGGCACAGGACAAACAGTACACAGGGGTTGGAGGCAGAGAGTAACAAGGGAAGACTGCAGCTCTTTCTAATTCTTACATCTTATCCAGACTGCTCAGGACGGGCAGCACCGCAGCCGTCTTCCTAGAGCCCTTGACCCTAGCATCTCACCAAGAGTCAATTCCAGCATCACACACTCTAGATCCAGCCACTTCTGCAAACCACCCCCTGCAACTGTGTGACACTCTGAGGGGAAGTCTACACAAACTGCCATAACAAAGGGATTCACACGTCATTGTTACGGCGTTACAGCTCCTCCAGGCTGTCATCTTCTTCTGTTCTCTTTCCCTCCTTGTTCTTCTGAATGGACAATCAGTGACTATCTCCAGGTGCCCACTTCTTCTTCTGCTGGACCAGGTCACCACTGAACCTCTCGGATGGACTTTCCAGCTCTGTCACTATGCCCTTTAGCTCCAGGATTTATTGTGGTTTCTACTTGTTAATTAAAAAAAAAATTGCTCATGTATTCTCCAATTTTGTGCAGCTCTCTTGAGTTTTCTTGCCATTCACTGGGCTTACTTAAGAGTCAGTCACAGAGCTCCCTTCTGTTGGCTCAGCTGTTGCAGCTCTCCACTTCCTCCAGTGGAGCCATTTCTCTAACTCTGCAAGATACTCATTCCCTCACACACTTCATTGCCCAGAGGAAGAACTCATGCACAACAGGCCTCATGGCTCACCTGGTCAGGCAGCCTGGAGTCTGCAGGGGGTCAGTGGGTCTGCAGCACACATGGCCATGCTCACACTTGCCAGCTGTGCAGCGCCATGGTCTGCTCTGAGATTACTGGACCCCTGGGTAGACAAGGCGAGCGGGAGCTATGTGGCTAGGTGCACAGTCAGGCAGAGCTTCTGATGGGCTCTGCAACCTCCTTGGTCAGGTGAGGATGAAGGCTGTGTTCACAGGCAGGTGGGGGTACCTGTAGGGCACTGTGACCAGACCTGGCCTTGGGCTGGGCTCAGTTAGGCAGGGACCTGTGGCGGGCAAGAATGTCTGAGCAGTAAACCCATGGATGGATCACCAAGGCTGCCTGGATCCATGCTGTGGGAACATGACCTCTCCTGAGTCCCCAGAGACTTCAAGCTCAGGATGCTTCAGGCCCAGCCTATAGCCCGAGAAGCCCTAGAATTTCGTCTGTAACAAATGACAGTAGGTCTAGAGGTGAGGAGCCGCATTCTCCCCCATACTGCAGGACCTAAACACCTTTCCAACCTAGGAAGGAAGTGGCAGAGGTGGAGAGCAGCTCCCATGGCCCCCGATAGCTCTGTGCCATGGCAGAGATCCTGTGAAACCACCATCACAGGAGATGGGCCCCACGCAAATGCAGAACTCAACACAGCCAGTGCAGGAGTTGAGCAGCGCAAGCTGCAGCTTCCCTGAGTAACAATGACGGTCTCCACTGTGGCAACCAGCCGGCACCTGGATCGTCTCCCAAGCACATTCAGTGTCTGCAGGAATAATTCACTGTCACAGCTGGGGTGCTCCTGGCACTGAGAAGATGGAGACCAGGGACACATGGGACCTAGCCCCTCCTCCACCAAAGGATCATCCAGTCTGTCTACACTGCAGGATTTCTGAAGCCAGTGGATTTCTGCTGTCACCTCCCCAGTATGTCCAGAGCTGAAGAGGTCTGTGCTGTCACTATGAGGACAGGGACCAGGAACACACACACACACACACACACACACACACACACACACGCCCCATACATACTGGCAAATCAGTGACCTGGTCCTCCATCTCAAGAACATTTTTTCTGGCTTTCTCTACCATAACCAGCACTAGAGGGGGAAAAGAACTGTGTGTTCCAGAGCCAGGATTTCCCTACATCCTGACTTCAGAGACCCTGCAGCCTGCGCTTGCTCATTTCCCAGCCTGTGCATGCAGAGCCCCTGTGAAGCCTCTTTGGTTTTCCATCTGTGGCCCATCCTCTGGGTACTTCACTGTTAATCCCCCATGCAGAAAGCCACTAATGAACACTCACTAAAAACATGCAGCTCTTCAGCCCACAGAGTGTCTCTTTCAGTTTGTCTGGATAATGACACCCTTTGCTCCTTCTGCTATACGAAAGTGTACAACTTCTGTCTGCCATAAAAATGCATCAGTGTACGAGCTAGTCCCTGGTCACATGTGGAATTAGACTACATAATTATGCTAGAGAACAGAAGACCATTAAAAAATTCATTAAAATCTCACTAATTCAGACTCTGCCATTTCTGAAGTTGGGATCAAATGCAGCAGGCTAAAATTTGCAATTCCATTTATTTAGGAATTAAGATAACTAATTTTGGACAGCAAATACTACTTGACTCTTACGAGAGAGCACACTGTGATCAGGTACGGACTTAGAAGCATCAGTGTACGCGTAAACACCAGCCCTACAGTGTGACAAGTGACCCCCACCCCAGAGCCCATGGTCTTCAGACTTCTGCTGGTCACTATGGCAGGACTTAACCCCAGTGCCCTGCACATCCATGTCTGTGTAGCTTCACTTTAGCGCAGATGATAGCTGCTTGGTCCCCAGCAGAACCAGGAAGAGGGCAGGGCCAGGGGAGCGTGGGGGACACCGTGCAGGCAGCTCCCTGCCTGCGCTCCAGCCATGCCCAGGTGGGTAGGCACACTCCACAAAGGAGCTGCCTCATCCTCATCCCACCCCCCACCGTGCCTCATCCTCGTGCTGCAGGCCCCCGCGCTGGCCTTCATGGGGCACATGCAGCCCTGGGGTATCAGTCAGGAAAGCATGCCTGATCTGTCTTCCTGCCCTGTGGACCCATCCTGCAGATCACCTGCAACTGGGTAGGTAACTCACAGCCACCGTGTGGTCTCCCAGCCCCTGAAGCCGACTGGAGAAGAATGCTTTAAGCTTCTTCTTCATAGTTCACGGTCTTCCCTGCCTGTATTCCAAGGCCCAAGCATCCAGCTCTCCTACCCTCTAGTGATCATCCTGTAAGCCTCTTTGAATAGAGCTCCTGGATATGTGCCAACAGGAGTGACTGGACCATTCTTAGGTCTGCCCACTCTCTTTCCAGGTCATTCCACAGAGTTATGAACCATTGAAGCTCAG
Organism: Octodon degus; assembly: GCF_000260255.1. Lineage (NCBI taxonomy): Eukaryota > Metazoa > Chordata > Mammalia > Rodentia > Octodontidae > Octodon > Octodon degus. Next base: position 372,504 of record NW_004524702.1, on the reverse strand, counting down.
AATGCCCCCCTTGCATAAAAATTTAGCAATACTTTTAAGGGTTAGATATAATATTAACTAATAATTAAAATTTTTATATGTTTCCTTTCAATAAGAGGCATCCAGCCATCATAACATTTAGGTTCCCAAGGGCAGAAATGACATTAAATGTGCAAAACATTTGTGGTCTGGCTCAGATTTTTGATCGGTCTCACCACATTCTGCCCCAGTAGTTAGCATGTGAAGTGGGTGTGGCGAGCTTCTGCATGTGGTGCACACGCTCTTACCACTCATGGTCTCTACAAGGGCAGCAGTGCGGGAGGAAGGAGCTAGCCAGGGTGGCAGAGGGGAGCACTCAGCACCCGCCTTTTCCTTGGCAATGACCATGGCCTACAAAGGGAAGCATAAATATCTGCACTTGGGTAAAGGTTTAAAATGGAAATCTCTTCTCTCTCCAACAGGAAGACAAATAACAAGTCTCTTTCCGGGCTTCAGTGCACCCAGGCCAGCCGTTCAACAGCATGCGTGGCACCAAGACAGACAGCATGCACAGTGTGCACCCATGCAGTCACCCTGCATGCAGAGGCTTCACAGGGGCTCCGCATGCACAGGCTGGGAAATGAGCGAGCGCAGGCTGCAGGGTCTCTGAAGTCAGGATGCAGGGAAATCCCGGCTCTGGAACACACAGTTCTTTTCCCCTTCTAGTGCTGGTTATGGTAGAGAAAGCCAGAAAAAATGTTCTTGAGATGGAGAACCAGGTCACTGACTTGCCACCCTGAGGGGCACGAAGTCAGGATCAGCACCCAATATGCCACCCATTCACCCAGCACAGGAGAGCTGGTCTGAGAAGTATAGCCGGACCTCAGTCTGGGTGTCTACACCCTGGAAAGCCACTCTCAAGAGAAACAGCAGGCAGAGTGAGCACATGGCTTCTGATCTTGGTGGCCAGAGGGGCTCTTGCCTCCACGATTATAACTCTGGAAGACAATGAGGGCCGAGGCTTGGGCAAGGGCAGAAGGTGGGGCAGATCCCTCAAGGCCAGGTGGTTGCTGAAGCCCTCCTGAGACTCAGGTTTGTTCTGAACAGGGTGAAAGACCCAGAGAAAGTCTGGAGACATCCTCAGCATCAGGGAGCAGAGCCTATGTAAGAGTTACAGTGGCCACACACAGGACTGCAAACTCTAGCCAGGGAGGAGAGGATGGACGGGAACACTGTGCAGTCACCCAAGGGCAGGAAAGCAACCCAGCCAGAGGCCTGCAGGGCAGGAGGCCAGCTCAGAGGGAAAAGGGTCCAGGCTGATGATGGAGGAGAGTCACAGTACCAGCCCAGCTGCACAGCTGGCCAACAGGCATCGCTGCAGTCCAATGGGTACTGCATGTTTGGCAAGCATCCTGGTGTTCTTCTCTCTACCCTGTGGTGTGCACACCCACTACACTGCCTCTGTTTGTTGCGCCTCAGGAGTGCAGTCATGGTGTCAAGAAGCAGCACCACCCAGGGACGTTCCAGCTCCCCTAGGAGAAGGTAAGTGGCTTCATCCTGTCAGGGGGAAGCAGGACTTTTTTAACAGCTTTGTCTGGAGACCAGGCCTGGTTCAGAGACCTGCACACATGTGCCGAGGGTGGCGTGCAACGGTTGATTTCAGGTCAGCCTGGAAGGTGTCACAGGGCGAGATTAGCACTGACCTTGGAACTTGGAGGAAAGCAGGCTGCACTCCATGCTGTGTGAGAGAGCTGGAAAGCTGAAGGCCTGGATGGGACAGGACGGTCACCTCCCTAAGTGTCCTCCCGCTGACCGCACAGTCCCCTTCTGGGACTTGGCCTGCAGCCTCCAGACTCAAGTCCATGCTGCAGATCTGGGCCTCAGCAGCCTCTGTGCTCCAGGGAGCCAACTCCTTGCCAGGAGCCTTGTTTTTCTCCTCCATCCACACTTCCTGCTGGTTCTGTTTCTCTAGAGAAGCAGGGACTAACCTGACAGGAACTAGAGGAAAGGACTCCAGGGTCGGCAGGAGACCAGCAGGGAGGACGGCAGGCAAGAAGGTCAACCGTACTGCCTGCGTCCTGCTGTTGGAGGCCTCCAGACAACTGGGCAGCCCAGAGGAGCCAGGCAAGGGCAGGAATGCTCTGCAGGACGGACACCAAGACTGCTCTTCAGAGGCCGCTGAGCCCAGCACCTCGGCCCCTGTGGAATCAGAAGCCAAGGAGTAAGGGGTGGGGGCTCAGGGCAGGGGCTCTGGGAAGGACTGGTCCAAAGTACCAGGCTCGGTGCTTGCCAGCCACGAAACTGACTAGGATTTCTGCCCCAGAGCAAGATGATTTCAAGCCTGCATGACGCAGTTTCTTCATTGAGCCAAAGCTAAAGGGCAATAAATTTTTATCTCTTTTTTTCTATTTTTTGAAGCCCCAAAATAGTGAAAGTTGAAATAAATGTTTGAATTAAACTGGAGGGTACCTTTTCCAAAAAAGTAGTTTTCTAATATTAGAGCTTACAAGAGGCATTAAGCTTAGCTATATCTTTCAAACTATGATTATATTTAAACGCATACAAGCAATAATATCATTAAGAGATTTGATTCTAGGTCGTAACCTGTTAGGTAACAAAGAGGAGTGTAAAATCCCTCTGGGCAATAAAGAGCAGCAGCGCTAACTCCACACCGTGCCGGATGGGCCTGTGCAAGGGCCTCTTACAGGAGCCTGACCGCTGCTGGTCTACAGACACTCGGTCTGCTTTCTACCAGCAGGGAGCCGAGAGCTGTGCGCCAGCTGAAATTTGCCACTTCCAGGATCATTAAGGGTCAGTTACAGCTTTCTACATACAGTACTGCATGGCTGCACCCTCACTTTGATAAAGTGCTTCAGCAATTGGAGAGGAAGGCCTGAGGGCTGGGAAGGCTGGCGAGAGCAGCAACGCCCGCCAATATTTATTTCAAATTGGACTGAAAGGAGAGACAAAGTGCCGTCATCACTGTTTTCCAAAATCCAAGGGCAGCACTCTAAGAGCATCACATAAGCAGTGTGGCCCCTGAACAGGGTCCTACCTTGTCCCTCACAATCCCTGAACCTCCAGGCAGGGAGCAGGACACACCCAGGGCCTTGACCTGGTCCAGCCCTTCCCACCCCATCGTTCTGCTGTGGAACCTCAGTGACACCTTGTCCAGGGGAGCAGTCCTTCTGGGATTGCATCAGAAGGCACACAAACACTTCTCTGCCTCCTTTTGAGTGTTGTCCTTTTAGGGTTTTTATGATGTTTTCAGCAATTCCCAGAACAGTCCTGGTTAAGGAATCTTGAAAGCTACAAAATGCCTTGAACAAAATCCCCTGACAACATTAAGCAAGTCCAAGCAGTGCTGGTGCTGCCAGCACTTGGATGCTCCGGTCTTAGTTCTCCCATTCTTTGCCAAAGCTGTCTCCCTCATCACAAAACATGTAAATGCACACCGACTCCCCACTGGTGTGGTCACAGTCAGTGTCTGTCCTGGCCGGCTGCGTTCTGTCAAGTGGATGTGTGTTCGACCCACTTCTGGGGATTCCGGCCTGTGCCATTTCACAGATGTCTGTGTAAACACCTTTGGCCACACAGAGTTTTCTACATTTGAAACTTTTTCCAGTAGGCTAGGTTTCCAGAAAGAAAACAGCGGTTCTAAGGTTACAAAAATAAAGGTTTCTGAGGCGAGAACCTGTTACAAAATAAAATTTAAAAGGCTGGGGATAGAGCTCAGTTCCAGGGTCCTGCCTAGCATGCATGAAGCCCTGGGTTCATTTCAGTACAGAAACAAATCAACAATCCCCAGAACAGAGGAGAGTGACAGTCATCTCATTTATGCAGCGTCGTGGGCAGGGCACTCCTCCTCCTTAAATTAGTTCCTTGCCTGCATGTGGAAGTAAAACAATTTTATAAGTCTTCAAAAACAAAGATTGTTTTGCTGCTAACTAGGTCTTCAGCTGGCCCTCCTTGAGAATGGGCGCTCTGGGCTATAAGCCTCCCACTGTGGATGACGGCACCGTAACTCTCTGCCCATCTTAACTCCACACTTCCACACACACCCCTGTGTCCTGAGCCCAAATGTGGGTCAAGGGTCCGAGCACTGGGTCAAGTCTGAACAGTGCATATCAGCTGTAGTCTGAGCAGTCCTTTTTTATTTTATTTATTTATTGTATTTTAGGGAAGGTCTACAGGATGCTCAGGGTTTCACTACTAGATTGGACTCCTAGTGATCTGCCTGTTTACAGCCTCCCAAGAGCTGGGATTACAGGCATGCACCACCACGCCTAGTCTCAATCACCTTCTCAGTGCACCCTGGGGTGGTGGGGTCAGCACGGCAGGCCCGGGGATCAAACCCCCAGCCCCTGCGCCTGCTTGCAAGCACTGTAATTGGCTGAGCTATTTGGCCGGCCCCTGAGTAGTCCTTAGACAGGTCAATGTTTAACATTACCATCTGTACAGATCACCACAATCAATAATTTTATTTCCAACAAATCACACATTTATGAAAAATGACAATATGCAGGGCTATAAAACAAGGGCCAACAAACTTCAAATAACTGCAATCATGTAGACCATGCTCTCTGTGCATTGGAAAAGCAATTTTTAAAATTCTAGACAAAATTTAATAAGTAAATCATAAGCCAAAGAATAAATTATAATGAAAAATTTTAAAACTTACATATCAACAGTAATAAAAACATATTCCAAAGCTTGTGGAATGAAAACATTACTAAAGGAGTCTTTAGAGAGAACTGTATAGTTCTAAATGCATACATAGGAAAGAATAAGGTTATAAAAGTTAATGGGTTAATCATTTAATTTAAAAGATTAGATGAAGAATAAATCCAAATAAAGGAATAATACAGATGAGAACAGAGATTAATAAACAGAAAAGGAACCATGTGAACCAAAAGCTGGTTCTTAGGAAAGCCTGAAAAGCACCCACAAAGCAGGGTCGGGTGGAGGGGGAGCACCCCTCGCCGCAGGCTCCCATCCCTGCACCCCAGCAAGAGCTACCTGCACCTGCAGACCCCAGACTCCACTGGTCCAGCACCTGCTTGGGGGAAGCAATTTTAAAGCCTCTCAAGTCAGTTAAGAGCAGTGTTCAGTCTTCTCTTTCTCCTCCTCCTTGGCACACATGGACCACTGACAGACGGGGAAGAAAGAAAGTGCTGTGTCCTGTCTCCATACACCACCAGTGGCAGCCCCAGGGGACTGCAGAAAGTGGGTGGTGGTATCGGGGAAGACGACCCTGGAGGGAGGACGCAGACAGCACAGCCGGGAGTCTGGGTGCAGCATCTGGGTGCCTGACCAGGATCTACACTCCTGAAGGCTTCTGCAAGACCTTGGCCAGGAGGCAATAGAAGTGGCATCTCTGGTTTTTTTCTTTTAATTGGTCACAAAGAAAGAAATGAATCATACCCATTCTGGTTGCACATCTCTAGTGATTAATGGATTGGTTCTCAAAAAGAGCAGAATGACAAAACCCCACTTGTGCAACACAAACACAAAAGCGGCCCTGCCCTGTCTTCTGAGGCCGGAGCTACTGGGCAGTCATGCTGGGGCCAGATTGCAGGCTACAGCGTGGGCTGGAAGCCCTGCTCCAAGGACTGGGCCAGCTTCAGAAAGAACAGTGGGAAGAGCCAGGGTGGCTTTCCCCTTCCCACTCCTGCCAACAGAAATCCTGGCCTCAGGGTTTCAAGACCCTCCTGGGCAGCGGCCACACTGAGGCGGCTGCATTTCTCACCAAAGAGCTAGAGCCTTTCAGTGTACTGTGACTATCTGAGCCATCAGCTCCAGGGCTGGAAGATTATGAGCTTTGACAAACAGCTGCGTACACCCTGGAGCCACAGGGCCTCTGTCCTGCAGGCCCTGCTAGCCCTGAGCTCCCAGGCTTTGCGTGGTCTTCCTGGGCTTCCCAGTGCAGAGCCACCCTCTCCCGGGGGCGCTGCGTGTTTGCTGCATGTCCAGACCACGGAACAGTGCTGCACAGTGTGTCCTTGCCCCAGCTGATCACACAGGAATGCAGGGAGAAAACTCAGCCCGTAACCCCTAAGAAGTAACAGCTGAATATAACCCAAAATGATTTCAGGAACAGTTTGGTAAGGCTCTTTTTACTCTCCTTGCAGACACACCGATTCATTCCTGCGACAAATGTGAAGTGGGTGGGGTTCAGCCCCAGTGCCCCCATCTCTCAGCCTTCTCTCACTGGCTCCTAGGGTCTTGCTGTTGGGGATCTCCTCTCCCTCGCAGCTGGTCACACTTGTCCTTCTGCAGCAACCTTCTGCAGTCAGGTGCTCATGACCATGATGCAGTGTTAGCCCGGAGTTGCCACTAAACAAGGGATGATGCAGAAGAGTCTCTTAATGGTAGAGCCCACTCCCCTAGACAGGTGAGGTGATGGAGCCAGGGAGGCCCTCTGCTGGTTCTCCTCACTCTGCTCTCCATGCACTTGTACCCCAACACAGGACACCATGGAGCAGCTGACAACTTACGGATGCTCCCAAGCTAAGTAAGTATCTGTATGATACAATTTATGCTTAAATGCAATCATACATTATAAGATTTGAAACAACCTTAACAAATATGGTTGATGTACACTGTATTTTTTTAATCTTATTTTTTAAATGTATTTAGTACAGGGTCTACAAGGTCTCACTACACAGATCAGACTCATAGTGATCCTCCTGTTTTCAGTCTCCCAAGTGCTGGGATTACAGGCGAGCACCACCACACCCAGTCTTCACCACCCTCTCAGCGTGCCCCAGGGGCAGGGCCAGCACAGCACACCAGGGATCGAACCCTGGTCCCTGCATCTGCCTAAGCAGGTGCTTTAATTCACTGAGCTATCTGGCCAGCCCTTGAGTACTGTATTTTAATAAAAAGAAACAATAAAATACCTTTTATTTGATATTTTACCAAATTTTGATACAATTACACCTTCACAGTAGTTGCTGTTGCTGTTGAACACTTAAAATGTGGGTAGTTCAACTGGAACACATCGTGGGTTTAAAATACACTCAGACTCCAAAGACTTTGCACAGAAAATGAACATCAAGTATCCCAGTAATTCTGTATTGATTATTCTTTGAAGAGCATCCAAAAGTACATTTGATGCTCTATATTAAAAATACTTTTACCTTTCCCTCCTTTCACTTTCTTTTTTTTGTATGTCTAATGTTTTTTTTTCTTTTCAAAGTTTTATTGATAAACATATAGCAATGAGACAGTTTCAAATCAAATCGAAAGTACAGTTTCAACAAATAAAACACTGCATATGTTCTTCTTAGTGGTTAATTGCTGTACAAGATGC
>NW_004524702.1:354536-361489 GCF_000260255.1 Octodon degus | reverse complement strand
CTGGCCCACTCTGCGCCTGGGCTGGGACTGGTCCTGCCGGTGCAGGGTAGCAAGAAGCTCTCCGCACACTCACCGGACCTGGGCTAGGACTGGGTCTCTCCTTTCACTTTCTAAATGTGCTCACTACCAGATTTAAACAACTTCTGTGCCAAGACTTGTATGTCTTTTGGAATTACTATTTTAGAAAAGTTTTCATCTTGGGGCATATTTTCAGCAAACTTGAAGAGCAAAAATCATTCTTCAGTGAGCATGTGACATTTCTGGACAAGCCCAAGATAAAGCATCACTTCTGGTGAAATTTCAGGTGGGCATCTAAAGACCCTTTTCCTCTGCCCTGAGCCCATGTCCCTAATCCTGCATGTGCCATCCTCTCTGGCTGTTGCTCTCTCTCCCCGACCAGCTGTAAGGCCGCAGAGAGGTCCCTCCTGCCATACGCGGAAAGCAAGTGATTCCTGCAGATCAGCAATCTGGTTTCATTCACTTCACAAATTCTGACATCTTTTATGCAACTTGCAATAATACTCTGCACTGAATTTGACTATGATGTCCAGTAAAACCCATAAAATTGGAGAGCAACTGATCCCCAAAGAAAATGATGCTGAGGTGGGTAAGCTCCACCACCTACTAGTGTTCTGTTAAAACAGGAGGAAGGAGTGGGCCGGCAAGGGAACTCAGGGGCCTAAAGCTCCTGCTTATGGTTAGGATACAGGGCTGTGGTCAACCCCGGGGCACCACAGGCCATGCCAGCCCCGCCCCAGGGTGGACTGAACCTGCCACAGGAAAACAAAGCAAAATATGGGGATGGGAAACTAACAGTTCAGCAGCAAGTGTTTTCCTTTGATGACCCTCTCATCCTATGAAGGCTCGTAAGTGGTGCTCAGATAACAAAAATGTTTAAAGCTTATATACAATATCAAATGACCTCTGGGGAAAAATGTACAGAATATTCAAAAGTGGTTGAGTAGAAATATAGACTTTTTTTGTTTTTTTCTATTTTTTAGGGAAGGGTCTACAGGGTATTCAGGGACTCACTACTAGATGGGACTAGTAGTAATCCTGTTTACAGTCTCCAAGAGCTGGGATTACAGGCATGCACCACCACACCCAGTCTCATTTGCTGTCTCAGCGCTCCCTGGGGGCGGGGCCAGCACAGCAGGCCCCCGGGATCAAGCCCCCAGCCCCTATGCCTGCTTGTAGGAGCTTTAATCTGCTGAGCTATTTGGTGGTCCTTATTTTTTTCTTTAAATTTGCTCTATTTCTACAATTAATATGTTTTATATCAATATATTAAACTAGGTTAAATTTAATCCCAAATATCATATCAAGTCCCATATCCTCTGTGAACTACTGTGCTTGGACAGCCTTGTCCCCATAAAGCCCATCTTCAGGACTCCAAATGATAACAACCAATGCCCCTGTGCCAGGCACCACTCAGTGTTTCCTGCTCACAGGCTCCTATAAACTCTCCAGCTAGCCTCATCCTTCCTAAACCATGGAGCCCCCGGAGGAAGAAGGAAAAGGCCTCCCTGAAGGAGAGGTCACTGAAGGAGGCAGGGTAATTTGAAACAGTACATTCTATACTAACACTTAATTTTATAGTTCAATATATATATATATATACATATACATATACATACATATGTATATATAATTTTTTCCTAACAAAATCTTTGGAAGGAAAACCCAAAGTAGAATGATTATATATTTAATGAGAATTCATCTTCAACAGATTAAAGAAGTTACAGAAAAATAATGTGGTAAAGTTTAACACACATAATTTCACAAACAAAACAAACATGGACATAAGAATAGCAGAATATAATTTCTTTTGTACTGGGGATCGAGCTCAGGGCCTTATACTTGCCACGTAGGGGCTTATGCCATTGAGCTATCTCTTTAGCCCTAAAATTTCTTAATATGCAATATGCCTGCTCCACCTTGAGCAGTGTTTGAAACCATTATCTCAGAAACACACATGGAGATGCCAGTCACCACCTTGCTCAGTACCAGGCCAGAGGACCAAGGAAAAACAACCGCAAACATCATCTGCTGCACGTATGACATTCTATAAAATATACAGCACATCTACAAACCAGCAAGGATGCTAGACAGAAAGTTACTATACACGTGCTGGCCCTGCCTCTGGGGTGCACTGAGAGGGCGGTGAGACTGAGCGTGGTGGCGCGTGCCTGTAATCTCAGCACTTGGGAATCTGTAAACAGGAGGATCACTATGAGTCTGATCTATGCTGTGAGACCCTGTACACCCTGTACATCCTGTCCTAAATACAAAAGAAAGAAAGAAAGAAAGAAAGAAAGAAAGAAAGAAAGAAAGAAAGTTAATATACAAAACACAATTATATTACTATAACTGCACTGGCAATGACACCTTTAAAAATGTAATTGGAGAAAAAAGATCCCATTTACAATGGCAATACAACCTGTAAGCACTAATGAAAGGACAAATCAAGTGTAGTGTGTACTTGGAGGAGGATCTATTAATAGAAAGGAAAGAAACAATAGTCCAACACCATAAACAATCCTTGGAACCATGACATCAAGTGAAAAGAGCCAAGAGCAGACCAGGCCCTACACTGCTTCAGAATCCACCTACCTGAAGTGTCCTGAGGGACAGGCACCTAGGGCAGAAAGCCTCTGTGTTCTCCGGGAGCACTCTGGGCTGGGCTGGGCTGAGAGTGGGGACTGCTAATGGCTTTCTTCCACAAGAGACAGATGTCCAAAAAGAAGCTGGCACTGTGCTGAATACAGCACACCTTGTGAATTTACCGAAATAATAATATTGACTGGTAAACTCTAAATGGCTGAATAGTACAGGATAAATTATACGTCCACAGGGCTATTAATTTAAAATGATAAAAACAACCTCTAAAGAGCCTATGACAAGTCCCAGATCTTTACAGAGAACATTATGGAGTTTTGTAGAATGAGCTAAGAAAAGAATTATAAATATATGTAATGTTCATGAGTGAAATGTATCAATAGGAAGAAGATGAAGTCTGCTCCAATTAATCTATAAATTTGATGTAAATTAAAACGGGGCTTTTGAAGAAAAGGGAGAGATCCTAAAATTCATGCTACTTTCTAAAAGGTCAAGAATACCCGAGACAGGGCCAGGGAGACAGATCAGCAGTCTAAGTGCATACCTGGCAAGCACAAGGACCCCGGTTCGAACCCAGTTACCCCATAGCAAGACCCTGTACCAAATAAATAAATAAATATGTTTTAAATTAAAAAAATAAAAGAATAATCAAGACAATTTCAGAAAAAACGGACACAGCGGACCCATGAGTCATACATGGACAACTTGGGTTAGGACCAGAATTTTAGGCTTAACTTATGACCAAAGTCTTAAGTGAGCTAAGTAAGACCAGAATGCCTGAAAAGCATAGGTGAAGGTATGTCTGAGCCCAGCTCCCCAACGCTCCTAGGGAAGATGCTCCTGCCCGGACAGTCACGCCTTCTGGCCCACCCCCGCTCCTGCAGCCCAGAAGCGCCACATGAGCGGTGAGCATAAACTTAAAACACAGCTTCACGCTGCGCATGCACTGAGGCACACTTCATAACTTTTGGTGAGCACACCAGGAAAGTTGTTGGGCTTCTGGGAATTATGCAACTACACAACCCTTTGTATTATGAAAAGCTTAATTTCATAATATGAAAGCATTATGGGCATCTCCATTATTTCTTAGGGGAAAAATAGTCTTGACTCACAACCAACTTGAATTACAACCAGCCCTTGTGAGCAAATTGAGCTCATAAGTCAAGAATCCACTATAACAGGGAAGATATGATAAGACTTTAATAATTAAGTAATATTAGCTAATGAATCCAAAAGATGAAAAGAACAGAATAGAGTCAAGAAAAAGATCCAAAAACACAACAGAAATTGGAAAATGACAGAAATGGCAGCACAATAAATGAGAAGATAACAAATTATTCATTAAATAATAATAAAATAGTTTTAAATATGAAAAAAACAGTTCACCCTTATATGATACAGAAATGTCAGACCAGAGCTAACTATGAAAAACAAAATTTTCCCAGTAAAAAAGGTAATGCATAGGAAAAAAATCTTGAAAACTAAAATATACTAAAAAGATCATCTCCAAGAAAAACACAAAGTGTGAAGGGACAGTAAAATAGCTTATTCTATCTCGCCAGACTAACCAAATGTAAACCGACCACCACTGCAGATGTGGTATGCAAGGAGCCATGACCACTCTGGGTAGACACGGCAAGCCCAGTCTGCTGAAGTCGCAGATGGATGCTGATGCAAGCAACCCTACTCTCATCATTCAATTCTGGAGACACAAATGCGACATGCACTGAGGCACACCCACAACATCCCGCACGGAGTGTCACAGCTGTGCTCCTCTAACAGTAGAGGAGGAAGAGAGCCCATCAGTGGGACCTATGACAACCAACAAATGTCATCAACATGTGTACAAGGAATGTTGGGCAACAAAAGTCACAACCAAAGACAACCCTCCATTACACGAAGTTTTCCAAATGAAAGTAGACTACACACAGGTGGGAACACCCTGGGTTCCAACAGTGCAGGCCAAGTGGACTTGGCCCAAGCTCAGTGAGGTTGAGTGGAGTGAACCCCACATTTACATGTGGCACTGCTAGGGTTTGCACTCAGGAGCATTTTCCTTTTCCAGCAATCCTGCTCTAGGGCTCAAGTTGTGACTGTAGTTAGCGCAGTTCTAGTCACAAGGAGGACAAGTGAGCTGTGCACCCTCCCACTCTGAAGAAGAGCACAGGGGAACCTCCAGGGCTCAGATGCTTAATCTCTGCAACCAGTTGGCTACCCTTCTCTGAAGAGTAATCATCCAATACAGCGCAGACACAGCTTCCAGAGAACAGCCTTCCACCCATCTTCTCAATCAGGTTGGCATCACAGCAACACCTCGGGTCATGCATGCTGCTGTTTACAAACAACGCAGCTGACAAACAAAAGTGTTTGCAACTCCACATCCAGTGACAAACACAACCACAGCCATCTTTTCCCCAGAAATACAAATGTAACCATCTTGCCCAAAATTAGAAAACAAATTAAGTTTGTAAAACAAGGCACCACCACTAGGAAATGGCGACATGAAAAAATGAACAGATCAGGTCCCTGAGGGCCGTCCTCCTCCCTGGACGCAACAGCCTACCTCTTCCTTTCCTCCACAACCTGGACTTGCCCTGTGGGACCCTTGGAGCATTTCCTTTGGCAATAGCACTGCGCAGGACATAAGGCCCTTCCTCACAATCACCATGGACAGCACTCTGAGAGCAGCTTTCTCTTCAGGAAAGAATGTCTTTCCCCAAACCTACAAGGAAATCCAGGTGAGACCACAACACGCCCAGCCAGCCCCTCAGACACATTTCCTGGCTCTACCCCACATAGAGCTCCCAATGGTCCCCCCCCCCAAACATTGAGACTCAGTTCCAGCCAAAGGCAAAGTGGGAGAAGCTGCAAAGGACCTGCCTGCTTGCCAGGGTCAGGAAACCAGAGCTTGGAAACCATTCCCTGAGACAGCACCTGGGGGTTATTCTTGGGGTTCTTTCCAAGGGCTTGAATGTGACAGTGAGTATTTCTGATCTCCGGCCAACCAGGCGAAGCCACATGGCAACAGCAAAAGCCATAAATCACTCAGCTTTAAGATCCTGTGATTCCCTACCAACTCTTAATTTCAAGGATTAAAACACTTCCATTTTATGGAAGGAGAATGCGACTTTTACAACACATTTCGTTCATACTTCATGTTGCAGGGGACTGGGAAAGGCCCCTGGGGAATACACGGGCCTTCACTTGCCAAAGTCTGCAGGCTGTCCTGGGCCTGCTGCTGCTCAGTCAAAGAGCGGGCCTCAGGCTTTCTGTACTGGCTGAGGTATAACTACCGTGGACTGTATTCACACAGACGGTAGAAAAACATCAAGAATTCCCGCTTCAGCCTGAGAACTAAAATGATAAAATACTAATGAAAAGAAAACACTTGCGTGGCAAAACCTCGTGAGATGACGGTTGTCTCACGGCCAGCGGGGACCTTGAGAGGCCGGGGACACGTCGGGTAACCTGGGTGCTGGCTCACTGGCCAGTCAGTCTGAAAGTCCGTGGCCTGTACTCCTCAGAGCAGTGCGGTATTCTCTGTAATTACCCTTCTGTGCAATATTAAAACTAGCCAAAGTTTGATCTGCTGCCCTCCATACCTTGAGTTTGAGAAGCGAGAACGCACAAACAGCAGTCACTGGGAAGGCAACACCCGCCCGGCCGCTCCTCCGTAGGAACCGTCTGCTCCAAAGGCAGCGCCGGAGGAGCTCTCCCACCGCCCGCGCTCGGGGCAGAGCAGAGCACAGGACGCGGCGGGCCTCTGCTACTTTAAGCCACCGACCACGGCCTGCACCGCATTCCCCGGGAAGTGCTCAAATCCCGGCTCCGACGCTCCCCTCCCCTCCCGCACCCGGACGGACGGACGACACCCAGGTCACCGAGAGCGCCGGCCGGCCACCGAGACACCCGCGTGCGCACGCGCACACACAGCGCCCAGCCCGCCCCCGGCCCCGCCGCCCCCGGCCCCCAGGTCACTCCCGGGGGACGGCCAGGTGGCCGCTGCGGCCAGGCCGGGGGACCGCGGCAGGCACGCGCCGAGCAGCACTCAGCCCGGCGGAACCAAGTTCTCCGGAGAGGAGGAGGGCAGCCGCCCCGGAGTCACCGCTCCGACTCGGGATCACCGGCCAGCCGCCTCGACTCCGGCGTCCCACGCCCCTCTCGCCCGCCGCGAAGCCCCGAAGGCTCGGCACGTCCCTCGCGCGCGGAGCCGCCCGGCTGACAGGAGCGGGCGCGGCCGGGACCCGGCACCCCAACCTCCTCCCCCAAGTCGGGGCGGCGGGGCGCGACGGGACCCGCGGGGCGGTGCTCGGCCACGCAGACAGGCTGCGCCC
>NW_004524702.1:344804-354391 GCF_000260255.1 Octodon degus | reverse complement strand
GGGCGCCACGCTGGGGGCCCCGCGCTCCGCCCGCGTGACCTTGCGGCGCTGCGGGCGGGAGGGACCCACGCAGGACCGCGGCGCGGGTCGCCGGCAGGGCACCGCTCTGGGGGACGTGACACCAGAAAGTTGCGGCCGGCGCGGGGCCCAGTACTCACGGGGCGCAGGTCGCGCGGGGACTCCGCCGCAGGGCAGCTGCCGCAGCGCCACGCGGACCCGAGCCTGCGGCGGGCGAAGACCGGCGGCAGGCGCAGCGCAACACCTGCGGCCAGGAGGCCGAGCCTCGGCGCAGGCGGGGCGCGGGGGCGAGCGCGCCTGCGCAGACTCGGGTCCTGCTGGCGGCGCCGCAGGCTGCGAGGCGGGACTTCGGGGGCGGGAGCGAGAATGGGCGGGGCGTTGGTGGGCGGGGCCGTGGGCGGGGCTGGAGAGGCGGCAGCGGGTTGGGCGGGGGAAGAAGGGCGGGGCCCTGGCAGAGGAAGGCGTGGCACGGGGTGGGTGGGGCACGGAGGAGGGCGCACTTGGGAGGGGCGGGGACCAGAGTGGGTGGGCGTTCCAGGGTCCGAACCAAGTGGGGGCGGGGCGTGTGACTCCGGGCCGGGACTGTGGAGTGGGGGCTGGACGGAGCGGGGTGAGGTATGATGGGGTGGGGTACGGTAGGGTGGGGCTTGGGGTGCAGTTTCGTGGGGTGGAGCCCAGGGTGTGGCCCTGGGACGGGAGACTCCTGTTCCCCTGAGCTCGGCCAGGCACTGCAGTGCGATCTGGAGCATGGGTGGGAGTCAGGCTCCTCGCCCAGCGTCAGTATTTCCGTCACAGCCAAGGGCCGGGAGCTGGCCTCCTCTGAGTCTGCAGTCCCGGTGTCATAACCCTGCTGGCCCTGGATCGTTCAGGGAGAGCCGTGGGGTTCTGAGCCTCCCGGACCTCCGCGGCTGCTGCAGCGCCCACTACATCATGGGAGCCCTGGGTTGTGTATGGTGTAACCCGGCCGGCTTGATCACCAGGTGGGTTTGCCAGCAAACTCGCACACACCTAAGCAGGAGGTTTTGAGGGCTGTGCTGGTGATCTCTGTGTCCCTGACACCTCCGGACTCTGGGTGCGTGGAAACACAGGGCAGCAGGGAGGAAAAGGGACAAGCAGCCTTTCAGCAGGAAGCCTGGAAGGTAAGGGCTGAGGTGGGGTCAGGTGTGTCCACATTCAGGTACCACCATCTAATCTTTTTTTTTCATTTTTGGGGTACTGGGGATCGAACTCAGGACCTTGTGCTTGCCAGGCAGGAGTTTATGCCACTGAGTGAAGGAAAAGGTTCGTATCCCCGCAGCCCTGGCTTCCTTGCTTACACGGCTGCTCATAAATGCTAAGGTGAGGAGACTGCCTCTCTTCTGTGCTCTCCAGTCAAGTTCACCTCGGCTTGTGTGGCATCCGCATGGCACAGACCCCAGCCCTAGGAAGGGCACACAGCTGACAGCACCAGGCCTAGACCCTGCTGTGCACTAGCCCTGGATGAAGGAAAAAATCCCAAAACACCTTCCACAGACATTCTCACTACCCTTTGCTGCAGGCTCCAGTGCTGCCCTGGCTTTCTCTGGGCAAGATGCTGTCACCAGGTGACCCGACCAGCACAGGTATATCCCTTCCGCAGTTACACATGAGGTGTCACAGTCTACTCCAGAAGCTCAGGCCAGTCAGGAGGGCTGTTGCCGCCTGTTCCCAACAACAGGTGTGTAGAGAGTCGCACTGTCCCAGCTGGCCGTGACAGGAGCAGCTGCCCAGCGTCTGCCCCTTCCTCCTGCGCCACTTTGGCGATTCTGAGCTGTTGCCAGCATGGGAGAGCTGTGGACTGGTTCTGAGAGATGTGGTCTGCCCTATAGAGTCACCTCGCCCATGGCTTCTACTCCCCAAAGCCTCTCAGCCTCTGTCAGCAGTAGCCACCTCAGAGTCTTAACCCATTTCAAGGGTCTAAGGGCTCTGCTGTTCTGGCTATGCCCTAACAGGCTTGCTCCACCATATCCAGTGCTGCCTCACTTTCTGGTCATTGCCAGTCTGACAGGGGCGAAGGGCCCTCTGTAGTCTGACTTGTATTTGTCCTGCTGAAAGTGAGGGGGAGATTTCACGTACTTATAAAGGCCACACAAATTTCCTTTTTATTTTAACTCTATGTCACATCCCTGACCATTTTTGTTGTTTACTTTTGTCAGGCCAATATATTCTTAATGGATAAACCAAGTGCTGCCAGTGAAGCGTTACATAAAGATATCTGTTTAAAACTAAAATGGGGGCAATAAATCTGTGAGCCCTGGGCAACCCTCCATGTGTGTTCTGCATGGCTGTTTGACCACTCCAGGCAAGAGGAGATCATGTTCCTGGATCCTGACCACGGTTCTGCACTGTGGGGCCCAATGGGAGCAAGTGATAACAAGGCAGAGTGGTAACCCCACCACACAAGGTGTCATGGACACCTTCCTTGCTACAGGAAGTTTTCTCCTTCCATTCCTTCCTCTATCTTCCCTTCCCTTTCCTCCCTTCCTCTCTATCTCCTTTCCTCCCATCTTCCCTCCTTCCCCTCCTCTCTTCCTTCTTCCCTCCCTCAAATGCATGACAGTGCACTGGCATAGCTGTGCCATAACTGAGGGGTCCTGAGTCCTCTTGGCTGGGCAGGGCAGGCATCACTGCTCAGGCCCCTATGTGTGCTGCTTGGTCCCCAGCGTGGGTTGTTAAGGAGTGGTGGGACCTTTAGAGTCTGCTGGGAGGCCACTGGAGGGGCCACCCTGGGAAGGAATTAATTTCTGTTCGAGTCGGAGTTTGTTCCCAAGGGATTGCTGTCATAAAAAGAGGAAGACTGTCCCTACCTTGCAGCTTCTAGTCTCACTGTTGTCTGTCCCTTTCTTGTGTTCCCACCATGATGCCATCCAACACAGTGTGACATAGCCAAGGGCACCCTTACCAGAGCCTAGCCAGTGCCAGTGTGATGCCCTGGAGCTTCAGAACTTCGATAAGCCCTTTTTCTTCCTGAAGCTCAAAGCATCAGGTGTTTTACTGCAGTAATGAGCAACAGATAGAACATCCTGGACATAGGCACGCAAAGGAACATAGGCTCACCCAGATAAAGCCTGTGCTCACCCTTGCCTAGTGACCACCCCCAAGTCCGCAGTGGCTCCAGGACTGGCACGTGCCTGAGTGTCGAGGGTCAAAGGGTTTGTTTCATGTGCATCCAGCCAGGGTACCTTGTGGGGAGAACCAGGCTGTGTTCAGATTACCAGCATCACACAGGCATTTGCAAAGCCTACTTGGAACCTCAGTCTGCCCTTTATAGCCCCAATCAAGGTCCGAACATCTTTCCTAAGTAATAAACACTTTAAAAGCAAGACAGAAAAACAGACTGGTTAAATGGGCAAGGTCACAAGTAAAACAGAAAAAAAGATCTGATGAAGCTCCAGAAGCATATGCATAAGATCCCAGTTCCCCATGGGTATATAGCACTTTGGGTCAGGAACAGGCACTGCTTTGACTCTGCTGGAGCTGGCTTTGATATTTCTTGATGCGCCCCAGGAAAGGTTTGGCATTTGAAGGTGGTTTGGGCAACCATGACCATAGCAAGAAAGGACCTGAAATGCTACCGCCCCTCCTGATCACCCGCAACACGTTGCTGAATTCCAGGAATACCCACCCCTCTTTGCTTATGCGACTTGGCCAGTGCTCGTCTTGCCACTTTCTGCATGATCTTGACCCTTATAAGAGCTTTCATGGGTTCTTCCCTCATCTAAAAGAGTTGTTTGGCATTTATGCACCCAAGGAACTGAATCACATCTTTTAAAACCGAAATCAGACAGTCCATTTCTTAGACAAAAGATGGATGAGTTTATACTGACGGTGACAGGACATGCCTCAGGAGGACTTTGGGTAGAATCAAAAGAACATTAATCACAAGATGTGGTGCTGGTCTCAGTGAATCACGTCCTGGCTCTGTGACCTTAGGCTGGCTACTCAGCTGAATCTTAGGCTCTCTGTTATAAGAGACAGTGCAATCCTCTCCACTGCCTTCTGCAATTCTTATTAATTGATGCAATATATGAGAAATTGTTTTCAAACAATATTTAATACATATCAGTTCTTTAAAAAATATAATTTTAACCCAGAAAAGGTGAGTTTATAAAGATAGTTCCAGTGCCTTCTTGTGGCATCTTCAGGCATGGAAGTGATGAAATAATAACTTCACCCACCACCAACTTCCCAGCTAGCAAAGTCTTTTCCTCTTCCATGTTAGGGCTATGCCAGTCTCTACAGGGTGCCTGGAAAGTTATTCTGGTGAATTTTAGATATTTAATAAATCCCCATTGGCTATAAAGCTATTGAGAAGAAAAAATTGATAAGTTGGACCTTTTCAATATTGAAAGTGCATTTACTATGAAAGACTCTGTTAAGAGAATGGATAGAAAAGTGAAGTACTAGAAGAAAAAGTATCAAATGGTATAGCACGTGCAAAGACTTGTGTCTGCTGAGAAGGGTCTCCTCCTGCGGAATCAGGCAAGGAAAACAGCACTAGAACTAACCTCTGGCCACGAGGCTGAGAAACTTGTCTCACTCACCATTGCTGGCAGTTTGTAAAGAATGACTTGAAAATACCTGCACCATTTCCTTTAAAACTCAAGTAAGACTTGTCGTGCAACCCTGAACATTTATCCTGGAGGAAGCAAAACCACTGTTCATGGTGAAGTTTGTATGAGAATATCCAGACAGCAGCATTGTGTGTCACACCAGCCGCCTCCAGCTGGGCAGTACTTAGCGCACCTGCAGCATGGAGTGCTGCTCAGCTCACCAATTGTGCTGCAGTTTAGAAGAGTTGTGAGGTGTTAGAACTTGTGTCCAGATGGCCCCCAAAGCTTCCTGAGCTGAAATAAGCCTTTCCGCCTTTAACCTTATGTGTGGGGCATTTTGGCTCAGCAATGAGAAAAGTAACTAAGACAGGAGGGCATTGTACTCCACCTGTCTTTACTCCACTTTATGGTGGTCACATGCTGCCTGATTCCATTTATATAAAATTCTTAAAATGACATTACAGAGCTGGAGAACAGGTCAGTGGTTGGCAGGGATCAGGTGGGCTGGGACAGCTGCGAGGAGCCGCGGCTGCCGCAGGACTGCGGCCTGGATTATGGCCGTAGCTACCGATGTGATAAAGCTGCGTCGAAGCACATGCAGCACGCACACACACGCGGGAACACACATGGGCACACACGACTGCTGACACTCCAGGCCCCAGCTGTCGACAGCGCGTGATACATGCTAGGGCTGGGAGCATAGGGACCGCCTCACACATTCTCCCTCGGCCGCTTCCTGTGAGTCTCTAAGTACTTCACTTTGTAAACCTTTAAAAACTGAGGGAATAAGTGAATATATTTCTGCATTCTGAGTCTCTAAGTACTTCACTTTGTAAACCTTTAAAAACTGAGGGAATAAGTGAATATATTTCTGCATTCTGAGTCAGAAGAGGCAGATATGCATCCCGACTAGATCTTTTTTGGACCTCTTAAAACAGCATCTTTGGGTGCACAGCTTGGAGATGCATGAGAGCCAGCAAGGCTTCTCCCCGGAATCTGTGGGAGAAGACGTTTCAGAGGCTGATCTCACATCAATTACACATGCGTGAAATGTGTCATGCACAAATTACCCACTAATATGGTGACAGGTACAACACAGCGAAGGCTGCAAGTGAGGTCTGGGCACTTTCATTGTCCTCAAAACACCGGAGAGCCCCACAACTTAGCATGCGTGGCCGATCTGTGGCTTCTGTGGTCCCCTGGGCATGACAGAAAGCCCGGATAAGCTCCCTGCGACAAAGTGCTTCCAACTCTACACTCTGCAGTTCTGAGGGCAGATATAGGTCTTATATGATATCAACATGATAACTTCTCCTGGTTACTTTTAGACATACACCCATTTCTGTTTTCTCATAAGGCTAAAAAAATCAGTGCCAACAGTGACCTTAGATTTTTCATATGAGCCTGCCATTTTGTTTAAAATACATGCATGTAAGATTGTTAGGGCTATTTCAAAATTTACCACCTCCTGACTTCTTTGCACACTTTCAAGTCTTTCCCCTATACCAGGCAATGACTCCTGGCATTTCTACCAGAGTCTGCAAGGTGCAGCTGCAGCGTGGCCTGTGTGAGTGAGGTTCCTTGGTAGCAGGGCCACAGAGTGTAATTTATCAGGAGAGTCTTTTTTTTTTTTTTTTTTTTTTTTGCAGTACTGGGGATCAAACTCAGGACCTTGGTCTTGCCAGGCAGGCGTTTATGTCGCTGAGCTATCTCCCCAGCACCTATGAGGAGATTCTTACCAGGAAGGAGAGGGAGGTGAGCAAAGGCCTGGGACAGGGTCAGCTTTTCTCTGAGCCCAGGCACTGGGCACCGCTCTGAGACAAGGTGCTGACCTTGTGCATGGTGGGCCATTCAGGTTGCCTGGGCTGCCTGCTCGTGTGCTGGCTACATCCCCTCTGACAAGGCGGCCTCTGGCCTGCTGGCAGTACTTGTCTGCCAAAGGAGCTGGGGGCCACTGGGCACCGATGCTTGATGCAAGGTTGTGTGGAAGGACAGCAGCATCCACTGTACCACCCACCCAGGATGCTCCTCAAACAATACATGGGGGACGAAGGAGAGGGGCTCCACTACAGAGGGCAGCAGTGGTGCCATGGGCACCCCAAAAGGTGGAGGAGCCTAAGATGGCATCGGCCTGACAGAGGAGCCACTGGACAGTGGGCAATGGTGGCACCATCCAGCTAGGGAGCAGCCAGGAAGAAGACACCTCCCCATGCCAGGCCCGGAGGTGTTGGATGCCGTGTTGGCAGTGAGAGCAAAAGCAGGTTTCCTTAGGTGCAGTTTCGAAAGGAAAAAAGGGTTGAAGTACTCCACATTGGTGAAAATGTACAGAAACAGCCTTCTCAAATGCTGTTGGTGGATCCTTTTCAGAAGGCAAATTGTTCTAGAACTACAGACTTTTGAGCTGTGGGTTGTATTTCTGCAACTCCAGGCTATCGAGATAGCAGCAGGTGGGACAGAGGTATTTGTAGATGGCTTTGTAGTGTAATGTACGATGCTAAAAAAGGAAGCATCTTTAGGTCTACCTGTTGGCAACAGTTAAAAATTTTATCTAGTTCTGCAAAAGCATGAGACAATTGTATGCAATGCGGATGTGAAGGTTAGTTGTCGTCTAATGTGAGTGTGTGTGGTTTGGAGGGGCTGAGGGGCAAAGTTAAAAACTAGCACACACGGCAGCCCCGCACTTTTGAGTGGTGAGGGAACGTGTATGTCCTATGTAGGTTCCCTGTTCCCTTAGGAAGCCACAGTAGTTTCGCTGCCTTGTGGGTGTTCTGTTCTGTTACGTGTGTGCCTCTGCATGCCTCTGTGTGTGCTCCTGTGATACCCAGCAAGGCAGATTATTTTTTGCTTTCTTAGGGGAACTAGGAGCTGCTGTCTGCCCAGGGTCCTCAGGATGAGCAGAGCAGGAAGGTTTGTTTCTCCTCTGAGTGTGCTGGGTCAAACTGGGGCGCCAGAGCAGAAATCGACATGCTGGTTTATGTAGTGCATGCCCCTGGGGGAAGGAAGGGAGACAGGGAGCCTGAGTCTGAGGAAGGAGCTACAGGAGTGAGGCTTGGTGGGTGGCTCCCCTCTGGGAGACCTGAGTTCTCCAGGGCAGAAGCTTGCTATGGAATGGCCCACAGCTTGGAGCAAGAGGACTCTGCTGTGCATCGCTTGCCTGGCAGCTGTCACCTTTGTGGGGAGGGTGTTGGGCAGGACGAGCTCTCCCTGGAAGGCATAGCTCCCCTTTCCTGGGAGGGGCCTGTGGGGAAGGGGTGGCCAGAAGCTCTCGACCATCAGCACATGGAGATCAGGGGCACAGGGTTCGTACCTGAGGAAGGGGCTAGGCAGGGTGGGCGCCTCAGCAGCATGCTGGCTGCACAAGGGCGAAGCGTGGCGGCACTCACTTGGCTGGTGGCTGGGATTCATGAAAGGGTGAGACCATCTCAGGGAACAGCACTTCCATGACCCCAGGGCATCCCCACTGGATTAGAAAGTGGTCATGAAGAGGAGCTGGGCCAGGGCCGAGGAGGTATCTCTGTGGCATAAGCACCTGCCTGGCAAGCGCAAGATCCTGAGTTGAATCCCCAGTACCACAAAAGAAAAAAAAAGTTGGTATCAAAAGAGGAGCTGGGCCAGCTGGACCATGCTGTGTAACACAGGAACTCATGTCCCACCCAGGCTCCACAGTATGCTGAGGGGGACATTGCCTGGTTGGAGAGCTGCAGAAGGACTCCAGCGAGGGCCCTGCTAGCACAGCCCCATCAGCCAGCATGACCCACCCGCAGAGGTGGCAGCTCTGGCAGGTGGAAGGCGGCTAAATCTTCGCCTCCAGCTGTCCTCACGGTCTGGCCCCATCGGCCTCACACAGTTACACAGCTGGGCAGAGCCACTGAGTCCGTAAAGGCCCCGACAGCAAGGGCCCAGAGCCTATTAATGCAAAGTAATCCGGAGAGGTGAGGGCACTTAGCTCGCAAATGCCCTCCCCCAGGAGCTGAATGTGCCCAGTTAGCATGGGACCAGCTTCCACCTGTGAGTGCTTTGGAAGCCCCCCCAGGAGTGCTGGCCAAGTTCCAGAGTGTGGGATCCAACACCCAGAATCCCTGTGGCCACACTGGCACAGGCTTCCAGCAAGCAGGAGCCTGAGCCCAAGCCACACAGCACACCAGCAGGCCCTTCGAGGACAAAACAGCCTGCTCCAGCCTGCTCGTAGGGGAGGAGCTTGGATGGGCTCTGGTGGGCCAAGCCCACAACAAAACCCCAGCTCCGGCTGCCTGCAGGGAGGAGCTGAACACAAGACCACGTGGGTATCTCAGGTTGAGGAAGCAGGTCATAGTGGACTAAACAGGAATAAAAATGTGTAGGAAAAATATATTGTTTCTGCAAGGATGGTATTTTTCTCTGAGGTACATTTGAGAGCAACGAATACTTTATTGTACGGCAGTTCCTTTCCTAGTAAAGAATGGCTTTTAAAAGTTTTACAGTTTTCTTAAGTAAAGTTTATTATCTCAGAAAACAATGCAGAAATACTAGCAGAAACTTGTCACTCATGGATGGGGTTGTCCATAAGACACCCTGACACTGCTGAGAGATTCTGATGACTGATTTTGTGGGAGAACCAGGATGTCTGACATGGTGCAGCTTCGGCTTGAGGTTCTCCTCTTGGGATGTTTATTACAGCACACTAAGTCCTGACGTAAACCCCACACGTGGCTCATGACCTTCACAAGGTGACACAGGACCCAGTGGCCCCTCTGTCTGAGTCTCAGCCACTGGAGTGTGTGGCAGCTGGTTCTGTGCAGCTGAGCTGAGGATTAAGGAGACGAACAAGAATGCCCGGAAACTTACGAGGCCCCCAGGTGAGTGCATCACTTTGCCACCATCTTTGAATGCCACGAAAAGATTTCAGTGTCCTGATGAATTAAATCGAGGCTTGTCAATAAGCTTGCTATGGGCGTGGTGAAATGGGACAACACCAAAGTTAAGGACACAGGCACCAAGCCTCTGTCCACAAAGGACCAG
>NW_004524702.1:337034-342750 GCF_000260255.1 Octodon degus | reverse complement strand
GCTCCGTGGAGCTCTCCACACCACGCTGTCCTCTGTGCAAGGCCTGTCCCCCTCAGCACATTATAGCCTTTTTTCTTGGTTTATTGTGTGTTACTGATCTTCCTCTCTCAAAAGTAAGGCTGGGTCTCTGCATTGTTCACTGGTATTTCTATGTGTTTTGGATAGAGGCAGAACATACAAGAAATGCTCAATAAATATTTATTGAATAAAAAAATGAGAAAATTCTCATCTGCTGAAATTCATAATTCAAGATGCTTAGTGTCTTTCATGTCTAGTCAGTGTTCACACTGATTTTTGTAATTAGATGATTTGAATTTTGTGCATGTTAAGGGTTTTTTTTGGGAGATAAAAAGGAAATCTCAATGTTGGGTGCCATCACTGGTCAATTCAGAAGGATGTTTCTCCTCTCAGTAACATGGTCCTCACCACCACTGCCAGCCGCAGCACAGTTAGGCTATGGCTCTAGGAGACAAGACCAAAAAAATGGTCCTGCTTAGAGCAGCAATGCAAAGATGGGGAAAATGGAATATGATATAGAACCTTTTCTACATAGGAAGGAGGGAGGGAGGCATTCTTTCTTACAGGAGGGTAAGAGAATAGTTTGAAGACTGTGAGGTCAGAAGAGGTACTATTTGGTTTTTCCTAGAACCCAGGACGGAATCCTCCTTGGTGTCCAGAGGTTTGGAACAGGAAGGGGAGGAAGGTGCTGAGAGGGTGGAAATCACAGTGCTGTAGGTGTGTAGTGAAAGCACAGGGGTCCGTAGTGTGGAGCCTCTGGGCATGGATGTACCAAGGGACAATGGCTAGGGCACCGTGGATAAGCAGATGCTGATTTTCAACTTGAAGCAATCACACCAGCATGTCAGGATATAGTCAATGATCACCAGCTTCTACATTTGTTCTTCTGCTCTTCCAAACTAGCACCAGCCACAGATATGTTCCCCAGTCCTATCCTAGAATGCCCTGCCTTGGCCAGCCCACCACTATGCCTTCCATTCCAAGCTGCCTGGAAGCCTGCCTGGGCTGAGAAGAATGCTGGCTGCACCAAGGATGGCAAAATGGGGTTTGATGAATCTTGGGCCCAGTTGGGGCACAGCATAGGAGGGAGGTTCTCATTCACCCTTTTCGCTCGCTTGCCATCCTCACTACATTGTTCTGTCTAAAGTGTTGCTTGTTTGCCATGCAAAGGAGCACAAGGCAGACCACAGGTGCAACCCTTCAGCTTCTGGCAGAGCCGGCTGCATAGACCCACGTGCATTTCCTCTGAGCTGGGGCCCACGTGGACAAACTCAGGTACCAAACCAGTTGGGATCCCCAGCACTGAGCACAGCATCACCTTTGACTGAATGTCACCCACTTCTGTAGGTCCTCTCTGTCTGGGTCCTCACTCCTGCAGAAGGGTTCCTGCTTCCTCACTGGACTCCGACTATGACCCTAATACATCTAACTCTCTAAATGGGCTAAGTTTATTAAGGATGATGTGGACTTTGAATAGCCACTCTTAAGAAGGTTTGACTTGAACAAAATTGTACATTTGAGAGATGTCTTAGAAAAGTAAAATTTCTCAAGCTAATGAGCATTAGCTGCTATGTAGAGATGTCCCCTTTTATACTCTGCTGCACAGAGGGTGCAAACACCACAGAAGACTCACATCCTGTGCCCTATTCTGTTGCCAGCAGGCCAAGGCTTCTTTCCATGACATTTTCCTAAGCCAACTCTTCTTGCTGTCCCAGGAGACCTCAACTATTGGAAGAGATGCAAGAGAAATTGTTGAGCTCCATTGGAAGGGTCCTCGTCCAACCCTGTTGATAACAAAAATGGCAGAGAGAGTCTAGGAAGCCAGTTCTTGGATTCATGTTTTACCACCAAAGAAGAATTCAGAATTCCACACCAGAAGGCTAACCCAGTGAGACCTCCAAGGTAGATTCTCAGATAGTAGACTGCTGAGCCAGAGTCTTAGGAAGGCACAGGGGACCTTGGAAAGTGGGTAACTTCTGCTCATGACATGTATCCAAGGCCCCTCATTAATCTTGTCCTTTACTGACTTTTTCATAAAAGTCCCTTCCCTTGTTTTCTATAAGCTCACTATTGTCCACCCCTGGAGCTCTTTATTTTCTTCCCTTTTTTATGAACTATCAGAACACAACATATTCATGATGCCAGATAACAACTCCTTCCCAGAACCCTACTGATGGCAGACTTACCACAGCACTACAACAAAAGCCTCTAGACCAGAGGCAAACCTATGGCAGGAAAGTTACTTGTTTTTCTTGAAGACAAAATGTGTTAATGTATGAGTTGATTTTTCTAAACTAAAACTTCAGTTTTCAGGTTTAATTGCATGTTGTCATTTTGTGATAACTAAGTGGCTTTGGGGTTGCATCTTGGGCACTATTCTCTAGAAGGTTCACCCTCACCTTCTAGACCATTCCTGTTCCACCAAAGCAATCACAGACAATTATAACCAGTGGCATTTCCCCTTCTACCTACATAGACAAATGACTTTGAATAAGTGAGCTTGTGTCACAGTAGTGCCTCTTCCAGAAAGGGAACCAACTGTGATAATTAGTTCTAGACTTGTGTTCCTGTCTCAGTTAGTCTTCTCTTGTTGCTGGGACAAATACCTGGCCCTCAAAATGAAGGAAGGAAAGGTTTCTTAGGTCATAGATGCTGGAGGTTTCAGTCCATACTCAGCAGGCTCCCAGGCAGAATGGCACATGGCAGAGAGCAGCCTTTCATGGCAGCAGCAAAGAGCAGAGAGCAAAAGGGAGGAGCAGCAGCAGCAAAGGCTGCAGAGAGCCAGTCTGTCTCTCTTCAGTTGTGTTCAGACGCTCCCCCCAGGCTGGGCGTAGTGCTCACACCCATAATCCCAGAGGATCATGCATTAATCACAAACTCTAAAAGTCTGCCCCATGACTGCATGAGGCTTTGCAGGGACAACTAACACAAACCATAGCAGTTCTGAAACACTCATGGAACCAATTCCTTGCAACCTGGCATAGACGATAAGAGGCCCAAACACGTTACCTAGCTGCTCGAGGGCCTTTGCCTCAGTGTCCTTGTGCCCCTGAAAGATATTGTTTTGCAACTGAATGCCTGGTCCTGTTTGCTTCTTACTAACACCCCATGTGCTTCATGAATGATACTGTAGGACTTAGCTATCACAGAGAGTCTGCTTCTGTATATCATTGAGGTTTGGGAAATTCCATCTCTAATGTGAGCCTAGAACGATGCCATTCTTGGTTATCTGGGTCTCTATGGGAGGGAATTATTGGCTCACTCTAATGGGAACAGATCAGTGTCCCCAGGGGGAATCACATAAACAGAAAGTACCTCAATCCTGTCTTTAGCAGAGTTGTGCATGACAACTTGGCCTCTACCCTGGTGGGCAGTGAGGGGCAGTTACCTTGCACTCCATATCTAGTTGGCAAGTCATGGCAGGGCTCCAGCTGCCACTAAGTCTTCTTGCTGATCTGAATCAATGAAAAAGGCAAAGCACACCCATGGCTGGAGGAAGGGTCTCCCCAGCTCATGATCCTTGTGGCCCGTAGGGTTTATTTAGTGGCCTGGGTTGGGTGACTTAGGTTTCTGCATCTAAACCTATGCCAGGATAAGGGAGAACAGTGTCACAGTTAGGCTGAACTGCACCCATCGGCTCCAGCTCAGCAGCTGCCCTCTGGCGAGCGTGTCCAAGCAAAGGTAGAAATTTTCTTGTGTCTCCAGCAGACATGTGAGACAAGACTTGGATGCTAAAAAAAGAAAAAAATCACTGAGGTTTGAAAAAAAAATGGAAATAATGTAGAATACACTGTCATTTCAGACCAGTAGTTCCAAAGGTGAATATCACAGAACATCAACTTCAGGCCATAATGGAAGATTGTCCATGGATCATTTCCAGGTCCCGCACCACTCCCAGAAACCCTCAGAGGGGGGACCATGACACAATGAAGGAAAGAGCAGAAAGCTGAGGCCAAGCGGAGCTCTTCCTCTTGGAGAGAAGATGCCTGGCAACTGCTGCGCACTTACCTACACACCTAGCAGACTGCTGTCACGTGAGCCGTCTGCCTAACAGTGTTTGCCTGGCCACCTCAAGTGTCCCGTGTCCTTGGGGCGGCCATGCACTAGCCCGTATATGTGATCAATCTCCAGCTTCAGTGCTCAGATCATGAGTGTGCAAAAACGCTTTAGTTACTTTCTCACGGTGGGACACAATGCCTGACACAAGTGAAAGGAGGCCAGGTTTCTTGGGCTCCTGGTTTGCGGGGGCTCCAGTCTACACATGGCTGGCTCCAACATAGGGTGGCGCTTTGGGGGGTCTGCAGAGCAGAGCTGCTCATGGTGAGCATGGCAGGCGGTCAGCAGGAGTTGGGATCAAGGGAGGAGGAGGGATATGCACACACACACCCTTCCAGGCCACGACCCCGGCCCACAGCCCTCGGGCTTCACCTCCCAGAGTTAGTGCAGCTGCAAACCTGCAAGTGGGCCAGTCTAGTATCACAAAGCCACAGTCCAGACACCTCCCCAAAGCTCCACCAGTGAGTGCAAGAGGTTTTGGGGAGACATCTAGACCTAAACTACAAGAATTATGTACCCAAATTCTGACATTTAGTATAAGAACTGGTACACAAAATACTTACCTTGTGTTTTATTGTTAAATATTGGAGTTTTCTATAACGCATTTCTTTCTATTTTCTACTAAATCAAAATGGCTCTGGTCAGTGTAAACTGGTACCTACTTACTACGCCCTTTAGTTTAGTCTGCAGGTACACTGGTATTAAATAAAGATTTTCTAAACCATGGGTCACTTTTTAACATTAAAAAATTCCTTTGAAGAATAATATACACACTGGGTGTGCACATCACACATACACAACTTGAATTCAGCAGTTGAACACACTGTCATTAGCATGCCGGTCAAGAGACTCAGAGGCTGCCCTGCCCTCCTCTAGTCAGGGGCCTCCTCTGGCATGGGGACCCCAGCACTGGGGGCCTTGTGGGTGGGCGACCTCCACTGTGGCTTCCTGTGTGCAGTGGGATGCTGGGTATTGAGCCGCAGCCCTGGCCTCCGCACATGAGCTCAGCAGCCCCACAGTAGGGCCATCACAAACGCCCTCCAGATGTTGCCGAGTGCTGGGGACCTGCCCTCCAGGGTAACTACCACCATACCTTACCTCTAGGGTGCTGTCTTTGTGTCAAGCTGAGAAGCTTAGAAAGTCAACTAAGTGATTCAGCAGCAGCCCAGGGTCCTAACTTCGTAAACAACTTCAGCCCCTGGAAGAGGAGGGCGCAGAGATGGTGTGGACCTGGGCAGATATCCCATGTACAATATAAGGGGAAAAGAGGAGGCTTGTTCTCCCCTTTTGTATTTGCTGTTTTTGCTGTCTTCTCCTGCTTGAATTGCTGCCCCTGTGTCACACCACCTTGCCTCGAGCCAGCCGATTACAGACTGAGACCTCCACAAACTGACCTAGATAAAGCTTCTCTTCCTTAATTTGGCACATTGGGTACATTGTCTCAGCAACCAGAGAAAAGTAACCAAGACATAGGCTTTTAGCACAGGATTTGGCCTTTCTGTGTATTTCACATAAATAACTTGCTGCTGTGCTCTCCTAGGTAGCGCCACCTTCTCTGAACTTTAGTTCTCCGATGGTCCCTGATGATGGTCCCTGGTGATGATGGTCCCTGGTGATGGTCCCTGGTGATGATGGTCCCTGG
>NW_004524702.1:333919-336894 GCF_000260255.1 Octodon degus | reverse complement strand
GATGGTCCCTGGTGATGATGGTCCCTGGTGATGGTCCCTGGTGATGATGGTCCCTGATGATGGTCCCTGGTGATGATGGTCCCTGGTGATGATGGTCCCTGGTGATGATGGTCCCCGATGATGGTCCCTGGTGATGATGGTCCCTGATGATGGTCCCTGGTGATGATGGTCCCTGGTGATGATGGTCCCTGGTGATGATGGTCCTTGGTGGGTGTGTGTGGCTGCGGAGGGCTGCTTCCACCTCTGCAGAGTTTTCGGCTGGCTCCGAAGGCCATGAGCGAGTTATCCCTTCTACTATGAAAAGACATTTTGGTAATTGCCAAGTTTTGATAAATGCAGTTTTAAAAATCTTTTATTTCTCACTGTACCTTATACTGTATCTAAAATTGTATACTATACCTTCTTTTTTGGGGGGTGGAGAACTGGGGATTGAACTCAGGCCCTTGCGCTTACCAGGGAAGCGCTTATTCCACTGAGCCATCTCCCCGGCCCCTGTATACTATACCTTCTAAAAATTTTACTTTTGAATTTAAGAAAACTTTGTTTCTTAAGGGAGGACAGAAGGAAAAGAAAGAAACCCTGGATCAGAGGTCTGGACTGCTGGTCCAGCAGCAAGTTTATTTTGCTTCAGGCTTATATACAGAAAGTCTTGATACAGTGCCCAACATTTGTCCCAGCTAACTCTAAGCTTTCCTGTTATTCTGGGGCCAGAAGAGTTTCTCAGGGCGAGCTGATGAACAGAAGAGCGTACATTTTGGAACACTGAGTCTGCTGCTGGGCCCAGTGCCCAACTGCGGGATACGGGAGCTGGGAACCTTGCCACGTTCTGTTCCATATCAATTGTGCCTTCTGCAAGGTCGAACCAATTTCGGAGTCTGGCTTTCAAAAGTAACTAACATGTTTTTATGGTCATTTCCTGAAAACCTAGATGGAGCCATGAAGTTGTATCTGGGAGGGAAAGGAAGAGAGGAGCCCATACTCTGGACTCCATGGACTA
Organism: Octodon degus; assembly: GCF_000260255.1. Lineage (NCBI taxonomy): Eukaryota > Metazoa > Chordata > Mammalia > Rodentia > Octodontidae > Octodon > Octodon degus. Next base: position 335,897 of record NW_004524702.1, on the reverse strand, counting down.
AACACCTGACTCCGGCTCTGTGTGTGGCTCTGGAGATGTGAACAGGGCCAGGGTTCTGCAGGTCCCTCCTCCTCCAGTGGCCCCACTTCCTTTCCTGACAGGAGGAACACTCATGACTCACTTGCCTGGAAGGTGGTCTCTGATCAGATCTGGGCCCTGCCAGGGAAGGGGTGGGACATCCCTATGGAACTGCACCCACCTAGGGCTTTGTGACACCGAGTGAAAGCCTAGGACTTCTAGACCTGCTCCCTGTCTCACCCAGGTAAGGAAACAGGGTAGGGCCTGAAGCAGGAACTTGGCCAGCGTGAGTGGCACAGGCTTCGGGGAAAGATGCCACCCAGAGGCTGAAGCCACAGGAGAGGGGCTGGGATGAGTGCAACAATCTCAGACTCGGCCCAGGAAGCCCGGCCAGTGTGGCATCGCTCTGCAGGGGGTCTGGAAAGCTCACGGCCTGCAGAACACATCCAAGCAGCTGGAGCAGCTGCCCGCTGCTAGTCTTCTCTGTGTTATCAGGCAGCTGCCTTTCACAAGAAGCCTCACCGGCGCTGCGCCACAAAGCATCTTCGTCTCTGACCTCTGGTATACAAATGTTCAGTTAACCATCTACAATTTCAGTACAATAGAAAACACGGGCCAGGTAGCCAGCACCTATCACCATTGTTTCGACTCGCCACAACGAAGCTTCTGCAGCGTCCACTCCCTTAGCCAGGCCTGTGTGCTCATTGTTACTGTCCACTCTACGCTCTGAGTGGGATTTTATTAAATTAGACAAATGACTGTGAAGTGGGGGTATTATGGATTGGCTTTTTATGTTTGGGTTATGATGAACAAATGAAAAATACCAAAAGAATAGAAAAGCTCAACCTGGCTCACACTGCACCACCCGTGTCTGCCATTCCCCTGTCTCGCAAGCTCTGGGCTCACACTGCACCACCCGCGTCTGCCCATATAGTTTCTAATACGTAGAAAATTAGTGAATTTTATGTTGAATATGTTTCTGGCTACTTCATTAAATTCTCTTACTGGTTAAAATAGTTTTTATTTTATTTCCTCGAACACCTAGTAATAGTCTTATCATTTGAAAACAGAATTTCCTCTCTGCAGAGCAATCTGTGTACCTCACATCCCTGGATCTCACATTCTTGCAGTGACAAAGGTCAACACAATCGCGTTGAACACTGGATGAGAGAGCCGACCTCTGTGTTATCTGCCTTCGGCTTCAGGGATGCCCCTTGCTCTTGGTTGCTGGACAGGACTTGTTAAGCAACAGAGCTTCCCTTGTGTCCCCCAGTGTGAAGTCCCATTGCAGTTGAGACAGTTTGTAGGTGGGGTGAAGATCATTTGAGACAGGGTCCATATCCTGTTTCCCAGAACTGTCTCCTAATGGTATACCCACTGATGAGTCTTGCCTAAATAAGTCCCTATACTGCAGTCATGAAGCGGTAACACCCCCAACTGTGTTAACTGTTCTGTCTTTCAGCCGGCGCTTTCTGAAGAGCAAGCTTCCCCACCACAGCCCGCCTTTTGGACAGCCCTGTAGACACGTTCAGCATGTCTTTGTCCAGAGTTGTCATCCTTGTGTTTGACACTGGTTGGGCTACTGTTCGTGTCCTTCATGGTGCCTGTTCACGTCTGCACACGTTCTCACTTTCTGACATGGTGGCGAGGGTGCTCCCGGACTCCAAGGGCCTTTCACTTCCGCCATCAGAAACGGGCACTGGGTGTGCCCGCTGCAGTGCTGCCATGGCTCCTGGCTCCTGGGAAACAGGCAGGTGCAGGTAACCCTCACCCAGTCCTGTCCGCCCGTCCAGCCGGCCGGCCGGCCAGCGTCTTTGCTCTGTGTGAGGTGCCACGAGTTGGCACTGACACTTTATTTATTTATTTTTATTTTTTTATTTTTCAACAAATAATACACTGCATATATTCTTCTTAGTGGTTAATTGCTGTACAAGATGCGGACTTGTGATCCTATTTACAA
>NW_004524702.1:326561-327464 GCF_000260255.1 Octodon degus | reverse complement strand
GGGAGAGAGTCTGGCCCACGCTGCGCCTGGGCTGGGACTGGTCCTGTCGGCGCAGGGTAGCAGGAAGCTCTGCACACACTCACCGGACCTGGGCTAGGACTCGGCGCTGACACTTTAAATGCCAGTCCAACACTAATGACTTCGTGTTAGCTTCCAGCTAGATGTGTTTATGAATGGGCTTAACCTAAGACCTGTGGGGATCTGTCTAGCTCTTGCCATATCCCATGAAGGAATGGCAGTGAGGGAAAGACAGACAAGAGACAAGAAGCTGGGTCAGACGGAGCTCCTCTCTGTCGAGTGAAGGAGCGGAACTGGCAAGCACAGCAGGGTGTTTAGGCCCTAGAGAGGTCTTCAGTTCAGCCTCTCTACTCAGCAATCACTTAACAGGCTGCAACAGCATGCTTCAAGGAGCTCCGTGTTCCCGGGCTGGCTCCGTCCTCTGTGCGTATTCCCGTCCAGCTTCAGCCACTCCCAACAAAGCGTGTATGAGTGCTGTTACAATTGCGAGCACACACCTTGGTAGAGGAAAAAAACAAACTCTTTACTAACCAGAGTTCAATGCTTGTTTACAGTTCTCTTTTAGCCTGGCAGTTAGGCACATGGTCAAAAGACTATGTCAAATAGTAGTTTGTATTTCCTCTTTAATCTGTTACATGATTCATTTGAAATACTGTTAGATGTGTTTGTTCTTGTTTGCTTTCTGTTTTATGGTTTCCTCATTCAACTATGTTGATTTTTAAACTATTATTTTTTATAAAAAAGCAAATAGGGCTGGTGAGATACCTCAGTGGTCTAAAGTACCTACTTGGAACAAGCTTAGCAAAGCACAGGGACCGCGGTTCAATCCCCCAGCACCACATGCCAGCCAGCCCCGCCCCTTGGTGGGCTGAGCTGGCCACACAC
>NW_004524702.1:324367-326031 GCF_000260255.1 Octodon degus | reverse complement strand
AAAAGCAAATATTCCAAATTAGTAGAAAACCAACTAATTAGAGACGCGCTGCGTGAAAGTCCTCCCACTGCAGCACGGGCCACGCCCTTGGAGAGCATCTGTTAGGTTTTGGTTTGTCCTTCCTTTGCGTCCTTCAGAAAAGCAAGCAGGTGCATAGTGTCTTCTTTCATCATCTTAAAACGGAAGCACGCGCCATGCTTCTCTGGCGGAAGTGACTGCTAAGTTACAAGCAGCATTTCTTTCTGAAGTGCAGAAGGTGGGCTCAGCAAAGTGAGGCCCCTTTCCTAGGCTCCCAGAGCCCAGCAGAGCCCTAGGAGTTCGGACTTGCACCCTGGTGCTCTTAATCTTTCCTCTAATGTTCTCTATTTTTAATATTTGGTTTGTAATTCTCAAATCAGAGTAGACAAAATGATGTTTACATTTTTTATTTTCTGGAAATACTACCATTGCCCAGCTTGTTCAGAGAAGTTAATGATATATTTAATAGGAATTTGGAATAGCTCTAACTTCCTGTTGTGGCAAATCTGACTTCGAGTTTATTTTTTGGAAGTGGCAAACACTCCGCAGGATCATTTGCTCCTTACCATCCCACACTCCTTCTGTTTGTTCTGACTTTAAACTTCCCAGATGCATGCCGCCTTCAAAATCTGTACAGTTTCATGTATGTAGAGTGTACCCGGGCCCACTATTAAATGGATAAAAAGCAGATTTAATGTAAGATACATAAGCACGTAAGGATCGACAAGGTTGGTTTACAATGGCCACCTGCAGAGCCAGGTGTGCAAGCATGCAAAAGCCCCAGGGGAGGCCTGCACGCACCTCACCCCTCACCAGAAGGCCCGAGGCTGGTGCTCCTCCAAGAGGCAGAAGCGGCCTCCTTCTTCCTTCCACAAGCCTGCCAGGGCGGTCTCCGTCTTCAGTAATTCCCCTCGACCACACCCAGGATTTACCAATTATTTTCAAGATTCTTCCTCAAGTTGACACAATCAAGTTAACTACCACAGAGAGAACATTACCACCCAAATCACAGCAACCTAAGCTACTCGAAGGGTTTTCTCTTTTTCAAAAGATTCTCTTAGCAATTAAGAAAACTGTATTTTTCACCTCTAGTTATTTCACCTCTAGTTACTGAAAAGTGGCCCGGTGGCAACACTGTTTTACTAATATGCAAATTAAACCAAACTAGCCTAAACAGCTGGAAGTTGGAGAGGAGCCAGCTGGGGGCACCCCACCCCCTGCGCACAGCTGATTTTGCTGCCCTGAGGCCTTTTGCTAATAATTTCTTCACCGTCTAACCCCAAGGGCCCCAGCACCACACCACAGAGCCAGTCCACAGGAATCTTCCCTCTCGAGTTCTCACCCATGTGCGGTGGACCTGCCCAGGCCCCTCTCCTCAGCACAGTCCTCAGGAGCCACATCCGGCCTGTGGATGCCCTCTGAGACGCACCCTGACTTCGGCATTTCATGCTACTGAAGCTGCACATTCACACAAGCGGCTTCCCCAGAGCCACCGCTGTTGCCTCTGTGGGCTTGCAGTCTTGTTACCTCCTCGAGGAGGAGGAGGAAGAAAAGGAAGAGGAAGGGGAGGAGGAGGAGGAAGAGGAGGAGGAAGAAGAGGTGGTGGAGAAGGAGGAGGAGGAAGAGGAGGAGGAGGAGGAGGAAGA
>NW_004524702.1:317168-324267 GCF_000260255.1 Octodon degus | reverse complement strand
CTCCTCGAGGAGGAGGAGGAAGAAAAGGAAGAGGAAGGGGAGGAGGAGGAGGAAGAGGAGGAGGAAGAAGAGGTGGTGGAGAAGGAGGAGGAGGAGGAAGAGGAGGAGGAGGAGGAGGAGGAGGAGGAGGAGCGGAGGCCAGATATGGCTTCCTCTGAAGCTCAGGACCCTGCAGCACAGGGGCTGCCCTGTGTGACCCTCGTGTTTTTGGCAGGATTTGCCGCACCTCCCGGAGCAGCACAGGCAGCTGGCCAGAGTGCACAGCAAGGAGGGGACGAAGCCTCTAATCAGATCCTGGGGTGGGCAGCGGCCTCTCACCGGTCCCCTAGCCTGTTCTGTGGAGATGCCCATGCTTCCTGAAGCCCTGCCACACCCGTCCTCAGCCTGACGTGCCTGGCCAGGGCTGGATGCGGGTGGGGCCTTCTTGTGGGTTTCTGCTGACCAGGATAGGGCCGTGCATGCTGTGGTCTCGGGGGAGGAGGAGGACGGGGAGGAGGAAAAGGAGAAAGAGGAGGAGGAGGAGGATGACGACGATGACAACGATGATGACACAGCCCTTTGGGCTTCTGCCTTTCTCCAGTTTCGTCCTCTAATTTCATTCCAAAGGCATTGATTCCCGTGCTCTTGATTTGGGTCCCACTTTGAGGCTTGGTAACCACTTCCCAGAGCCTCTTTCCAGGTCCTGTGCCTGCCATGCCATCTGCCCCGGAGCCAGCTGAGCAGGAATGCCCAGGCACCGCAGTCCCTCCTGCACAGGGCTGCCACACTTGGACCTCTAGCTCCAGGACTCCAAATCTTTATCATCAAGTGCTGTGGAAGCACTTTTCATGGCACGTGAAAGTGCGAAGCCGAGCAGGTCGGCAGCCCTCCCGCTCCTGGCACTTCCCTATTGTTCCTTTGTGAATCCCATCTCGGCTTTAGCTCGGCTGGCTGGTTTGCCTTTGACTCTTCCCATTTGTTTTGGCTTCTCCAGACACCCCAGGAATGGTGCAGGAGCTTTGGCAAGAAGGGTCTCAGGCGGCCGTGCAGAGGGTGCACTGAGGTTCGCTGCAGGGGCTGGGTGTAAGGTAGGCACAGAGGGACCAGGGGTTGGTACATGTTCTTATGCTCAGGACAAGGCGTGGCGTTCCCAACCAGGAGAGGAAGGGCAGCAGGGCGAGGCTCTGGTCCACATGTCATTCTTGGCCCTGGTTTGCAGAAAGACTGACTGAACACTTGCTCCACTGTGCAAGGCAGAGTCCCCAGTCTGCAGTATCTGGGGCAAGAAAGATGGAAGGATGCTCCTTGGCTCAGTGTGGTGGGCTCAATCTGGATCGCTCCTCCGCCAGCATTTGCAGAAGCAGCCAGGTGCTCTGCATCTGTTAAGCTGATGCTACATCGGAAACTGGGGTGCTGTTCCAAGCTCTTCCCAACTCTGCAGGCCCTGAGAGTCCTTCGGCCTCCCCCACACTCTGTGCCTCCTTCCTCCCTTCCAGCTACCAGCCCTACTGACCTGTGCTGCCGCCCCAACATCCTCCTCCCAGCCTCCTCCCTCACTACTCTATTCTCCACACCAGAAGGAGAAAGATCGTGCTCTGGCCTTGAATAGCTCCTGCTACTTCCCGGTTTACAAATCTTCAATGGTTTTCTGTTTCCATCAACAAAAATGGGAATGGCTGGTGTCTTAGTTACTATTTACCCGTTGCTGGGACAAATATCCGATGCTCAAAATAAGGAAGGAAAGGTTTATTTAACTGACAGTTACTGGAGGGTTCAGTCCATATTCCACTGGCTCCAAGGCAAACCACAGCGGTTCATACGGCAGAAAACAGGGAAGAGCAGAAGAGGAGCAGGGCGGCGGCGTCCATCAAACTCTCTCTTCCTTCTGCGCTGACTGCAAAGACCGGCACTCCACGGCGAAGATCAGCGCTCCTCCCAAGTGGAGGCTGCGTAGGTCAAGCTCCTCCGAAGTCGGGGTCGGGGACTTCTCCTCGGAAGCGGGGCAGGGCGGCAGGAAGTCAGGCAGGGCGGTGGAAGCCCGCCTCAATTCCTGGGCCCTGCCTGATTCAGTCCTGCTGAAGACTGTGGGGCCTGATTCAGCCAACTTGACACAATGTATCAACTAGCTCAGCAGGAAGGCTCCTCCCACCCTGGCTGCACACCCAGGTACCAAGCGGCCACCACCACCCTCAGCGGGGGCCACAGACACAGCTCCAGCTGTGTCCCTAGAGAAGTCCGAGCCCCTCGGTCCCCTGTCGTAACTCACTTCTGGAGGCCTGGGAGCAAGGAATGCCTCTCTGGCGTGGCAGCTGGCCGTCTCCAGCTGCTGTCTTCCACTGCTCAACAGGGACTGGGAACCACGGATCCACCTGCCCACACTCATGGAAGCTGATCTGGGAAGGACTTAGCCCTTCGGCAACACGGCTTTCAGCATCTGATCGTTAGGTTGTAGTCACTGGTAGTCATCTTTCCTGAAGAGCAAGAAGTACTATTCCGTACTTACTCCCCAAGCTAACATTCCCATTCCTAGATATTTACTTAAAGAAGTCAGAACACACATGAGAAGGCCAAGGATTCTCATGTAAGAATGCTACTCGGCAACAGGAATGTGCTGGTGTGTGCAGACAGGAGCATAAGCCTCAGGAATGTTGTGTCCGGGCAGAGAAGCCCGGCGCAGCAGAGCCGCACTTACTGAAGGCCACGGAGGGGCCACACAAGCGATGGCAGAGTCAGGACAGTGCTCGCCTCCACCAAGGGGTGTTGGGGGGCTGGGGTGCTCATACATCAAAGCGATTCAGATCACGCACTGACTATCATGCACTTTATTTTATATAAATTACATTTCAACTTAAAAATCAATTTGGGAAAACTTCAAATTAACCATAAATAATTGATGTTTATCAAAAGACATATTTATCCCATATGATAAAACAACAGCTGTAAAACACTTCAAAAAGCCCCCAAATCTATAGAAAAATCTATGGAAGTTCATGTACCTAAGCAAGGTTCATGCAGGCATGACACAGGCAGGAAGACCACCCTGGGAGGCAGTGGGGGTGGGGTGGGGTGGGGTACAGTGACCTCATCGTGGTGCTGGAGGTGGAGCAGGCCTGAACTGCAGGCCCTACACTGCCAGCAGGGCTTGGTGTGCAGCACAGGCACCCGCAGTTCTGAGCAACCCTTTCCCCCACTCCCTGTCCCAGCTCCACAGCAGACAGGTTGCCAAGAGCAGGACTCCCTCCCTAATTCTATAGCCTAGGTCTGGATCTGGAATCGCGTGGCATCACGCTGCCTACACCAGGGCCATCATGAAGATGAGGACGTGAGAAAGGTGTGTGCTGTGCTGTCAGGACCAGGGTCAGAGCCGCAGTCCTGGTGCCCTGGCAGTACAAACTCTAGGAATCTTCTTCCAGGGCTTGCCCCAGTCAGATCCCAAGCCTCCCTCCAGCTCTCACAGTCTGCTTGTCTGTCTGTCATTCTAGCTCCCCGTCTCTCACTGTCTGTTGCATTCTCTCTCTCGCTCTCTCACTCTCTTTCTCTCTTTCTCTGTCTCTGTCATTCTTGTTCTCTCACTCTGTCTCTCACTTTCCCACCCATGTCTCTTACTTTCTCATTCTCAGTTTCTCTGTTTCATTCTTGCTCTTACTCTGTTTCTCACTGTCTCATTCTTGCTTTATGTATGTCTCTCTGTCTCCCTGTCTCCCTCTCTGCTTTGTGTCTGTCTGTCTCCCTCACCCACTTCGGGCCCCTGGGGTCCTGGTAGGGTGATTGGAAGTGGATTCCAAGGAGCCTGGAGCTCGGGAGAGCTGCTTCCAGGTGCAGTGACCCTGAGGCCGAGTGTGCTGTTGAGGACAGAAGCACAGGACCTTTCTTTGTTCCAACAAAGCCACCTTGGGTGAAGCCCCTGGGCTGTGCAGACGGAGCTTGGCAGCCGCGGGACCTGATTGGCATTAGCCATGTCTGAAGAAGACAGTCGCCAAGGCTCAGAGGTGAGCAGAGGTTTAAGAGAAGTCCCCCCATATCATATAGCTTCCCAAAAACGTCCCAGTGGAGCAGTTTTCACTCAAAATCAGTAACTCAATTTTGTTATTTTTGTGTAACTCTTAGGGGTTTTGAGTGAAAAGCCTCTCTTTAGTCAGCATCTTGATCCAGTCTTGGTTCGCCCTAAAATGATAGCACCATCAAGTCTGTGCAAGCTGCTTTTTTGCTTGTGATTATATTGTGATGGTAGATAACTGTACATGATTATAACTGGAAAGGAAAGAGTTTAGCTACTGGACAGTGTGTCAGAATACACTTGAAAAATCCAATTTTGCAAGTTCCAATAAAGCCACTAGTGTCTATTTGGTGCCAGCATTGTGGAATGAACTTAAGATATTCCATTTAATTCCTTATAACAAAATCACCTCCACTCTGCAAAATGCTACTCTGTGCCTCAAAGAATGGCCCACGTCACTCTCTTGTTTCTGTACAGGCTTTCACTGTAGAGTCACAAAGTGGGTCTTTCTTTGGATGAAAGAGTTCAAGAATAACTAGACCTTGCAAGCATCTTCCTCTATTTGGGGAGGGCCATCTGCCTGGTTTCCGTTCTGCATAGTTGCAGTTATGTGCAGCTGGCAGCATTTGAAGGCCTTGCTGGTTGTCCTTTCCTCTGAAAGTCACCCAGATGGACCTGGATCAAGAGGTATGAATGAAAAGGAGCGCAGAAAACCTGGGGGTTGGACGCTAACCAGCTCGCGCACACACAACTCAGGGAATCAGGTCCCAGTGAGCGTCCCTCTCAGACACTTGAGGAGAAACATGTGTGCTGTTCGTTCCCGGGCACTCAGCAGAAGCCAGGACACCGAGAAGGGAGAGCCCCGAGGGCCCCTGCAGCGCCACAAGGGCCTAGGAGGACCCTGGCATGCACAGTCCCTGACTGCTCACACCTGAGCGAGGCACCTTGGCTCAGCAGAGGCTGCTGTTGGTGGACCTGGGACACCATGCAGCTGCTCCATGTGTCGGAAACGGCCCTTGGCGGGTTGGGCCCCACGCTGCGGCGTCTGTGGTGTTGTGCCCTTCCCGAGCCTCTCTACCAAGCCCAGGTGGGTGCAGCGGAGGAAAGGACGCTGCATCTGCAGGGGGCCATGCTCCAGCTGCCCGCGAGGGTCAGGGGCAGGTGAGTCTCACGGCTTTGGAGGCAGGGGGCCCTTGCTGCAGCCCTCCACTCGCACGGGCTCAGCCCCCACTTCCAGCGCCTCTGGACCACACAGTCGGTGTCCCGTGTCTCCTCCCAGCTCGCTGGCTCCTTAGCTCTCAGGAACTCACCCCCGGATCAGGTAGAAGACAGAAGCTCGCACAGTGGGGAACTGGCCCCACAGTGCCTGTCTCGCCCTACAGCCCTCTGTGAGCTGCGCACGCGCAAGGGTGGCCGAGCAAGCGCACAGACGCAAGGCTGCCACCTCCGAGAAACTGCGAGGCTCTGACCCATCTCGGAAGTTAAGTTAAACCCATTGATTAAGGATGAAAGTGTAATCCCTGGGGTGCCTGAGGCCTTGAAATTCACCTCCATAATAAAAATGTTTAAAAAACTGGAGGAAATGAACCAGTAATCAATTTGCTAACGAGGCTGTTTTAACTTCTTTTGCAAACATTTAATTTTTAGGCAGACAAATGAAAAAGTGCTTTCACTTATAGTGTCCTCTGGCGTTAACTTCTAACTGCACCAAGGCCTGCAGTCCTCACGGAAGGCCAAAGTCCCCCTACCCTGGGGCACCCAAGCTCACTCAGTCCTCCCGGAAGGGTAGCTGTGCCCCTCAGCGCTCAGGGACAACCGGGTGCCGCCCACCCTTCCCTGTTTCCGAGGGCAGGGTTCTGAGCACAGGCTCTGGAGGGTGCATTTTCCAGGCCCTTCAATAAGATCGGAGCAATTAGTGCTATCTTGATTAATGAAGCTAAATTAGCTCTGTAACTGCCAGCGCAACTTCTTTCTCGCCAGCAGCAAGGATTTGGAGCTGACCCCATGCAGCCGGTCCGGCAGACTTTCACACTTGGAAGCCACACCCCGACTGCAGCTGCTTTTTTTCGAAGCAGTTGGCAAAGCCAGGCAGGACCAGCACCATGTATGAAAGGAAGGAAGGAGAGTGTGGACGTGAGGGTGTGGCTTGCAGCCCGGAGGAGTCCTGCGGGGTCCTTGTGAGCTGTAGTGTATGCATATATGAAATGCAAATGGCCACAGCATCATCCTTGAGTCATTCCAGGTCAGAGGCTCTCAAAGTGAAGTTCCCCCCCAAACATGAACAGATGGGTACCACCTGGGGACTTGTCAGAGAAGCAAAATGTGGTCCTGCCACAGAACCATGACTCGCAAGCCCCGCCCTCCCCCGGGGCATTCTGTGCACGCTGCCATTTGTTCAGGAGCCAGCTTCACACAGTCATTCCCAAATGGATCTCCCTTCCTCTCCTGGGAGTGTAAAACCCACAGGTGCCGCACTCCAGCTCTGAGAGCCCCCAGGGGACTGAGCTGGCACCTGTGAAATTCTCATGGCTACTGGGACTGAGAAGCACCATTCTGAAGACTGTCAGTGACATTGGGTGGCAGGCCGTGGCTTTCTAGGTGTGCTGTGCTGCTGACTTAGTACTCCCATGTGGGCACCTGGGTGGACACTGGGAGCTGTGGTGGTTGGGTCCTCCTGGTCTGGGCAGAGGCTGCAGCCTCCCAGCAGCCTGCTGAGTGCTAAGTGTGCATGTGTTTCCAAGTGGAAGCAGGGCCTGGATTTGCAGGAAGTCAGAATGGGTTTGAATGTTGCCTCACCCCAGGGAAGGGTACAATCTAACCTCTCTGAGCACCATGAATATTAAAGTGAAGATGACATTCATTCACAGTGCTGGGCAAGTGGGAGCACTCTGTTCCATCTCTCCACCTCCTCGTCCTCCTCCTCCTCCTCCATGTCCTCCTCCTCCTTCTCCATGTCCCCCTCCTCCTCCATGTTCTCCTCCTCTTCCTCTTCCTCTATGTTTTCCTCTTCCTCCCCCTCCTCCCCCTCCTCCTCCACGTCCTCTTGACTTGAAGTTGAGACTGTCTAAGAATAGGATTGCTACCCCTGCTTTTTTCTGAGGTGCTGGGGTATGTAATATTGTG
>NW_004524702.1:298144-314691 GCF_000260255.1 Octodon degus | reverse complement strand
GGCAAGATGTTCTGCTCCTGGAGTAGTAGGGTGGACCTATCCTCTGCACTCTGTGCAGGGATTGCAGCTGCTGGGTTTTACCCCAGGCCTGTATGCCAGGCTTGAGCTGAGTCTGGAGGGGACAAAGTGGAGTAGAGGGGAGAGGCAGCTCTCCCACACTCACTGGGCCTGGGCTAGGACTGGATCTGGGAGTTCCAGGAATGTGACAGAAATTTCTACTAGGTGGGCAGGGTAGGGGAGGTGCTGTGGAGTGGTGGGTGGCATCCCAAGGGGGTGGAATAGGGTCTCACCCATGCTGCACCTGGGCTGGGACCAGTAGGTCCCACTGGCGCAGGGTAGCTGGAAGCTCTCCCACACACTCACTGGGCCTGGGCTAGGACTGGATCTGGGGGTTCCTGGAACGCAGCAGAAATTTCTACTTGGCAGGTGGGGTGGGGGAGGTGCTGTGGAGTGGTGGGGGGCATCCCAAGGGGGTGTAAGAGAGTCTCACCCATGCTGTGCCTGGGCTGGGACCAGTAGGTCCTGCCTCTGGAAGCTCTCCCACACACTCACTGGGCCTGGGCTAGGACTGGATCCTCCATGTCCTCATGAGTTGTAGGTGCTTTTACTGTTTGGCTTAGTCCCTCTCTGTATCGTGTCATGTGTTCCTCTGCCTCAGGGTAAGTGTGGTCACATAGGAATATCTTGACCTTGGGCCTCCTCCAGTTCATGCTTCATCAGTGCTAGCCTCAGGTCCAAACCTCCCTGATGTGCCCTCGCCATTCTGCAACTTGCTGCTCAAAGACCCACTCCAGCACAAGGCACTTCCTGCAGGAGCAGACCACGAAGGACACGCCTGTCCTCTTTATCTGTCGCCTCAAACACCAGCTTGCGTCAGCAGTCAGAGAGGAAAGGGCCATTTTCTTGTGGTGTTCCTGGCATCTGAGCATGGGCAGAGCAGAGTCCTTCCACAGAGCAGGCAGTGTGGGGTCAGCTTGCCTCCCGGGTGAAGTTCAACTCCAGCTCCACTGGAAAACCCCACTGTGCGATGTGGGTGGGATTATCCTGTCCAGCCCCAGATATGCTGGAAAGTGGGGACCAATGTCACGTGGGGCCTCAGAGGAGGCTCTGTGGGAGGTGACGAGGCTAAGACCACCCTTGGTGGAGGTCTGCCCATCAGGAACAAGTCAGGCCTTATGGGACGAACCAGTCCCAGGAAGGCAGGTCACTGCAGAGCCAGGTCTCTCTGCAGCAAACCCTCTTCTCCTTTTAGTTCTCTGCCATTCATGGTGTACCCTAGATGCTCTTTGGAAGCTTATGCCATTTTTATTTGGACTTTGCAGCCACCACAAATGTGAGCCAGAAAATGCCTTTTCTGTATGCACGACCCAGCCACAGATATTCTATTATAGCCACTGAAATGGACTGAGGCCTTTACTCTGTGAACTTGTCAGTGACGCTCTCCAAGAGGAAATGGACCCAGTGTACGTCTTCAACCGAGTGAGCAGGACACAAGTATGACAGTCAAGCCTGAAGATGACGTTGATGGCTCTGTGCCTGTGTGAAGGTCCACCAGGTCATCACAGTGTGAGTCAGTGTGGGCATGACCCCCAAGACCAACCGTAAGTTGCTCCTAGATTGACTTCTGTCTTCTTCTCCCTGGTTAACCTCAGACTTCCACTTTTTTCCTTTTTTGCGCACTTACCAAGCCTTCCACCAGCACCCATTATGACACTGTACCGTGCATGTAAACTCCACCTCTGGTACAACCTGATAAGATCCCTGCTCTCAGCTCCCTCCCTGGGGGTCCTTGCCTCTCTTCGGAAGCCCTCCTGTGCTGAGCAGTAAAGGGTTTCTTTACTTCTCTCCAGCTGTTCTTTCTCACTGGAGGAAGGAATTGTAGACATAAAGCATAGAGGACTAGGAAATGAGCTGAATGATAAATGTGATGTAGTGTTCCACAGACTGCTCTACTGTGGCTAGAGAAGTTGGAGCAAGGAATAGCTCAGCCAGAAAGCCAGTAGGGACTGCTCTGCTGGGACAGCGGGGACAGGACCATGACACATTCTTCTCATGTGTATGCTCTTTTCCCAGGACCTGGTTTTGGTCTCTGGGCACTAAGCCATGTGCACAAAACCTGGGTTTTGAGGGTGTCAGCTCGTAGGAAGTTGTGTGGCACTCCTTTCCAGTAGGGACAAGGTGGGCTCTGCTCTCGTGAGCTCAGCATTGCAGCCAAAGCCCCAGGCCCAGGGCTTCCCATAGAGAAGCCGCACCCCTTCCACCACAGAAAGGGGCCAGTTCATCATTACACACCAGATGAGGAAGGAGCCGATGCCCACCCTGCCCCTCGGCTCTGCTGATCTCGGCTCGCATATCACATCCCCCCTTGAGATGGGGGTGCTCAATAGCATCTGCCTCTGAGGAGGCTGGGCACAGGGCAGTGTCATCCAGCCTGCCCCTGAATGCCACAGAGTCAGGTACGGGTTAGGTACATGGCAGCAGCTTCACGTCCCCATTGCCGGAGGAGCTGCAAGTGCAGGGATAGCTCCTGACCAGGCCCTGGAGCCGGAGCTGATGGAGCCTTCAAGCCACACACTGTGCCATGGCCAGGTGGACAGCAAGGAAGGAGCCACACCTTGGTGGGTGACCCCCCATGCCCTTTCCCCAGTGGGACCAGCTATTGGGAAAGGTCTGGGCGAGGACCGGAAAGAGGGCTGGCTGCAGCACCGCAGCTCTGGCTGTGGCCAGGCCTTGATTCCCAGGAGTCATGGCTGTTGCTTGACTTGTTTTGGGAGTTGGAGGACATGTGTCTTTCTTAAAACTACATTTATTCACAGTGTCTCAGCCACTTCTGTCTGCCCTCCTCTGTCCGGGACCCCCACGTTCCCAGCCCCTGAAAGTCCCTCCTGGCTTCCTTGAGCCCCTCTCTTTCCCTCCCATCTCTGGGGTCGCCGTTCTGATTTGTAGCTTTGTAGCTCTGAATGTTTGACCTCTTAGTTCCTGTAAGGCACTGCTGTCTGCTGTGGCAGTCACCAGTCTGCATGTGACTTGTTTCACTCTGTGTAATGACCCCGGCTCGTCCATGTTGCTGCACATGACAGAATTTCATTCTTTTAAAAGCTGAATAATGTTCTGTTGTAAAAATACACCATATTTTCTTATCCGTTTTTCCACTGAAGGGCATTTGGGTTGATTTTACATTTCGGCAATTATGAACAGGCCTGCAATAATTATGGGGCACAGAAGTCTTTTGGGGACAAATATTTTATCTCCTTTGGGCATATACCCAGTAGTAGAATTGCTGGATTGGGTGGTCACTCAATTTTTCAGTTTTTTGGGAAATCTTCATACTGCCTTCCACAATAGCTGTGCGAGTTGGCGTTTCCGCAAGCAGTGTGGAAGGAGCCGCTTCTCCACGTCAGTCCTAGCACTCATAATTTCTTGCCCCTGATGACTGGCATTGTGGCTTTGATTTGCATTTCTCCAGTGATTAGTGAAATTGAGTGTTTTCAGGTATTTGTTGGCCATTTGTAAGTCTTCTTTGGAAAAGTGTCTTAGTTTCTTAGCCCATTTTAAAATTAGATCACTGTTTGTGTTTGTGGTGGACTGACAGCTAGCGGTCAGTTGTAACATGCAGCTGAACTGAGTGGACACGGGCATGGAGCGCCCTCCTGAGGGTCACTGCCCGCAAAATGAAAAGGAGAACTGAAGAGGAAAAATTGGAATGTTGGTTCTTCTGGGGCTGCTGACGCTCCTGAGGGGCTTGCTGCACCGGCTTTCTTGAGGAGCTTGGCTGTTCTCATTGTCAGAGGAGCTTGGGCCCCTGTTGTTGCTGAGAAAGGCTGTGGTCCACTTTGGGGGAGTTCCGATCCCCCGCTTGAGCATCGCTTCCTGGCTTCAGAGCGGAAGATGGTGCCCGACTCAGCCTCATGGAGGAGCTTGCCGCGTAGGCCTTCCCAGCGGGAACTCAGCTTTCTCCATCATCGAGAAGCTCAGGACCTCGCTGTCGCTGAGGACGGCCATGGTAATTTTGCGGGGAGCACTGTTATTACTGTAAGTGTTGTGTCCTGGCTCCGACGCAGTCTCCTCAGTCCACTGGCACAGATCCTTCACCCCGCTGACTTGCTAGCTTCCACTACTGACCTTTGCACCTTCCCAGTGCAGACCCATGAAAGACACTTGCAAGAGGCATTGTCATGAGCTCTGGGCCTCCGGTTGGACTAAAGGAGGACATTGTCGTGGGCTCTAGGTCTGCTGTACTCATGCAGGACACTGCCATGGCACTCAGACCCTCAGCTGGATTCTTTGGGTCTCTGGTGTGTGGACACATTTCCTGCATTCCTTTGCACTTGGTTTTTTGGGTGTTACTATAAGACAATTCTATAGACTATGTGTCCTATATTAAGTTGTTTTCTTTGCAAACCTGACTACAACAGCATTCATCTTGTTGAGTTCCTTATATACTCTCAATGTTCCTCCTCAGATATACAGATTGTTTTACTTCTGTCTACAAAATCTGTACAGGGTTCACTTTTGAAGAGCATTATGTAAAACCACTTGGAAATAGGCATTCTGAGCCACCCAGTTCTAGCTTAAAGAGGCTGACTGTAGGCAGAATGTATGCTGTCGAAGGACCCATCCCAGGCTGTGGCCAGACCAGGCTGACTTTGCCTTTGTTCTTTCTTGTTTGTTCTTGTAATTCTTTCCTCTCTTCAAGTAGGGGTGGGGACTATTTATTACTAGTTGTCTACTCCAAATGCTGTACGATTCTCAACCCAGGGTGATTTGTTCACAAAGCACATTTGGCAACATCTGGAGACATTTTTGGTGGACATGGCTCTGGTGGGTGGAGGTGGGGATTTCCCCACTGTAGGAAGTGCCCCACGACGAGGAATTACCTGCACCTGAGCCCAAGTGGCGCCATCGCCGAGAACCTTGCACTAGAAATGGGAGCCTACCGCAAGTTTATTCAGTTCCTTTACTTTGCTTAGTCAAGTACACTTAGGAACACAGAAAGAGACAAAGAAAGAGTCCTTCTATGACCACAGGTTCTTATCTACTTCCTTTACCAGGGAGAGAGAAAAGGAAGCTCTCAGATGTGAACTTCTGCGCATCGCAAGCTCTAGGTTCGTCTTCTCCTAGCTTGGTATGTGGCTGAGGGTGCTCTCTGACACATCTCTCTGTGTGGCAGCCTCCCTGCCACCCCAGCCTAGCCACATCCTTTTGGTCACTCACAGTGCATGACTTTCCCCTTCTTCCCTGTCATGGCGACATTGTTTCTGAGCAGCTGGCCCAACGCCAGCTTGTGTGGTCTGAGCAGCGACATTGTGGAGCAGTGACATTCCACATCCTAGGTGAGGAAACCAGGATACTCGAAGCCCCCGGTAGCACAGATGGATCCATGTGCTCTGCAGACCAGCTGTTCCTGCTGTGAAGTACCTGAGATAGCAGCTCTGCTTTGAGTGTTGCTCTCTCTGGGGCAGCAGAGCTGGGCCCGGTGTGCCACCTGCTGCCTAACACATTCTTCCAGGGGCTGTGGTGGCAGAATGTGAATAGCACGCCTCACTGCCAGTGGCTCCTGAGCAGAGCAGCTGGCGCCTCTCTCTAAGCAGATGCATGGTTGGCCCCACTGTTTCAGGCTGGCCACTGCCTGGATGGGGAACTGATGCTGCCACAAGGACACGGCAAGGACACAGCTGCATCCCCTTCAGGGCCTCCCAGTCTGCAGTTGCTTGGTCTGCCACCTCCACACAGTGTGAATCAGCCCTGCGCCTGCTGTGAGCTTCCGTTTCAAGGGGCAGCCAGTGAGCACAGAACAGGCATTCGGACAGAAGGGTCCACAGCCACTCACACACCCCGCATGGCCACCGTGTGTCTGAGGCTGGAGACAGCCACTGTCTGTGCTCCTCCAGCTGCAGTCTTCACCTATAAGCTGGGAGCACAGTTAAGTTCCTGAGTCAGTATCACCTGGCAGGGGACAGTTACTTGTCAAAGAGTGGTTTGCTGGGAAAGAAGGGGACATCCCAGAGCATTTTTTTTTAATAGGATCTCAGAGTGACTTTATTTAAAGGAGTCTTTACAAAGGAAACCAAGTTGAAAAGCAGTCACTAGGAGGGTTTCAGTCCAGTAAGTGGTATTCTTGTTAGAGGAAATCTGAACACAAACAGGCCCAGAGGGACAAGACATGAAAATACAAAGAATGGTGTGTCAGCAGAGACAGCCCTGTAGCAGACCCTTACAGATCTAGTCCTCAGAAGCCAACCTGCCAACACCTTGATTTTGGCCAAATCGCCTCTGGAACTCAAGGTAATGATAATTTCCATTGTATAAGCCATCCATGGCAGCTACACGAAAAGAGGGTGCTTTTGCAAAATGACTTCCAAAATAGCCATAACAATGGGTATTTTAACCCATCATATATAATAAATTAACTTTCTGTCCATGTTTTATCAATACTATCAGTTTTTGTAATGGCTTGCTAATTTTTAAGAAAAAAAATTTTTAAAGGGAGTGTATCTTTTTAATGCATGATTTGCTTTTCCATCTAGGTTTAGTATACTTTTTGGCTTTATGTCCTTTTATTTTGAAATTCTTGAATAAATTCAAATGGATTAATAATATCAACTACTTACAACAAGTTGTATGATTTCCATATAATTTGATACAATGATCAAGATTGTAAAAATTATTTAACTATTCATGGATTGATCATCTACTGCAAAATACTCATTCTGAGATAATCATCTATTTGGAAAAGCACACTTTTAAAAGGTAAAAGTTGCAATTATAAACTACAAAATTATTCTCATGTGGACACTTTTGGAGAACATTCATCCCTGACTCTCTGTTGCAGGTTCACAGCAGAAACTTCAACATTCTTCAGACACTATCATGAATTATTGGGCAGCCAAATACAACTAAATCTGCCTTACAGGCTGCAGTGTTTCTCCACAATCACTGTGTGTGGTTGTCCTATCAGAGGACTCCTGTCCTGGTTCTTTTTCAGTGAGACTTTTTCTCCTTTACATGACTTGCGATGTGACTTTTGAGGTTGCTGGACTGAACAGACCTCTTGTCACAGCTCGGGAAGGGACATGCAAGGCACTTCTCTCTGGTGTGGATGTGTACGTGTGTGTGGAGGTTGACGTCCAGGAGAAACACTTCCTGCAGCCAGTGAAGGTGCACTGGAAGGGTCTCTCACCTATGTGCGTCAGGAAGTGTTGGGCCAACTTGGAGCTCTCGTAGAAGGCGTTCCTGTGCTCCGCACACACGCGGGCTCAGGGCGCATGCAGCAGCAGGTTCTTCCGCAGGGCATTTTTATCCCTCAGCCTTTTTGTGCATCCACTGTGTGGACAATCCAGTGCCTCTGGAGTGCCGTGGTCTTTATCTTATGTAGATTTCCTTTCGGCAAATTCTCCAAGCTGCTTAGGATCCAACAGGTTGACACCAGGTACCCCTCCAGCTGGCAGCTTCTTGCCTTCCAAGTATTCAGAGTGCCCAAGGTGTGGATACCCTTCAACCATTTGTGGCAGGGGCTTTTGCCTTGCTCCATTCTTCACGTATTCCAAAGAACATTCGATAAGGGAGCTGGTTGCAAAAACCCATTGAGAAAGACCTTCTTCTGTGCATTTGCTTTTGTCTTCCAAGGACCTGAGAAAGAAATCTTCCATGTTGGGTTCAGAAAACTGACTTGTTATTATACATTTTATGTGGCTGCCAGGGAAAGCCTCCCTCCATGGGTTTGAGTGCTAGGTTCAGGTAAGGAGCCTTCATTGCACAGGGCCCAAGTCACGGGCACTGGATTCATTTCTGCCTCAGGGACTGGGATTGCCTGGCACTGTTTTGGCTTCGTTCTATGGAGGTCTTGCCCATCCTGGCCTTTCTGGCCACTGGTTCTGGCCCTTTTCTTCATCTGCTGCTTCATGTCCTTCCACCCACTGCTTTCTGGAGCTCGCTGCCTTCTTGAAAGTTCTTACCAGGAAGGATCAGTCACGTTCAGGTAGCCATGAGCACAGGTTAGTTGTCTTCAACACACCCGGCCTCGTGTTCAGCTTCTGACTCTGGCTGCCCCCAGAGCATTTTCACTGATTGAGGTAGAATTTTAGGGGAAAATTCCAGAAAGCTGAGCCATGACTTCATGTATATTTCAGGTGCCTAAGTGTTTGGAATTGGTTGCTGTTAAATTTGGGGGGAAAACCCTTGTCTTTCTCCTCTGCTGCCTTCTCCTCCTTTTCAACTTTCTTCTTTTTTGCAGCTTTGGGGATTGAACCCAGGGGCCTCACACTGAGCTACACCTTGATGCTGAGTTTCCAACCCAGCTCTTCCCAAGGCGGATTTTACTCCAGCACTGTCTCCAAAGTTCCTGCTGCTGTTACTTTTTCCCTAAAATGACTTCCTGGTTTTCAGCTTTTTGAAGCTATAGCTCCAGCCCTGACAGTTGCTCCACCTTCTACCCACAGAGGGAGGGGTGGCATAGACTCACTGCACCACTGGTGTTCCACATTTAGTGGCCTGCCTGGTTCATAGTGTCCGTTGGACTTAGGCCCTGCTGCTCAGACTTACAAATCACCATTTTCAGCACAGTTTGTGCATTGTCTATAGAGTCCCACGTATTTTGCACAGAACGCCTTGTTTACGCAGTGCCCTAATGTGTGCTCACTGCTGTGCCGCACCTGCCACATTCCACGTCACAGCCCTGTGGGTGAGGGCTCTGCAGGGAAAAACAGGGCCACCTCGTTGGAGTTTCCTTTGACTACCTCTTGTCCTGAATATTGCAGTGTGCATACCACATACAATTCTTCTCTTAGCAGCTGACTCAGTTAATGAAGCAGAACTAGGTAGTTAATTGAGTTGGTTACCCAGCTGAGCATAAGGTTGCTCCTGGCCAGGCATGACGATGCACACCTATAATCACAGCACTCTGGAAGCTGAGGCAGGATTGCTGAGTTTGAGGACAGGCTGGGTTACATAGTGAGACCACCACCCCATCTCAAAACCAAAAATAACAAAATAATAAAAACAATAAAGGGTGTTCCCTTGCCCTTGGGCCAGACGGCCAAGTTGCTATTTCTTTGTTCTCCAACTCAACCTTTCCTCCAGTGTCAGCAGTTTCGTGGTTTGTCATCTTCCAGCCAGTCACTGGCCAGGAGCTACCCCAGGTAGGGACACAACTCCACAGGCTTTTCCAGACACAGTTCCCTGGCCAAAAGTAATTCTCCCAAGAAAGGGGCAGTGGGACCCATAGCAATCAGCACTCAGGAAGGCAGGAAGATCTGGGCCAGGAAGCCTGTGGCTCGGGAGCAGGTGGGCCTGGGCTGCACAGGGTGGGACTTAGTGGTGGACGTGCCAGTGAGCACGTGGTCCTGGCAGCAGCTGGAGCAGGGCAGTCTCCACGACTGGGTAGCAAGAGAGGCACAGGTGTGGCTTGTGATCAGAGTCGGGTCCCTTCCTGGAACCAAGGCCAGGTGGTAAAGGCCACCTAGGATGCTGATGGAATTTTTCTAGTACCAGGGAATGAACTCAGAACCTTGTGCTTGCCAGGCAGGTGCTTATGCCTCTGAGCCATCTCCCCAGCCTGGACTCTGATGGCTTTATCTGTCTGTGGCTTGCAAGGAGGCTGTGCAGCAGAGGCACGGTGGTGCAGCCGGCAGGAAGAGCTGGCTGTAGTCACATGAGTTGTGTCCCTTCAGCCCGACACACAGCGGCTTTTCCCCAGGAATGAACCTGAAGGAGGTCTCTGACCCTGCTAAGTGCACTGACTGCAAGCAGCACAGCTCCAGCGGTGTGTACAACTGCCACCTCTGGAATCCCACCCAGAGTCTGGGCTCACCTCGCAAATGGAGGGCTGACTCAGACGTGAGCAGAATTATATTCCATTTAAGTATAGAGAATGAATAGGAAATGAGTTAGATATTACTCTAGAAAAGAACCAACGAGAGGAACAGTTTAGGATTTCCACAGCATTTTGCCAGGTGCCCCAGTTTCCTTTCCTGACATTTCAGAGGTTATTTGAAACTCTGGACAAATGTAACTTTCATAGTGGAGAACACCACATTACCTGCACATTAAGCATTAAGCACGTAGTTCGAAGCTAGCCCCTGGAAGTTTCTGGGTGACCAAAGCTTGCATCACCAGCAGGAGGCCCGGCCACACCCTGACCCACTGTGGCCCAGACTGTCACGGGATGCTTGGTGGCTTCCTGGAACTGGATGCTGTTCTGCCTCCCTCCTTCCCCCCAGTCAGTCCCGTTCTTCCAGCTGCTAACTGTCCCAGGCGTACAGTCTCGGGGCTCCGCAAGCTTCTTACCTCTTCTGCTGCCAGCTGTGGTCTCATACCAACAACCTCTTCTGATTTACAAGAAGGCTGAATCCTTTCCTCCTAACACTTTCCCTAGGTTCGGTTTTATAAATGCTGGTGATAAACCAGATCCAAATAATTGCAACTAATACTCAGATTTTTCTAAAGAATGTGTAACCTAAGTTTGGAAATTGTGCAAATTCCAGTTACCATTAAATGAACTGTGAATATTTTATTTTAAAAAAAAAGATTTTCTTTGTTATTTTTTTGGAGGCACTGAAGATTGCACCCAAGGCCTTCACACTGAGCTATCACCCCAGCATTTTGGCTTGAATCCAGATCTCAGAAGTTTCTGAGTTGCCTGGAGTGTGCTACAGCCTGTGAGCTGCCAGCCTCAGCCTCCTGGAGCACTGGGTCGCAGGCGTGCAGTGCCATGCTGGTTATGTTTCAGGTCCTTCCACTGTCCGAAGACATCCACCACGCATCCTTCTTCAGACTTAATGGAAAGACTCTGCTGCTGTTGTTGCAAACCTGAGGTCGGAGTACATGTTTGCAAGATTGTGCTGCTAGTGAACACAAGAAAGGAAGAATGTCGCAAGGGTGGTGCTTAGCCCTCATCAGGGCCCTTCTTGTCTCTGGGGAGACGAGAAAGATGGCTCTGGGGAGCATGGCTCAACTTCTCAGCAGACTTCTGCTAAGAGCAAGATGAGATTCACGAATCTCAGTACATCGAAAGACATGCGAAGGCCCTGAAGCTGCTTCATGGTCCTCTCACCCTGTCTTCTAAGATTCAAATTTTGTGTCATGTTGGTGAAGAAGGTGGAAAGTCTTGCCAACCTGTGGCAGCCCTGCTCCTTCCTCAGCCCCATCCAGGGCAGAGACTCCAGTGCTTGCTGTAAAAGATTGCTGTCCCATCCCTGTACCCTGTGCCTTCATCCCTTGGAGCTCCCAGTTGGCCACCAAGTACTGGCCTGCGTACCAGTTTCTTCTGTTCTGAGACGTCCACTGACCTGGTTTTCAGCTCACGACTAAAATGAAGGTGCCGAATTCCTGTTCTGCCTCTGTTGAGATGGTCGCATGGCATTTCATCGCTAGTCTACTGCTGTGGTGAATCACACCATCACGCTTCAGGACTGCAGGCCAGCCTGCCTTCCCACAGCTAATTCTACATGGCTGAAGGCGGGGTCCAGCCTTCACTCAGGGGATCAGGGTAAGGGAGGATGGAATGAAAGGAAAGAAAACCGGGGTCAGGAGGTCTGAACTGCTGATCCAGCGATTACATTAGTTTTGCTTTAAGCTGACATACAGAAAGTCTTGGCCATGAGCCCAATATCTATCCTAGTTAACTCTAAGCCTTTTTTGTTTTCCAGGAGCAGAATAGATTTCCAAGGTCAAGCTGATAACAGAACGCTGCACATTTTGGAATGCTGAGCACACAGCTAGGCCCTTTGCCTGAACTGGGGCCAAGGAAGCTGAGCACATTGCTGCATTTGGCTTCTTCAGCAGATCGTTCCTTCTGGAATCCGACCTCCAGCAGCCATGATGTGTGCGGCACACTTGTGATGCTGCCAGGTTCCGACCCTAGAGTGGGCCCCTTTGTCCTCTCACAGTTGTGAAGCCAGTAACAAGCCCAGCGCTGCCTGAGTGGTGGAGAGCTGTGTTCTCACCATGATTCAGGGGAGCAGGGATCAGACCCACAGATCACTTCTCAGTCTACTGGGGCCAGAAGGCTATAGAGGTAGAATGAGAGAAATGGCACCGAGGGGCAAGTTAACGACAAGAAGGGCTGGTCTTGTCTCTGGCCACCATCTTGATCTCCTCGCTTTGGGCAGGTCCACTGGAAGAGGCACTACTGGGTGGCAGGCACTCAGTCCTCAAGATAAACAAGTTTGAGGTGGGGACAAAGCTCAGTTAGCTCAAGCAGGTAAGCCCAGATTAGGGCAGGGTGACAGTGAAGGACGCTGACCTATAATTTCCTTGTCCTTTTTCTGATTTTAGTATCAGATGTGAAAGAAAATGAGAAACATTGTTGGAAACTAGAGGAGAGGCAATCTTTGTTATATAATGACACAAAATTAGCTGAATTGTGTACTACACTTATGCAGGAATCAGAACTTGTAGGTCAAGAATTTGGCATTTATCTAAGAACATTTCCAAGCTAAGTATTGAAGATATAACATACTCTCTTCCTGCTTTTTATAATAAAATGCAAGATGAAAAAGGTAAAAGATTGGCTATATTAAAGAAACTAACCAACAACAAATGTTGGAGAGGCTGTGGGGAAAGGAGAAACCCTTCTCCACTGTTGGTGGGAGTGTAGACTGGTGCAACCATTATGGAAATCAGTATGGAGACTCCTTAGAAAACTAGGACTGGAAATCCCATTCAAGCCTGCTATCCCCTTACTGGGAATTTTCCCGGAGGAACTGAAAGCATCATATCATAGTGATATATGCGTACCTATGTTTATAGCAGCACAATTTGTGATAACCAGATCTTAGAAACAACCAAGATGCCCGTCACATGTGCAATGGTTGAAAAAGATGTGGTACTTCTATATAATGGAGTACTACTCAGCTATAAAGAATGATAAACTTGAAGCCTTCATATTTAAGTGGATGCCCCTTGATGATATACTTAATAGTGAAATAAACCAGACCCACATCTGTAAATATCGTACTTTCTCCCTAGTATAAGGACTTACAATTCTGTATATGGTTAGGTTTCTAAATTTCTTTGTAAAAATATGTAAATGCTTATTTCTACTTTTATATAATTATTTTTCCTTCATATTCTGTATGGACTTAAAGTTCGACATATCAATATCTGATGGAAAATACCTGTTCCATGATATACCAAAATGTTTGATATTTAGACAGGGTAAACTGAACTTCTCTTCTGGAGGGTTAACAACCTAAGTTAGCAGTTCAAAATTGGAGAAAAGGAAGGGCTGCAAGGTCAGCCAACATTTTGGCCCTAGCCTTTCAAGGTCAGTGAAGACTCAGGACATAGGAGAACCTGTACTGTAACAACATGTAACTCAGACGTGCTCCAAATTTTCTGATCAAGAAGATTATGGAGCCACAGAGGAATGTGTTCGATGATGTAAAGTGAGCCTGAGGAGGGTCACATGGAGAGAAAAAACATTTTCTCAAGCTTTCACAGAGAGGAAATTGGTCAAGCAATGGCCGTGACTCATCCTCATATCTGACACTGACAAAAGGATGTACAAAGGGCGGTACAGGGCTACAGGATAAATCCTGAGAGTACTTGGCTGACCTTATCAGATACAAAAGTTACATTTCTTGTCATATAGGTCTTGCTATATCTTGGTCTTAACCATCTAGCAGAAAAGTACAAAAATGAGGTATACAAAGTAAATCCATATTAATATGATGAGCTGTAAAAGGCTCAAGTCAATAACTTCTGAGGATAACCCACTAAATTATAGACTGCTAGACAGTGTTAGATTGTTTAGTTGAATTCAAACACCTATAGTATTTAGATGCCAATGGAATATTCACCTCTGACAGGACAAAAAAAAGGATACAAAGGAAAGATCAATTTGTATTTATATATACAAAATAGTTAGGATAGGTTTACAGCTACTTTCGCTTAATTCAATGAAAAGAAAGAGGTGTACTAACAGTGTTTGGACAGGATATCCTGTCTGCTTCTTATTTTATGGATAACCACTAAGAAGATAACAATGTACAATGTATTGATTAACAAAACTGTCCTATTGATCAGCTGTGAAACGGCCTCATTTATATTTATTTCTCAATAAAAAAAGAAGAAGAAAGAACTATTAGATGAAAAGAAACTGGGCCTTCATGACTGGGGATTTCTTAGCCCACTGAGATTGTGTTAAACTGGGTCACTCCTGTTAGGAAAGTGTGTTCTGAAGACCAGGAGTCTGGCCAAGTGAGCATCTTGTGTGCAGAAGGCCGGGTGGACTGTGGAGTGTGGGTCCCACCAAGGACCTCATCAGAGTCAGGGACAAAGACGGGCTTGTCCAGGAAAATTCTGTCCTCTCATTTGACCAGATGAGTCCAATGCCACATGGGAAGTCCACGTTATTTTAGGGTGTCCCAGCAGCAGCAACTCCTGAGAGGAGTAGGGTTGGGGGAAATGAAGAAGGCTGCCAGATGCCCAAGCTCCACCGGGAGGAGAAAGGCTGGTCCCTGCTCTACCATGCACAGAGGCTGCACTGCCCGGCAAGCCAGAACTGACCCCCAGGCTAAGGGGCATGGGAGCCAAGCCTGGGACGCCGACGACTGTACCTAGGCTTCAGGATGGAGAGGAATGGGCTGTGCTCTACTTCAGTGGGATCTCACTATGTTAAACTCATGGACTCAAGAGAGTCTCCCACTTCATCTTCACAAGTAGCAGGCACTGCAGAGACATGGCCCACGCTCCAGCTGCACTTATTTTCTCTTTACTTGAGTGAGAAAGTCCATCAGCGTTACCTTACGCCTGGCTTCTGTTGTGTTGTAGAATAGGTCATTTGTTTCTAGTTTCACAGGTTCATATATGGAGATTAATTTTTCCAAGATGCACCACACCCAGAGTCCTGTGCGTACTGTATTGGTGATTTTCATGATAAGATTTGGGACTTCAGAGGTGAAGATATTTAGAGGAGATTTGGGGCTTGAGTCAGATGTAATGGGCTGAGACTTCTAGGGATGTTGGGATGGGGTGAATGTAGATTGCACGTGGGCAGACATGCATTTGGGATTTATGGGCAGGTTGTGCTCGCCCAAAGGACATCTACCCCTGAGCGCATGGATCCGATGTGTGCTAACTTACATGGCGGGAACAAGCTTCTGGGTGTGATTTAGGGGTCTTGCGATAGGGAAATGGTACAGGTGAGCCTTAGCTGCAGTCACATGTACCCTCAGAAGAGCAAAGCAGAGGAGGCCTTACACACACAGAGGACACGAAGATGTGACGACAGTGAAGCGGGGGACTGGGAGAGGCTGTTCTCAAAGATTAGAACAGCACAACCATCGGCCAAATGGTAGTAACTCCACCAGAAGTGGGAAAAGACGAGTGTGTTCTCCACTAAAGCTTGGGTAGTAATGGAGTGGCGTGCCCCTGGCATTAGAAGACAGGCCAGTGGGGCAGAACAGCAGAGGGAGAGGCTGGGGACACAGCAGCAGCTAGATGTGCAGACGCAGTATAATGGTGATTCATGCTGAACAACTGGATACCTACATGCACAAAGAAAAGCAGCTCCTGTCTTGCCCTCTTGTACAATCAGCTCAGATGGAGGACAGACAAATTTAGAACTTCAAGTTATAAAATTTCTTGGAGATCAAAGAAAAAGCTTTGTGATCTTAGGTTAAGTACTTTTTCCTCATATATGCATAATCCATAAGAGAAAAATAATGAATTGTACTTTATAAAATAAAAAATATGTATTCTTCAGAAAATTATGCTATGAGAATGAAAACCTTGGATAAAATATTTGAATATCATATATTTAATAAAGAAAATATTCTGTGATATACATTATATATGAAGAACTCACAAAACTGCAATAATTAATACACAATCCAAGAAAAATGTGAATAACCACTTTGCTAAAGATATAGAGATGGTAAATAGTCTTACAAAAAAATTCTCAACAACCCTGGTGATTATAGAGATGTTCATTAGAGCCTCACTAAAACCACCACATTTATTAGGCTGAAAAGAAACCAACTGCCCGTGCTAAGTGTTGGTGAGGATGCAGCGGGGCTAGGTGCTCAGACAGAGGTGCTGACAGCGTAAAATGCCCAGTGGAGCTGAGGTGCTCAGAGGTGGTGACAGCGTACAACCGCCTTGGAAAAGAGCCTCCGAGGGCATGTGCTGCTGGGTGCGCTCTACGCACCCACCCCCAGCTGCGAAAAGAAGCAGAAGCTTGTGTTTCAATGTTTGAGGGACATTCTTTATAAGGCCAAAATCAATTAAGAGTGTATAGATAGATGAATTAATAACTGTGGCATGACCATAATTTTTAGAAAATGTTAACATTAGTCTTTATTAAAACAGTACTAACATTGCTTAAAATTTTAAACAATACAAAAAAGCTTATAAAATTGAGCTATTCCCTGTGCTAGCTACTGCTGCTCCCTGTACCCATTACAATAGTTCTGAGTAATGCATGTATGCCACTATCTGCTGCCACTATGGACTTTCAGTTATGGGATAGCCATAAGATTGAATATGAGAGACCCAGAGCGAGCACAGGCCCACCAGTGAGTGAGACTACCCAGAGCCTGGCCCGG
>NW_004524702.1:294949-295689 GCF_000260255.1 Octodon degus | reverse complement strand
ATTTTATTCAAAGCAAAAAATTGTTCCTCCCTGACATTATAAATTTGTTTGTTTGTTTGGGGCTCACCTAGGATTTAGGATCACTCACTTTCTCAGTCCTAATTCTATTATTCTAAATGTTTACACAGAATTTTTTATACCAAATATATGTGCAGATGCAATGAGTGTTTTTCTCTCAAGTAGGAAAAGGTACTGCTACATAGATGTTTGGAAAGCAGAGTCTATTTTTCTGTTTACCCATCATCCATCCATCCCCTCACCCACCCACCCACCCACCCACCTATCCGTCCATCTAGCTATCCAGCTCAACTATCTATATATCTACCTACCTACATGTTTACCTTGCCTTTCTTTTTTATTATTTTATTTTAATTTAATATAAGTAGATTAAAGAATGATAAGGACACTTCTATGAAAAAGCACAAAACTTTGTATCAGAATAAGGAGAGAAGAACCATGGGTATCGTGACCTTCAATAAATGGCCAAGATGTTACTGGGAATACATATCACAGATGAAAATGCATTCTTTCTTACAAAAGAAATAAATAGAAGGACATAACTTTCTTTTGCAATGAACAGAAAAGGAATATTAGGATAAATTAAAAATAAATTCCATTCGACCCACTATCCTTGCTAGGAATCTCCTGAAAAGGGTTGGATTCACCATATTACAGGGGTCCATGCAGGCCCACATCGACGGAGGTACTAGTTGGAACTCAGAAACTGCTGTGTATCTTTT
>NW_004524702.1:284212-294264 GCF_000260255.1 Octodon degus | reverse complement strand
GAGTATGATGTAGTTCTTTTCATGATACTAAGTTCCTGCTCTTGTCTCATAAAGACTGAGAGTGTGGTGTTTTAGTTTCACGTCCATCCAAGTCATTTTTCCAAACAGCACTCTTCTGCTCTCCTAGAGCATGGTTGCCGTGTTACTTTTTATGGCCACATACTTATTTTTAAAAATTTTACTTATCTTTGGAGAGGAAAGAGTTGGCAGCCTGGTGTAAAAAGAGATGCCTAGAATGGTTAGAGTTATCACTCAGAGTGCAGGACACGCAGCAGTGTCGCTGTGACAGAACAGAGCCGGTGTGCACACACTTGGACTCACGTGAACTAGAAACCTTCTGACAGTAACTGGGGTAAAAGCGGTAGGTGAGGACGCAGATTAGGGGCGGGGCACGTCGGAATGCTGCAGGACGAAGTGAGAATTCTAGGGCTGCACGGTTGGAGTGTCCTCCGCTTGCTGCGGGCGTATTTGCATCTGATAAAATTAGAAACGCCTATCACAGATGACAGATGAGACAGACACAGGTAAGCGATACGGACACACACGCTGTGGCTGGCAAAGAGGTGGCAAGGGCGTGTTAGCACAGTGGCCGTTAATTCCGTAGGAACAACATTCCTTTAGTTGACTAAAGTATTTTAGTATGGAGTGAAGAATAACAACTTCACTGGAAAATGGTACTTTCTATATAGAAGAAACATTTTATCAGCTAATTTATTTTCGGAAGATAATGAAATTTTAAGAAAAGCTTGAATAGATCATTCTAAAAGCCTACCATGACTCTTTCTTTTCATTCTGTTTCACTGACTACAGAAAAGAATTAGAATTTGACTTTATTGCCTTGAGGATTTTAATTAAAGTTTTATATTTAGTCTTCAAGAAAGGAAGTTATATATCATTAGAATGACACTCATACTTATTAAAACTCTTTGAATAATAAAAGCAGAATTTATCCCCCATGAAGTGATTTTTCTGAGAAATTACTTTTGCCAAGTTAGTGAAAAGCTCAAGCTAGGTAGGCATGGGAACTAGCGCTGGGTCATGGCCAAGAACCTAGGTCTATTTGGGCTGAACTAAGAAAATTACTATTTAATGATGGAAACTTCTACTCAAAGATCAGCAAAATATTAAGAAATCTACAGCATAGAAATGTGGGACTTAACGGATGACACAGTTCAGCTTTCTCTAAGAGAATGAATGCACTATGAAACTACAAAGCCGGAGAGCAAAAGGCCAGAAGCACCATCACAGTTGCGGGGAGTGTCCCGCGTGGGAGGCTGCAGTCTTGGTCGGTGGGGGCAGGGACCAGGAAAGGGCGGACGAACGTGCAGTGAGTCTCCAGCAGTGAGCCTGAGTGTGGCAGTGCTGCGTACCTGAAGGGCCAGTCTTTCTGAAGAGCCAGTCTTTCTGAAGAGCCTCTGTCAGGGTTTTGTTTACCGTCAAATCCTGTTAGCGTCACTACTGGGGATGACCCTATGCTGTGCCTGTGCATTTAACCTCATTTATGTAACGCAGTTTAATAACCCTTTGATGTATGTGGGTGAAATTTCATATCCAATAAGCAACTGTAATCTAGGACTGAATGTTGCCTACTTTTGATGACTATGTCACATGGGAGAAAAGTTGAATGACAAAAGAAATTCTAAGGGGCAGTAGATTACTTAAGGACAGTGAGCAAAATATGCTCTTTTCCTTCACCCTTTTGGTTTGTCTACAGCTGTGCAAGTGGCTCTGCTAGGTTGTTGGCTGCAACTTTTTCCTACCCAACTGTTCCCGTCCATGGTAGGACCCTCCCTCTGAACAAACTCGAGCTGCTGTTTGGAACCAATTCAGAAAAAAGTCTTGTTCACATGCTTTTCCTTCTGGGCTTCTTATGGTTGATCCATGGCAGGGGGCCATTGTAGAGTCTCCTCTAGTTCATTCATACCACCAACCTTTATGGGAATGTTGGTGGGTTAGTCAGACTCTCCACTTGGTTCTTAAGAAGGAAAGTTTCAGGCCATCATCTCGGATTTCCGTCTACTTGAAGTAAACTCAATTGTACTTGGCTAAAATGTGTTGGGGTTGGTGCAACATGACTAATTCATTGATCCAACAAACATTTATCAAGGGACTTTGTGAACAAAGCATCAAAGAAATCCTCAATATCATTGACATTTTGGGAAAAGTAATTGGTAATCAAAACAAATTGGTATGTAATAAAGATTGTGATGGCAGATTCTATAGGAAAAATAAACCAGAGAAGAAAAAAATTAAGAAGACAGCATTGGGGCCGTGGAGATGGCTCAGTGGAATAAGCGCTTCCCTGGCAAGTGCAAGGGCCTGAGTTCAATCCCTGGTTCTGCCAAAAAAAAAAAAAAAGAAGAAGAAGACAGCATTAAGCAGGGGACAGGGAGGCCATATGCTGATGACCAGAAGACAGCATGAGAAATGGATCAAGCGTGGTGCACTCGGTGTACTTGCAAAGCAGTGAAGACTCCAGGATGTTGGAAGCAGAGTGACCAAAGGGGAATTGTAATTAGAAATTGCCAGAGGGAAAAATTATATTTAAAAAAAGATATTGCCAGAGAGCTAAGAAGGGGAGCCATTTGTAGGACCCACAGTTATCAAAACGATATTATTTTAAACTCAGAGAAATATTTGTGAAAAGCGAACAGGTGTAGGCTAGAGAAGTACCTGTTCCATATGTTTTCATAGAATTCATCTGACACCTTGACCAACGCCCAAAGGAAAACATAGCTGCAAACTATCTCTCTCATGACTCCCTTTCTGGCCTCACCTTTGATTGCATTCAGAAGTCTTCACACAACTTTATTAAACCTGTGTACAAGTAGCTATCAGTAGAAATGCCAATTCACTGCCACCGCACCTTCTCAGCGGGAGGTGAAGGTTTCCCCACCACTCTCCACCCGCTGCCTTCTCAGCCCATCATCATCACGTTTCCAGGTTGAGTGTGAGAACCGCCAAGTCCTGGCCTTGCTGGCATGATGTGATGGCAAGTAGCCAGAATCACTGGCTCAGAAACAGGAACAAGCAGATTTATTGAGCACGCAGATGACACCCCAACTGTCACCAGCCAGGAGTATCGACCCCAAGGTTAGGAAAACAGCAATTTACATAGCAGCTGGTCCAGTTTCTAAACACAGCCTGGACTTCCCACAAAGGTGGAGCACAGGGGTTACCTAATACATGGTGACAACCACAGTCATGGGGTCGTTACAGCATTTGTTCAAAACAGCGTTTATCAGAAACAGAAGCTGAGCCGCTGACAAACGGAAACTGCTTCACACATGGCCTGGGGAAGAAGGAGTTCATCTGGAGTGTGAGGGTTTTCAGGGGAGTTTAGACACAAAATGGAGTCTCTTCCACCACACTGTATCCTATTGTCTTCAGTATTAAGACTGCTTTGGATTTTTTTTTCTTTTCTTTTTTTGAAAGTATTTAGTACAAGGTCTACAGGATCTGCAGGGTCTCACTAGGTAGATCGGACTCGTAGTGATTCTCCTGTGTTCAGCCTCTCAAGCGCTGGGATTACAGGCGTGAGCCACCACACCATCCCAATTGCAATCTCAGTGCACCCCAGGGATGGGGCCAGCACAGCATACTGGGGATCGAACCCTGGTCCTGTCCTGCCTAAGCAAGCACTTTAGTCCACTGAGCTATGTGGCCCACTCTGCGTTGGATGTGTTTGTAGCTAAGTTTTCCAAGTGCTTCTTAGCTTTCGTGTTTCTTCCTTAGCAGAGTGGCCTGAGACCCGTCACACCTCTGCCCTAAACCCTCCAATGTCCTCCATCTCGTGGAGGCTGGAGGCTCTACCAGGCCTCTGATGCCAAAGGCCAGCCCCACTCTGGCTTCATGACGCATGCCCACCAGCTCATCCTCTAACTCAAGCCCTTTACTCTCCAGATCTCCTGGTCGAGCTCCAGCCGTATTCTACAGGTTCCCACCGAGGCTCTGCTCATGCTGTTACTCTGCCAGAATATTTTCCTCCGAATATCTGCACGGCTCATCACTGCACCTCCAGATATTTGCCCAGATGTCACCTTCTCAACAAGAACCACCGCGCGGTTCTGGCTAAGTGAAGCACACAGTGTTCACGTTGGTCCAGAAGCAGCAGAGACCCATAGTTCCAGCACTCTATGTGCTGATGGAGGGTACTTGTCCTCTCGTCTCTTTCTCTCTCCCTCCCTCTCCTCTACTTTGCTAATTATTGACTCATTTTGTACATTGCTAAGACACAGAACTACAAGTACACAATTGTGCATGATTAGGGACACAACGTTTCCGGTAACTAAAACCCCCTCTTTGCATTCTTCCGCATACAGATGCCCAGCTCCCCAACACCATTTACTGAGGATGCCATCGTCCCTCTCTTGTGTGTTCTGGGCCCCTTTGTTGAAAATCCATCGGCCGCAGCTTTCTGGGCTTCTTTCTGGGCTCTCTATTCTATTCCATTGGCCAAAATACCTTCATGCTACGACCATGTTGTGTGTGTTGGCTACCACAGCTTCGTGATTATGCAGGGATTCAGCAGTGTGATGTCTCCTGCTCTGCTCTTTTGCGTCAATGGTGTCTTGGGTATTGGAGCCAATATTAGTCACTTTCCCTTCTGTGGAACAAAATACTCAACACTTGCAGCTTAAAGAGGAAAGATTCTTTTTAAAAAAATTGACTGATGTTTATTTATTTATTATGTATTTAGTACAGGTTCTACAGGGTCTCACTACACAGACCGGACTCATAGTGCACCTCCTGTTTTCAGCCTCCCAAGCTGGGATTACAGGTGTGTACCACCACACCCGGTCTCAGTTGCCCTCTCAGTGCACCCCCAGGGGCAGGGCTGGCATGACATGCTGGGGATCAAACCCGGCCCTGCGCTCTGCCTAAGCAGGTACTTTAGTCTGCTGAGCTATCCGGCTGGCCTGAGAGGTTTTTTCCTTGATTGCAGTTTCAGAGAATTTAGTCTATAGTTGGATATCTCCAAGGCATAGACAGAATGGTGGAAGGAAGTAGAGGAGGAAAGGTGCTCAGTCCATGACAGTAGTCAGGAAGAAAGAGGAGGAGGAGGAGGAGGAGGAGGAGGAGATAGAGGAAGAGGAGGAAGAGAAGAAAGAGGAGGAAAAGGAAGAGGAGGGGAAGGAGTTAGGAGGAGGAAGAGTGACAGGAAGAGGAGGAAGGGGAAGAGAAGGAGGAGGAGGAGTGAGAGGAGGAGGAAAAGAATGAGGAAGAGAAGAAGGAGGAAAAGGAGGCGAAGAGGAGATAGAGGAGGAGGAGGAAGAGAAGAAAGAGGAGGAGAAGGAGTTAGGAGGAGGAAGAGTGACAGGAAGAAGAGGAAGGGGTAGAAAGGAGGAGGAGGAGTGAGAGGAGGAGGAAAAGAATGAGGAAGAGGAGGAGGAGGAAGAGAAGAAGGAGGAGGAGGAGGAGGAGGAGAAAGAGGAGAAGGAGGAGAAAGAGGAGAAGGAGGAGGAAAAGGAGGAGGAGAAAGAGGAAGAGGAGGAAGAGAAGGAGGAAGAGGAGAAGGAGAAAGAGAAGGAAAGAGATAGAGACAGAGAGAGAAACAGAAAATGAGCATGAGAGCGAGAGAGGGAGGGGAGAGAGAGAGAGAGAGAAAGAGAGAATGAATGGTACATCCATGATCCAGTCAAAATACTAACAGGATCTTTTGTGTTTCAATATAAACTTTAATATTGATTTCTCTATGTTTATGATGAATGATATTAAAGTTTTCTATGGACTGCATTGAATCTGTAAATTGCTTTGAGTAATACGATCTTTTAACAATATTACTCTTAACTCATGACCACGTGATATATTTCCTTTATTTGTGCTATTTTCAATTTGTTTCATTTTTATAACTTTCAGTGCATGAAACTTTCACTCCCTTGGAGTAAGCTCCTCTCTGAAGCATTTCTATGCCATTATCAATTGGATTGCTTTCATAATTTCTTTTCAGATAGACATTTACTAGTGTATAGAAATGGTACTAACTGTTGGATGTCTTGGCTTTGTACCCTGCAACTTTACTAAATTTTGTGGTTGTAATGCTTTTTGGTTATATCTGAAGGAATTTTCCATGTCCAGGATCATGTCACCAGTGAACAGCAGCATGTCCACTTCTTATCCTCTGCGGATGTTTCTGTCGCTTTTTCTTGACTAACTGCTCTGAATTGGACTCAGCGCTGTGGTGAGCCTGAGGAATGGCACTGGGAGCTCTTGTCTTGTTCCTGATGCTGGAATAAAAGCCTCCACCTTTTCTCCTGCCCCTATGATGTTTGCTGTGGGAATGTTGCAGAAAATTCCATTTATGTCTAATTTATGGAGGTTTTTTTAATCATGAATGCATCTTGGACTTTTTAAACAATATTTCTGTATCTATTGCAATATCGTTGTACTTTACTCTGTTAATATAGAGAATGTAAAAGTAAATCCTTAAAGTAAAATCAAACAACCCTTCACCAGTGCTGCTTTACTCCTTGCAGCTGTGGTATGAGCAGGTGTTACCCCAAATAGTAAGAACAGTGCACTGCATGTGCTCCCTGCGTGGCAGTCACCAGTGTCCCCGAGCTGGGGTTTCACAGTTGTCTTTCCCACATTCTGAGTGCTCACCTGGCCCAGGACTCCGTTGGAGGAGTGCTTCATTCCAGCTTGCAGGGCGATAGCCAGCTAGTCTCAGGTAGCAGATGGCCTCAAGTGTGAAGGGCTTCCTGGATGCCCTTCAAAAACAGCATGGTGCCGACAAGACCACCCAGCTCGGGTTAACCCCCACAGTGACTTTCCCTTTGCCATTTCATTCTGTCAGCATAACCATTCTTCTTTCGCCCGACCTGGGGCCAGCTGTCTATTCTCATCAAATCATCTTCTTCTGGGTAGCAAAATGTTTGAGAACTCCAACATGCATTCGTGGTAAGAGGGGTCTGGCAGCAGCACAGTTGGCTTGTCTGAGGCTGCAGCCGGAGCTGCTCTTCCAGCAGCAATAACCATAGAAGCTGCTGCGTCGTCCTGCCTGAGTGCAGAACTGCACTCCACTGCCACTGCAGGCCCAGCCTGGGGCCTGAAGCTTCTAGTAAACCTGTAGTCAACATGAGAGGAGGGGAGAAGCCAAACATTGATGCCAGAACATTGTAATGGCGACAAAGATTTTAAATGTTGAGAGTGGAACCCTTGGGAAGATAAGAAAACCGGTAACTGTCTCATGAGGGCAGGTCAGTTGGGTCCACAGATAGCAGCCCAGCTCCCCTGCTGGGGGCCTTGCAAGGCTTCAGGCCTTGGCTCCTCCGAAAAGTGGCTCTTGGGGGCAAGGGACCTGCCTGAGATCACTGGCTAGCAGGCAGGAGGGCCTGGGCACTCCAGAGCCTGCCCACAACAATGTTCTCTAGCTGGGCTCCCTTTTCAGAGTGGCACAAAATGGCTTAAAGTGAGCAGAAGGTGACCAGGAGCTTTGATTCTTTTGGGAGCAAAGAACTTACAAGATAATCCAACAGCATGACTAAAGTCAGCACAGAATCACATTGTCTGGCTCAGGTTTGGGGGAGATGAAGGACCTGTTAACATGGTAAGGCTAATGTGTATATGTCATGATTGATAACATGTGGATAGTTAATTTTATTCAAAGTTAAATACTATTATCTGGGCTGGGGATATAGCTCAGTGGCATAAGCACCTGCCTGGCACTGGCAAGTGCAAGGTCCTGAGTTCTATCCCTTGTACTGCCAAAAAAAGAACAAAACAAAACCAAAAAACCCCTATTATCTAACTGCCTGCTGTGTATGTTTAAGCACATATAGACAACGGCACAGCAAACAAACAGCAGAAGCTTCCAAAGGGTACAAAAGAGGACTGTGGGCTTCAGTGGGTGTGTGGAGTGTTCAGCTAGCTTATTTAGCCAGAGTTGCAAAAATGTCAACTCCTTATTTTTAAAACATTAAGAGAAATTCTCTTGTAAGTGCAAATTAATTTTGAAAAAAGTAAACAGAGTTTGTAGTTCTGTTTATGAAACAATAGGTGTCACGCTGCCCTCCCCCGTCCCAGGGAAGTCCGCAGCGTGTGGAAGTGCTTGTGGACCTCAGCTGGCTTGGCAAAGCCAGGGAGAAGCTTCTAGGCTTGCTATGGCTTAGGCTTATGATGGAGAGGTAAGGACAGTAGAGGCCTGGCCTATGTGTCAAGTGAGGACGGAGAGACAGACAGATGGGATAGGAACCTGTGAGGGAGGTGGAGGCCCCCAAAGACCACAGAGCGGGTGCAGACAGCACCCAGGTGCTGCAGATAACTAGGAGGCCACAGACAAATGCCAATGCAAGTCTGTCTTGCTGTCCTTCTTGAAGGGCTATGAGAAACCTATTCTTGCAGCTCTACCTAAAGGGAAGTGAGCGGCAGGACAGCACCACCTCCAGCTACAGCCACCAAGTGTAGGTCAGTCTGGGGAGGTGGAGGCAGGGGCCAGGGATAGCTCAGTGTCCTGGGAGCCACCAAGCTTTGCCTGTGAATGTGCTCAGCCCTGGAGGCCACCCAGTCCCCAACTCCCACCCGGTGTACAGGCATCTTCCTCCCACCCTCCCTGTGATGTGCCATACCAGCCCCTGCCTGGAGGTGTTCAGTGTGTGTGTGTGTGTGTGTGTGTGTGTGTGTGTGTGTGAGAGAGAGAGAGAGAGAGAGAGAGAGAGAGAGAGAGAGAGAGACATGTGCCAGTGAGCGAATGAGGAACGAGTGGAGAGGGAGAGAGAGAAGATGAAGATTTAATCCAGGGCATTAGCCCTTTCTCATCTTGAGATTGGGTCTCATTGAGTTGCTAAAATGCCCTTGCTGGGATTATAGTCATGCACAATTTAATTTGCAGGAAGACTGGAGGAATTTTGAGAAATGCAGACTCTCGGGTTCTTATCCTGGGTCAGAAGCAGGGGTATTATTTTTGCTCACATATCTCCATCTAAGGACACCCTCCCCACACCAGCTAGTAGAAGAAAACAGCCAGTGTTTGCATGTAGAAGTCTGCAGCCAGCATTTGCTCACAGCAGTTGTTTCTCCTACATCATCACAGCCAGGACTCTGAGCCCTTCCGTAACTCACTCAGCTAAAGAGAAAAGTGTGGGGAAAGGAAGGCCAGGAGAGCGCACCACGGCAACAGGGGTGGCAGGGAGCCACACAGCCTCACACAAGGGCCCTCTGTTCCTCAGACCAGCATGATAGGAGTCTGGGCTTATAAAAAGACACCCGAGTCTGCACCTAGGAGCAGGGTCTTTTGGCTGGCCCACATCAGTGTCCCACTGTGTGCCATAGGTCTTTGCTGGATGTGAAGACTTAGCTGCTTAACAAGTACTCAGGATTTGCACTTTGCTGATGTCAATTTTTGTAGAGGTGGCAATGACAAATACCTGGCGTGTTCTTTGTAGAGGAACATGATTAAGGCTGAGAGGCCCCGTCACAAGCAGCAAGCCACTGGCCAACTGCTTCAGGAAGACCACGCTCTTGCCTCTGTGACGCCCGGTGAGGATGATCAAGGTGGTGCCGGGAGTGACGCTAGCTCGGAGTTTCCTCACAGGCTGACTGAAGGGTTTCTTGCCGTGGCTCAAGAGCTTTCGGGGCACATCTTCACTAGGGTAGTATCTACACATTTTTCGAACCTTAACCACCCGGGTACCTCCATACTTGTCCCCACCGACTGGTTTTGTGATCAAAACAAGAACTTTCTCCTTCTTCTTCTCAACCTTTGACCTAGCAGCTGTTTACTTTCTCTTGTACAAAGCCTTTCTGGAGTACATAGCAGATCCGGAGTATCTACCAATTCCTCTAACCAGGATGAGATTTCGACTGCAGTGGGGCTGCCCCTTCTTGGACTTTTTTGCCTTCACCTTATCCTTTTTAACAGTACCACCGGCAGTAGCAATCCCCAAACAACTCACTGATGCTTACTTCAAGAAGCAGCAGCTGCGGAAGCCCAGACACCAGGAGGGCGAGATCTTCGACATGGAGAGAGACACCACATTCAGAGCAGCGCAAGGTGGACCAGTAAGTGGTGGACTCACAGATTTTAGCAAAACTCAAAGCTGTTCCTCAGCTCC
>NW_004524702.1:282813-283946 GCF_000260255.1 Octodon degus | reverse complement strand
GAGAGAGAGAGAGAGAGAGAGAGAGAGAGAGAGAGAGAGAGAGAGAGAGAGAGAGAAACACATAGTCCGGACGCAAGAGGGAAGGACAGCAGCCCTCCCAGCACCCTTCATGAACTCTAGTAGCCTCCCAGGGCCTCCTCCCTTCTCCTTACCACACCGCCCATCTGCAGAATTTGACCTTCCCATGTGAAGAGAGACGTCCACTGAGGTAATGGGCAACGGGATGTGGCGAAGGAACACACCTGGCGTGCAGGTACCCAACAAGTGGGCACCCTGCACGCAGCTGCCGCCCCCTCTGTCCCTCGAGGGACACACGCAGCCGCACGAGGGCGCCTGCAGGCTCTGGGAACTGGGGCTGTGCAGAGCCCACGGGGCGGGGTGCGGGTGTTCCCCACAGGAAAAGGCTCTGGGCTCTGGCTCTGCCACACAGGAAGCCACTGCACTCCCTGCCCCGCCCCCCCACATTCAGAAACTGATGGTGAGATGCACCCCGAAGTCCAAAGGCTCTCCGGATGGTTCTCTTTTATTTTCAGACCTCAGGTTTTCCTATTTTAGAGAACTAGAATCCTTAAAAAAAATTTAAAGTGATTTAACAAATGGTTTAATCCCTTAAATATCATATAATAACTTTCCCTGGAAATCTTCTAAGTCATCCTCCCATAAATTAACAACTGAATGGCAAAGACACTTTCATGTATTAAAATTGTGCAGTTGCCTTCACGTGGCTTGGAGGTCTCAGCTTACAGGGTGACTGCGCTTGTCTGAGCCACCGCCGCTGAGATGCGGTGAGAGCTGTCCACACCGCCAGTGGCAGCGCCAGGTATGCAGCTGTGACGGGACCTGCTGCGCACGCTGCGGGGGAAGAGCGTCCTCCGCTGGGCTGGGCACACAGCTCTCTTCCCTCTACCTGCTGCGCCCAGCCACCGTCTAATCCCACCTCCTTTCTCTGCAGCTCCCAAGCTCAGAGGTTGGGACTGAGTGACACACAGGTCACTAACACAGTGACCTTGAGCTGGACTTGGATGTGACTCCAGCCAGAGGCCACACTCTTTTCAAGCTCTCGGAAACACCTTCACACTGCACTCAGCCTAAGGTGTCACCACCTACCACACCCAGAACATGCTCCCAGCCGC
>NW_004524702.1:278379-282302 GCF_000260255.1 Octodon degus | reverse complement strand
GGGAGGGGAATGAAAAGGGGAGGAGGAGGAAGGGGAGGGGAAGGGAGGGGGAAGGTGAAGCAAAGAGGAGGGGAGAGGGAAGGGAAGAGGAAGGGAGGGGAGGGAGAGGGAAAGGGAAGGCAAGGGGAGGGCAGAGAAAACCTCGCCCATCAGCAGAGAGAAGGTTTTCCGCAGCGGTGGTCCCTCCTGCCAGGGGAAGGCGGGCAGCGTCCTCTGCTCTGTGGAGCGCTCAGAGTGCGGAAGGGTCCTCGTCCGGGACTGAGGGAGTGAGGCTGAAGGGCTCGTGCTGCCGCACCGTCCCTTCCCGAGCTCGCTGGCCCCAGGAACGGCACAAGAGAGGATGGCTCATGGGTGAGCACCCTCCAGCCCGACCACAGGTAGTGGTAGTCATGGTTCTTGCTGTCTCCTGGCACTTCCAACCAATGGTAAACATCCAAAGAGTTGTTTGCTGCAAATTTTTAAATTGTCTCACAGGGCTTGAAGAAATAGGCATGTCCTCATTTTCTTTTCATTCTGAATGAAAGAAAAAGCATTGCTATGTATTTGTAGCTTTGCTGTGGCTCCACTGGCAACCAAGGACATTTATCTAAAACACCCCTAATGCCACCCCATAATCTAGGCAGTCATCTCTAAAGTTTGCTCCTGTCCCTTTGTGGGGACCACAGTTGCCTCAATCTTTTTGGTAGAGACTAGTTTGCATTTTCCTTACTTCGTCCTGTGAAGTCTGTGTCTCTGTCTTCTTCCTGCCCAGCAGGAATACAAGTTGGCCTCTGAGGTACTTGTCACCTGTCACCAGAGTCCGCTGGTTGGTGATTGTGCTCCCCTGAAGGTCTGAAGGGCTCTTTCATACTCATTCTCCAGAAATGGTCGCTGATGAGGGCCGAGTTCAGTCTGGGGCCCTGGAGACTAGGCTGCGGTGCACTCTCACATACAAGGTCTGTGGGTTTCTACTTATGGGATGGGGATGAATACCGAGGGTACTCTGTGCTCTGGAGCAACCGAATTTGAAGAAACTTGCAGACTTACAGAAAGAGGACACACAGGGCTTGGGATATAGCTCAGCGGCTTACACGCCTGCCTGACAAGTGCAAGGTCCAGAGTTGAATCTGCAGTATTGCAAAAAAACCCAAAACACTGCTTAGGCAAACGCAGGGGCAGAGGTTCGATTCCCAGTGTGCAATGCCGGCCCTGCCCCAGGACACACTGAGAAGGTCATTGAGACTGGGCGTGGTGGTACGTGCCTGTAATCCCAGCACTTGGGAGGCTGAACACAGGAAGATCACTAGGAATCTGATCTACATAGTGAGACCCTGTAGACCTATACTAAATACAAAAAAAAAAAAAAAAAAAAAAAAAAAGCAATAGGACACAGTGTGTTCATCTTCCTCATTGACTGGATCTGGTGCCCTGCAATTTCTGGCTCTTCCTAAAGAAAAAATGACCACAATTGGTCAGTGTTTTAGATGGATTCGGGGCACTGAGGCAGCCAGCGCAGTGCAGCTGAAGACACTCAGGAAAGAGGACTCCAGAGGTGCTTCAGGAAGCGTCAAGGATGTCGGATGAGTCTTTGAAGAAGTGGGAGCATTTCTACGGGTATATGTAGTAATGGTCTTTACTGTAATGCATTTTTAACATTCATTGTATTTTTTTTTTTTTTTTGGCGGAACCGGGGATTGAACTCAGGCCCTTGCGCTTGCCAAGGAAGCACTTATTCCACTGAGCCATCTCCCCGGCCCTATTCATTGTATTTTTTATCACATCTCACTGTTTTATCTTGCAGTTTAAGACAAATAGATACCTTTTGTAAATGTGCACTTTGAACCTTCTTTGTATGTTTTTCTGTACCCTTCCTTAGGAAGCCTTTCTCTGCCGTGGTCCAATCTCAGGCACTGTTTCAGTCCCTAGAGGCTGCCTGCTTCTCACCTGAGGGATTGGGCTAGGTTGCCACCTTGTAATCTCAGGACTGGGAAAGTGACTTCTCTGCCACCTCACAGTGGAGACTCCAGGACGTTTTCCATACCTGGGCTGTGCTGGACCCAAGTTTGCCACTGCGTTTGGTAACAAGAGCGGGGCTGCGTTGCCTGAAGTCAGGGACAGGACCTGGCCTGGCCTGTGCCTTTCAGCAGCATCTTGAACTCAGTCCACTGTCTCAGGATTTTGATGTGAAAAACAAAAAAAGACATATTGCTCTTCAGAGCCCTCATGGATATGTATGCAGAGGAAAGCAAGAGATTTAAAAAAAAAAAAAAAACTTGGCAACACTCTTCTGAAATTGGGAGGATGTTGGGGAGTGGTGGGGGCAGGCACTGGGGACAGCTGTAGAGAATGCCATTGGAGACTCTTCTTTCTGGCCAGGCTGGTGACATGGCATGCAGTTTGGGGGCTTCCTGAGAAGTTTGGTGTATTCTGTTGCTTCCAGGAAATGCAGAACACAAATCACCATGAAGATGAGAATGTGAATGTAAGCTTCATTAGATGGCTCCTTCCTCTCAGAGTTCTAACTGTAGGAAGGTGACCCTCATTGCCCAAATGCGCTGAAGCACAAGGCAGGCTTGGGACCTCACTCCCCACATCCCCTTGCTGACAGCGCAGGCCAGTGTAGCAAGGCAAGGTGACGTGGGCACCGGGTTGTCCCCAGCCAGGGAGAGTGGTCGATACCTGCAGCCTGGGACCGGC
Source organism: Octodon degus (assembly GCF_000260255.1). Taxonomy (NCBI): domain Eukaryota; kingdom Metazoa; phylum Chordata; class Mammalia; order Rodentia; family Octodontidae; genus Octodon; species Octodon degus. The sequence goes on along the minus strand of NW_004524702.1, from coordinate 279,626 downwards.
AGCCTGACAAGAGCTACAGACAGCAGACTCAGGGAGGAAGCTAGGGTCTCCTGTTGCCCAGCTGTCACTCAGGGGTGACTCAGAGGGCTCTGGGTGCCAGCAGGAGCCTTCCCCCAACTCTCTGGTCAGTCACCCCAGCCTGCCCTGCACCTATCTCTGCAGCCTCACACTGCCAACCCACCGGCAGCCTATGCGTGCCGCATGCACGATGCTTCTGGCCAAACATTTAGAAAGTTTTGTCTAGTGTGGACTGAATGCAAAGGTAAAGCTAGAGGGCCAGCTGCAGACCTCGCTGACTTAGTCCCTACCTGTAACAGCCATGACAACTCAAACGTGCTCTTTCCACTCCGACCCTGATCCTGAGAGCAGTGCTGATGCTGTCATGATTTACAGCTCCTGTCATCACGGCACATCACCATGCCACGGTGCGTCTTACCACTTCTGTTGCCATCAGACAGTGTCTGTGTAGAGATACAAATGAATTCGCTCCATGTCTGCGTGTCTGAAAAGCTTGTCTTTTACCTTCATCTAAGAAAGATGCTTGATGGGAAGATAGAACCAGAACATGTTATATGCACGTATGAAGGTAAAAACTACACAACTTATAAGTAACTATATATATTTATCTATGAAAAAGGTGTTTGTGGTAGATATGCAATTCTAAGTGGTCATTTCATCCTTTCAGCACTTTAACAGCATCAGGGTTGGCTTCTGGCTGGCTTCGTGTGCGGTGGGAGTAGTCCTACTCGCTGAGCGTCCCTGATGTGATGTGTCTGCTTTGGTTTGCTGGCTCCAGGCAGGGTGGTGCAGGGCAGTCCACGGAGGTGGAAAGCAGTGAGAGCAGCGGGCAGGAGCAGCAGCGAGCAAGCCCCGTGCGCCAGTTATTGTATGCAGTCGCCTCCGCACCAGGGTGAGCCCCGCAGCACTGGGCAACGAGCCCTAGAAGCCCACCCATGACTGCATGAGCAGAGACATCTAGACACAAACCCTAACAAGCCCCCTCTTCAATGGCAGGGCTTGGCCAGCGCTCCTGCTCAGAGCCCCAGGTTATCATCACACGTGAGCCAGCCCTGACACCTGCCCATCTAAGGCGCACAGAATCTGCTCCATTCATGGCCAGGCCTCGGGGATCTTACTCTGTCATTCACAGCCCAGCACTGGCTCAAAGACATGCATGTTTTAGGGCTCCTCTTTGCTGCACCTCAAGAAGCTCAGGTTGGCATGCATGCCCCACCATGCACAGGCAG
>NW_004524702.1:256853-276187 GCF_000260255.1 Octodon degus | reverse complement strand
GGGCTTTGTGTTGTTTCCCTTTCAGCCATTACAGATCTGTGAGGAGGACCAGCACGTTGTCCTTCCCAGACCCTAGTGTGGTTGTGCTTAGCTGCTAGCAGTGCAGGCTGTGCTGGGGCAACTCCTGCACCAGCTTTCAGTGTAGCAAGTCTGGCCAAGCTTGTGTCTGCACCTTCATGAAGGCAAGTGGTGGACAGATGATGGGCTGTTCAGCACCACCGGATGGAGGAGTGTGACACTGGGGCTGAGCTCTGAGGCAACATCTCGGGGGCTCCTAGCACATCCAGCCTCAATCCCCTCACCATTTTCCTCGGTGAATAAGTGCCAACGTTCTGGGCTCCTTGTGGTCTTTTGTTCCCGAGAACAACTGGTCATCCTAGACCCCTGCTGCACCCCTACTTCGTCTCTTGTTCTTTCTTCCCACCATGTGCTGTAACCCCAGGCAGGTGACAGGGGTTCACTGCAGAGCCCCTGATACTGCAGGTGCCATGGCAAGGATCTCTGATAGATGTGCACGTTCTGTGGTCCAAAGCCTTAACTGATTTGTCGGTTGGTTGGTTTTAGAGCTATGTAAGTTTCATAATATTCCATGATGGCCCAAATTGGAAGTTTTAATAATCTGAAACTTCCATAATGTAATTCTTTATCAGATTATTATACCATAAAGGAACTTTCTCAGCATGGTGATTTCAGCGTCCTGTACTTTGCTAATGTGAAGCAATCATTCATGGAACTTTGCCTGCAGGCATCTGTGCAATACTGGTTGAGGAATATTCCTCCAGCATATTTTGTCTTCTCTTCTTCCAAGGGCCCCAGGAGTATTACTGGCAATGTATACATTGATTCTTACATTATTTCTTTTAAAAAATGTAACAAGCCTCGGGGCAGGGATGGCCCTGGTCGTAGTCCCGGTAACAAGACTGCCTCCTTCAGTTCCAAGCAAAGTCAAGCACAGGAAGAGAGTGGCAGCAGCAGTACTGAGGGAGGTACAGGTGGACCCACAGGAAGACACCATCAGATTGGAGCGGCTAAAATCAATGCGGCTGGCTACTGGCAGTGTTGTTAGGAATGTGGAGCACTGGAGCTCTCAGCAGTACGGTGGGTCCCATCTGGGTGGCAGCCAGCCGCCAGCTAGAGCCGCTCAATAGCCCCTACCTGTAGACCCTTAGTTCCCTGAGCTGAGAGAGGTGAACGTGTGCATCCACATGACTGATGCACAAAGTAGTCGATGCCATGCTTCACTGCCACATGAAGCCCGTGGATGAGTCAGAAAGTCAGCAGGAGGCAAGGAAAATGGATCAGACATGCGAGAGGGTACCATGTGACTCCGTCCTTTCAAAATCAAATGCTCACGAAGATTGGAAAAGTAGTTTTGCTGAGGCAGGCATGGAAATTACACCCCAGGAGCACGACAGAGCCATCCTTGGTCCCAAAGATGTTAACTTCCTGACCAGGCACTAGCCACGCAGACCCTCACATATGTGGGGATTCAGCCACAGGTAAGCTTCACTTAAGATGTGTACTGATCTTAAAAGGCCTTTCCAAGTAGGCATTACGCAGCAATCTTTGAGAGGCTAAATGCAATGGTAATCTTTGGAAATAAGAGTTAAAGCATTTTAACTTTGTGAAACTAAAAATGTTTTAAAATTTCTCTTTATATTGTTACAGGATAGACCTTTTTTGTTTTCATTTTTGGATTTTTTTTTTCTTTTTTGAGACAGGGTCTCACTTTATAGCTCAGGCTGGTCTTGAACTCACTAGGTAGTCCAGCTTGGCCTTAAGACTGTGGCAGTTCTCCTGCCTCAGCCTCCCAAGTGCTGGGATTATATGTATGCCTTACAATGTCTAGTTCACAATGGATCTCTTCATGTAACAAAATGAAACTAAAGTACCAATTTCTCTAAGCAAATCAGAAGCAACAATCTGTCTGCATATCCTAGAGTTTTGTGATTATGGCCTGTGGAGTCTGCCAGGACCAAATTCAATTCCATTGTCAAAAATCTTTCCCCTGCTAGAGGCAGGATCTCTGTTCACCTCTGAGATTAAAGGTGCTAATTCAGATGCTTTCAAACTGTGTTTCTCTAGTGCGCCCCTTCTTCCTATGTATGGAGCATTAAGGAACTCCTGTCCTGGCGAGGCCTCAGATATCAAAGTCAAGAGTTTAAAGGTGTTAAAGACGCGACATGGTCAGACGAATTATGCTTCCCCAGGAATCCTGCCAAGTTTTATCTGTTAGATGAAAGACTCATTTTCTATGTTTGTTGGAATCAGTGATATTTGATGGCATTTTACTTTTTATATTGTGCACTGTCTGGGATGACTCCAAAGATTTTTCAGTGTGATTTTAAACAGCATCTACTCTTCAAAGTGTTTGCCTGTTTGTGTTGATATAGAAAAGAAAATCAAAGGCTTTTTCTGAATCAATCATGCCTTTAAAAAACCCTGTAGCCCAAATCCAAAATTGATTAATTTCTTAGTAAAAAGGGACAGAGTCGGCGGTGGACACCTGGGCTCATCTTCACAGTGTGCTCCTTCTTCTGCAGCCCAGCCTTGTTTCCCAGTGTGGCTGACTCCCTGCCCTGTGGTCCCCAGCTCCCGCCTCTGGCCACCTCTGCTAATTCCAAGAGTCCCTTCAGAGTTAAGCCTGGCCTGGAACTTCTCTACCAGTCAACCTACTTGCATTTATTTTGCTATTGGGATTGAGAAGGGAAAACAGCTTTTTCTTTTCCCCCTAGTGGTAGACTAAACAAGAAGCTGCCAGAAATTGTTGGTAGCCACACTTCTCACTGAAGCCTCTGCAAAGTGAACAGGTGCTTAGGGTCCAAGTACAGCCCTGCTTAGGGCACAGGGGCTCTTGGCCACAGGGGACGGCATGTGGCCACCAGGAGGGCGAGCGAGGCACAGCAATGCAGAGGTGTCCACTTCTCCAAGATTATAATGTTGCCGCAAGGCAGGGAGTGAATTGCGCGGTATCCCTACACACTGTGCGGGCCTTCGCGATCTGCCGTGCTCACTGCTGCTTGGAGAGTGAACGAAGCCTCAAATGCAAATGGAGAGGCTGGGGTTTGCTGCTGCCGCCACCACATACCTGGGGCATGAAAGAGGGCAGGGGCTTCGGGAGAGAAGGAGAGACGCCTGCACCATGGCGGAAAGGGTACCTCGTGGTGAGATTCATATTTCTCCTCCCAAGACCGGGGCAGGGGGAGCCCCAGGCATGACTGCCCCTTGAACAGGTAAAGGATGCATTCACTATGGCAGAGAGCAAGAAACAGTGGGAATAACCTCATTCTGTACCCGAAGTTATCCTTAGGAAAGAGAATAGAATTTCATCTAAAGCCTTTTCTCATTGATATCTGCAAAGTTCTCAACCCCTTTCCAATGACATTTTAAATAAACCTGTTAGCTAATTGGATAACTAGCTAAGAGGAAGATTTATCTTTTAATGTTTAGAAGACACACACCTGCAAGGATGTGTATTCCATTCTCTTAACAGATTTTAATAGAGGCAGGATCTGGTAGACCCTGTTGGTGCCTTCTTGAGTTCTTTTTACAACCTACCAGTGCTGCTCAAAATTCCCCTACAATATTCTGGCATTACCTACAGGAAATGTGTGGGTGAACTGAGACTCCTGTATAGACTGAGTGCAAGTCGAGCCCTTGGGAGGAGACGTGGTCCTTGGGCGCTTCTCCATCACTTCCAGGAAGTGGGCAGTCACCCCGATCCTGGACAAGTGCTTTGCAAATTTAAAGGATGAGTGCTCACAATACAGATTCACAGAGCAAATTTTCACAGCCTGCCTTTGAAGATCAAAAGGCTGCAATGGCAGGCTGCCACAAATATCCTGGAATTTTGGAAAACCCAACTTCAAGTTTGATTCTTGCCATTGAACGTGAGACACCATCAGCCTTCCAATTGTTTTAGTGCCCAGAGAAATACGTTGGGTTGGACAGGGCAGGAGTATGGTAGAGACGAGTGGCCTTGCCCCACCCGGACTGTCCCTTTCCCATTCTCTCTGGTTTTTATTTGAAGGTACAAATTTGAATGATTTTTCTGTTGCCCACCTCAAGCTCTCTGGATAATTATTGTGGAAAGGGGCAAAGTGTCTGTTGCCGAAGGTGAATGAATAAGTAGAGAAAATTCAGAAAAGGCTGACCCAGAAATAAACTACGCATTCCTCCTTGCAAAGCATCCGAATGGGAGTCCATGAACACAGCGACGATCAGTTCACAGGAAAGAACGGAGAATGGGAGGTGCTCACACAGAAGCAGAGCACATGCATGCCATTAGTTTCTGAAGGCTGCAAATGAAATGGTTACTTGTTCCTGGCTTGGCTGACCAGGTGAAGCTTAAAGCCAGTATTGCAAATGTTGATGGCAATAAGACCTAGGGAGCTGTGCCCAGAGCCCAAGGAACACAGGAGCTAGAGGCACGAGCTGTCTCCACATCCAGGGTTCCTGGAGGGCCTCTGTGGGCGGAAGCTAAGCGGATGTGTTGGTAGTGTGAGGGTGGAGCCGGTGACCCTAACCCATCAGACCAACTTCCTTACCCCTGCAGCCCAGTGATGTTCTAGAAGACAGAGAAAGATTTGCTTTCCAGAGAGCTTTGTGCAGGTAACAATGGGAAAGAGGGGCACCCTAATGGCTTATTTGATTTCCTTTTTGGTGATATGTAATAAATTGGTGCCTTTCTTACCTGCAAGGATGTGTGTCCCATTCTCTTAGCAGATTTTAATAGAGGCAAGATTTGGTAGACCCTGTTGGTGCCTTCTTGAGTTCCTTTTACATCCTATTACCAGTACTGCAACCAAAGGTTGAATCAGTGGGCCCTCCCAGCTTGCTCTTGGCCAACAGGAACCGGCTTGCGAAGGATTTAGCCTGAAAGGGGTGTGATCTGGACTGGCCGCGCGGGGCTCTCTCCTTGAGAGCACGTGGCCTTCTCCCTGAAGCTTTCCTTCAAGCTCCTTGAATATCTGATTGCCACAGAGGTGCCTTGTAGCATCACTCCTCGGGCAGGCAGTAACAGCATAGGGGAGCTCTGGCTCGCAAAGTATACGGTAAGCCGAAAACTGTCGCCTGAGACAAGGACAGCCATTATATAATGATGAAAGATTAGTTCCACAGAAGACATAAGAATTATAAATATGAATCCAACATCAGAGAGAGTAAATACACAAAGCAAATACTGACCAACCTGAAGAGTAATACCAAAGACCTCACTATCTCACTTTCAGTAATGGATCAAACATCCATAGCGAAAATCAGTAGGAATTACTGCATTTGAACAACACTATAGATGGGACGGCTCTAAGCAAACATCTGCACGTGTATGCGTATGTGTGTGTATGTGTGTGTATGCGTATGTGTGCGCATGTGCTTGTGCATGTGTACATGTATCTATCTGTATATCTGTCTATCTATCCCTGAGAGAAAGAGAGAGAGAGAGAGAAAGAGAAAGCACTTCCCCCTCAAAAGCAGAACAGTGTTCTCCAGGATACATGGAACGTTCTACAGGACAGATTACACCTGGGATCACACAACAAATCTTAGCAAATTTAAATGAGAAGGAGAACAAGGGAGGGAGGAGGAAATAATGGGAAAGGAAAAAGGGAGATGCAAAGAAAAATGAAAGCAGCGCTTTTGTAAATAAGGAAGGGAAGAGGAGTCAAGGGGAAGAGGAGAATGAAAGAAGAAGGAGAAGGAGGAGAATGAGAAGGAGGAGAAGAAGAAAGATATATTATGTACAGGTACAAAGTCCCTATGATGAATGTTATTACTATGTCTGTCTAAAATGTGCCAATAAATGTTTTACTTTTAAAAAATCATGCCCAGTATCTTTTCCAATCCAATGAAGTAAAGCTATAATTGGTAACAATTAAAAATGTGAAAATTAGCAAATACATGGTAATTAACCATAAATTAGTCAAAGAACAAAGCAAAGAGGAATTTTTAAATTGTTCAAGACAAACAAAATGTAGGCAGCATACCAAAACATATGAGATGCAGCAAAAGCATGCTAAGAGGAAGGCCTACCGTGATAAACACTTGCATTCACAAAAGGAGAAAGATCTCAAGAAAGCAATCTAGTTTCATTTTTCACATTACATAAAAGCAAGAATAAAGTCCAAAGTTAACAAAAGAGAGAAACCAAAGATTAAAAGTGAACTGACGTCTAGGAAAAACAATAGGAAAAAGTCAATACTACTAAGAGTTGCTTTTTAAAAGATAAATACAGTTTAATCCCTAGCTAGGCTAAGAAAAATAGAAGGCTCAAATAAATAAAATCAGAAATGAAAGAGGAGACACAAGCATGAATGATTCAGAAACTTAAAATCTCCTAAAAGACTGTGGAATATTACGAAGAATTTTCTTTGCAGCTCCTTTTTTCCTTTCCCATTATTTCCTCCTCCCTCCCTTGTTCTTCTCATTTAAATTTGCTAAGATTTGTTGTGTGATCCCAGGTGTAATCTGTCCTGTAGAATGTTCTATGTATCCTGGAGAACACTGTGTTCTTCTGCTTTTGAGGGGGAAGTGCTTTCTCTCTCTCTCTCTCTCTCTCTCTCTCTCTTTCTCTCTCTGTCTCTCTCTCAGGAATAGACAGATAGATATACAGATAGATACACATACACATGCATACACACACACACACACACACACACATATGCTTACACACACATAAAGCCCAGAAGAAATGGGTAGAGCCCTAGAAACATAAGCCTACATGACCATATCCGGAAGGAGAAGACAGCCTTTACAGACCAGTAACAGACAAGACCTCGAATGGTGAGCACAGACTCCCAACAAAGAAAAGCTCACAGGTGAATTCTGCCAGATATTCAAAGAAAATTACCAGTTCTCCTTATTCATACAAGAAACCCAGAAGGGACACAGCCGAAGTCATGAGGCCAGTATTGCTCTATACCAAAGGCAGAGGAAAAACACCACCAGGAAAGAAAACCTACAGGGTGATATCCCTGGTGCTAATAGTAGAGGAGCAGGGACTCAGCAAGTCAGGAAGAAAAGAGGTTTATTTGGCTCCCAGTTCTGGCCTCAGGTTGAGGGGTCCCACCTGGTGATGGCCCTCTTGCTGTCAGAGCCCTGGGGCAACACAGACCACTGAGACAAGGAGCGTGCAGGACACCAGCCTGGCTTCGAGCATGGACCATGCCTGAGAAACCCATCAACCTGCCCACCCACTAATCACACGATAGGCTAATCCATCCATGGGGGAGAGCCCAACTCACCCCTTAGAGGGCCGATCTCTTTATGTCTCCCAAGGTGACCACTTTCCAACATGCATCCTAAGGGACACAAACCACAATCAGATTATGGGGAGGCGGATGCAAACCTCTGAACAGGACGCTAGCAAAGCACAGTCAGCATGCAGCAGAGGAACTGTCCAGCACAGCCAAGTCAGAATTACGCCGGGGACATGCTCGTATTCGGTGCATACAGACTAGTCGGTGCGCAGCACCACATTAGATGTGTGGAATATGAAAGCCACACGACCACCTCAGTGAGCACATGGAAAGCACTTGGCAAGATTCCATATCCATTCTGGGTATATTTTAAAAACTGTCAGCAAAGCAAAGACTTAATCTCAGCACAAAACAAGCCATAAATGAAAAGCTCATGGCCAATCTTATAATCAGTGGGAAAATTAGGAACCTGGTCCGCTACATCCAGTGCAAGGCAAGAGTGCCCACTTTCACCACTTTCTTCCCCTTTGCAGTACTGGGAACCAAGCCAAGGCCTTGCACGTGATAGACAAGCACTCCATCGCAGTTCTTCCTTTGACATTTTGTTACTTTGAGACAGGGTCCCACTGGCTGCCCAGGCTGGCCACAGACCTGCAGTTCTTCTCAGACCCCCCAGTAGCTGAGGTGTGGACTTGCACCCCCATGCCAGCCACTTTCAGCACCTCTTCTCCACACACACAGTGTTAGAATTCCTAACCACAGCAGTTGGAGGAGAGGCAGAACTAGAAGTCATCAGAACGGGAAAGGAAGAAGTCAAATTGTCTCTGCTTGCTGACGCTAGGATCATGGACAGCACGTGAGTCAGAAATGACAACAAGGGGGCCTGGCCTTAGCTCAGTTGTTTAAGTTGCTGCTTCCACAAAGCTGTCAGCCTCAGGCAGCTGTAGTTCGATCCCCACAACACTCTAGCCAGCCAAACCACCCCTGAGGGCATTCGGAGCAAAAAAAAAAAAAACCCTTATAGAAATGACAACAAAAGTCTGTTAGAATAAATGAATTCATTAACATCGTAGGATGCAAAGTCAACATACATCTCAGTAACCTGACAATAAAGCGCCCCAGATGAAAGTGAGAAAGCACTAGCAATTACTGTACCAGTCGATGTGGACATGACCACAGCTCTTGTGGTCAGCACTGCCGTCTCGCCCACCAGCTGCCCTTGGCACACGTCCCAAGCCCTCTGGACAACCACAGTCTTAGGAAGTTCAGTAGGATAAACTGTGCCAGTCACTGAAGCCCAGCCTGCTTCCTGACTGGCGTTGGACTTGTTCATCATTTCTGAGAAAAGCGTGGTGAGTCGGTTGGCAGCAAAGCATCTAGCTCGCCCTCCTCCTGCCTCCAGGCTGGGGGCAACCCTGCACCTGTGGCACACATGGTGCCTTCCTTTGGCCACGTGGCACCTGTGCTTTGGGCAGCTGGTTGCCTCGCCCTAGGACTAGGCTTTGCTGAAACCTTTAAAATAACAACAAAAGGACTAAAATACTTAAGAACAAACAACCAAAAAAGTGAAAAATTTACATAATGAAAATTATAAAACATCAAAGAAAGAAATTAAAGACGCAAAAATGAAAAACACCCTGTGCCCTGTGATTGGAAGAACTAATGTCAAAATGTCCAAGCTGTCCAAAGTGACAGGCTCAGTGCCACCCTACCTTCACCCCAGTAGCATTTAACAAAACAGGCGCAAACCTCTAAGACCGATGTGGAACCACAAGAGAAAAACTTTCAACATAGCTAAAGAAACCTTGAGTGAGAAGACAGGGCTGGAGACCTTACACTTCCTGACTTTAAAGTGTGTTACAAAAAGCTGTCGATGGCGACTCATTCCCATAATCCCAGCACTCCAGGAGGCTCTTTAATTTCTTGAGGTCTTAGAAAGACCTCAAGTTCAAACCCAACCAGAGCAATTTAGCTTCTTAGTGAGACTGTCTTGGACAGTCAATCCAGCATGGGGCTGCAGCTCAGTGTGAAGGCTCTGGGTTCAGTCCCCAGGACTAAACAGAAAGACCTATAAGCCAGTGAAAAGGAATAGGAAACCCAGAAGAAAATTCATGCTTCATCCTTCTGGGTTCATGTTTCTGTGTCCCTTCTGGGTTTCTTTCAAGCCTTCTTCTTGTAAGGCTTTAGAAGGGTTCCCAGGACATAGGACCGATGAGAGGATGTCCTCTGTAATAAATGGTTTCGGGGAAATTGGACATTCACATGGAGAAACCCTTGTCTCATGCTGCATATGAAAATGAACTTAAAATTGATTAAAATCTTAGGTTTAAGAATCAGAACTGTAAACATTACTTGAAGAAAACACAGAGGAGACTCTTGACCTTGGAGGTCCAGTCTGTACACAGCTTGTTTGTTCACTGACTGATGGACAGATAGGAAATTTCCAGTTTATATACTACAGCATCTGCACATGTTCTTACACTATCTTAAACATACCAGCAAGCTTGATTTGCTGGTGTTTAGTTTAGGTTGTCTAGGTCAGCACTTGTGACGACAATGTGTGGTTTCCATTGTTAGAAACACAAAGCAGAATGGGGAGGCTTTGCTGTGTTGGGACACGGAGGCCTCTTGAGTGGGCATTTATGGCCTGCCTAAAACGTAATATAATTCATATACCACAAAATTATCTTGAAATATAAAATTCAAAGATTTTTAATGTATTCAGAATTATGTGACCATCTTCACAATTTTAGAGCATTTTCGTTGTTCCCAGAAGACCCCTCACACCGTCCAGAAGTCCTTCCGCATTGCCCCAGCACTGGTAACTCCCAAGCCACGCCCAGCTCCCTAGGCTTGCCTGTTTTGCACACTTTATATACATGCATAGTCTCCTCGACTGCTTTGGCCATATCGTCTGTGCCCTTCCTTCTCGTGTAGCAGGCACGATGCTTTCCCAGCTGAGAAGCCCACATTCTACCAGGCCAGACACGCAAAAAGCAGGCCGCTCACCTGTCTTGCCCACCGTGTTCCACATGTGCAGAGACGTTGCTTCTTGTCTCCTACGACTGATCTCGGGTCCCACTGAGTGGTGCCTCAGTCTCTTCCAGTGAAACCACTGCCTTTGGGTCTCTGAGTCTTGTAGGGTAAATTTCCTGGGAGTCTCGGGGTCATTTCCCTGACACAGCAATCCCACCTCTGCACTCCCTTTGCCACGTGGCGGATGAGTGCATGAGGAGACTGCGATCTGCCTTCCAGGGGCACGGGAGGCCGTCTGTGGCTGTGTTCAGGTCCTGCAGCCCCGGCCGGGGCGGTGCATCTCGGCTGTCTCTGGATGAGAGCATGCACTGTCTGTTGACACAGTCGCCATTTCCAACCAGACTTCAGGCATCGCTTCTTAATCTTATAGTATTTCGTGGCAATGCTGTCCTGGTTGGAACATCATTTGATTGTCCCAGCATGAGTCAACCCTAAGCTCACCCTGCTGGAAGCCATGATGAAGTCCCGTCTGGTTGTCTGGGGGGGGGGGTGCGGGTAAAGGAGGCATGAGAGCGAAAGCTTCAGGAAGAGCAGCTCTCACCCGCTGGTCCTGACTGGGTGAAAAGGTGGTCGCAGCCTCTCTTCCAGCGGGGCCACCCAGACAAGTCACCCAAATGCTGGACTCTCTATGTCCTCCTAGATCCTGAACTTATAATTCTTGTCACCTTGTTGGTTCTCTGATGCCTCCAGGTTCTTTGAGGAAACTTTCTCCTGCTTCTCTAGCTATTTTTAGTGAGAGAATGGGTTCAACTATTTAGGCACTATTACCAGAACTCAAAATTCTCGGGGTGGACTCTTGGCTTCCCAAAAATCTAAGCTTTTGTTGGAATTCTTAATATCTGATTCTCTAATCTGATGACCCATGTGATCAGCTTAAAGGCAAAAAAAGCCATTGGATTCTGGCTTTGGTAACCACAGTGTTTTTAAACAAAATCTCTTTGCTAGACACGCTGGGTGTTTGACGACAGAAGAGAATGTTGCTCTGCTTCCCGCATTAGAATCCACATGACTCTGAAGTAGAATAGAGGTTGAACATCCTAATTTCCAAAGGCAGAGTGGTATTGAATCTGTTAACTTATAGAGATACAACTAAAGAATAGCAAACTTATAGACATTTTATAGCAAAAGTTAGAAATCAATTAGAGACCAGTGACCTGCTGCTTGTTACACAGCGGACTTCCTATGTCCTGTGAGCCTTGACTCTCCGAGCACACTGCTATCCTATAACAATGTGGTGGGTCCAGCTGCCTGGGTCTGGCTGATGTCTTCCTTTAAAATATTAAAAAGTATAAGTGTTGCGTCCAACTTGCTCCAAGGATGTCATGTTCGGGGAAAGCCGGGCCCAATCAAGCATACACCTAACTCTGCTTGCCAGGCGCATGCTACCCTGTCACCGGGATGCTTCGACACAGTGGTAAGCATTTCCTTTTAAGTTTATTAAAAACCACCCCACTCAGTGTAGGTAGCCTCTCATGGGTTAACTTGCTGTCAGCCTTATACTTCCTGCTTGCAACTGTACTTTAGCTCCATGCAAAGCTGACTCGCACGCCCATGATTTGGAACTGTTTTCCATGAGCCTTGGGTGTAAATAAAAGCTGCCTTCTGATCTCCTCGGGGCAGGACCTGCCACTTGGCTCGACACTGGTTTTCTGCAACAAACTAAGGCCCTTCTTGGTAAGTGATAGCTACAGAGTCTGGGTCACACAGCAGTGGTCTTTCTATGGATGCAAACAGTTTGCAGAGGAAAATCTGTGACTCTCTGACAGGAAGTCCTGTTTAGTAGCAGGAAGTTGCTTGGTTTGTTGGATCTTCAACAAACACTGGAAACCCAGTGGGAGCATGGTCTCCACTTTGAAGTCCTCAGTCCGTCACTGATTCGGGTGTGAGTGTCCTTCCTTCAGACTTACTTCTGAGACAGTGACCTTTGTGTCCAAAAGCCTTGACTTGTTGTCTTACCACAGATGTACTTTGGCTCAACCTTTTAATTCAGGAGAAAGAAGAGAGAAGCAGAGCTAAAGGAACAGAAGAGTGTGTTCCATGGCTCAGGGTGCAACAGGCAAGTGCCCCATGCTGAGGCTGAGTCTGTGCCAGGAGAGGCCTGAGATGGGGGGTGGCCCGCTGTGCCGTTGGAGTTACCCAGCAGCATGTGCACAGGGGCCCTGCGAGCTCACACAGCCACCGTGCATCCCTGGGGGAACGGGAGCTCCTGAGGTGGGCTGAACTGACAGGGAAGGGCTTGTGTGTGGATGTCCTGACCAGCTTCTGCATGTTCAGGTGCTTCTGGACACCCCAGGCTCAGCTAGGTCACCCCGTACCAACCTTTGGGCTTTCTGGTGCACTTTCACATTTGCCAGTAGGTGCCTGTCTTCCCTTCTTCAGAGTGGAGTGACTTCCAGCCTCAGGCAAGACCCCTCGAGGCTGTGTGCTTCCCTCCCATACAAGGTCTCCCCTCCTCATATCCCACAGCTCTTAGCCTCTAGATGATAGGAAAGGAGCTCTGCTTCTGGTATGGTGGCATAACCTCCTAACAAGCGGAGCCTCCCACAGTGGCCAAAACATCCCAAATTTGACAGAAGACAGACATAGAAAGACTCAGGAATCTCATCAAAATCTAAACAGGATAAATGTAAAGAAACTATGCCTAGGTACATCATGGTCAAATTTGAAAAGCAGAGACTAGGCAAAAATCTCAAGAGAAGCCAGAGGGAAACAGTAGATCATGTATGACAGATTGGTTTACAAGAGCCCTGGTTCTTGTCCAGAGCTGCAGAGGCCAGAGATGACAGGAAATGCCTTGGTGGCACTGAGTGAGGCGGGCAGCCCAGGGCCTCTTTTTTTTTTTTTTTTTTTTTTTTGGTGGAACCGGGGATTGAACTCAGGCCCTTGCGCTTTGCCAGGCTTTGCCAGGCAAGCACTTTATTCTACTGAGCCATCTCCCTGGCCCCCAGGGCCTCTTAAGTAGCAAAACACCTTCCAAAAGCTTTGCTAAAGTAGGTACATTTTCCATCGAAAGAAAACAAAGGGAAGTTTTCACCATAGGATGTGTTCAGCAGGAAATGCTAAGGAAAGTTCTTCAGAATGAAGGAAACAGGCTGGGCAGAGTGGTGTATGCCTGTAACCCCAGCACTCGGGGGCTGAGGCGGGGGGTCACTGCTTCAGGCCAGTCTGGGCTGCAGAAGGAGCTCAAGGAGGGCCTGAGCTGCACAGTGAGACTCTGATTCTAAAAGATGAGAGAGGGAGAGGGAGAGGGAGAGGGAGAGACAGAGACAGAGAGACAGACAGAGAGAGAGAGAGAGACAGAGACAGACAGACACAGACAGACACAGACAGACACAGACAGAGACAGAGAGACAGACATGGAAATAATAAAGGAAATGATAACAGAAGAAAACTCTGATTTTCAGGCTACAGAAAGAATATTAAAAACGCAAATCCCACATGCTCATGCTCACGTTCGAATCTTCAAAGAGGCCAGTTGATTGCAGAGAAGCTGAGAGCAAACGGTGGCCAGCAGAGCAGGTGAGCAGGAGGGCGTTAGAAGCTGAATGCTGACCCTGAGCCCCGACGGCGGAGCAGAGAAGCGGGCTGGCCGGGACGAAACCCTGCCCTCCACTCGCGAGAGCCGCGGGAAGGGTTTTCAGGTTCTCACCACGGAGGACGCTAAGCGTGGCGAGCACTAACCGCGTGCACGTGGGCAGAAGGTCACACAGCACCCCAGATCGGGTGCAATTTTATGTTTTTGCGAAGCAGAGATAATAGAATAAAAATCTTAAAACATTTAGAGACACTTGTCTTAAATTGTTAACAATATCTGCTTAAGGTGAAAATTATAACTTATCTTGGTAGACTCATAATATAGAAAAAAATATACATTTAACAACTAGAGGGCTGGGGAGATAGCTCAGGAGAATAAGTACTGCCTGACAAGCACAAGGTCTAGAGTTCAATCCCCTGTACCACAAAAAACAAACAAACAAACAAACAAAAAAAAAAACCTAGAGTATAAAAATAACCGAGAATAACTGAAATTATATTGCAAAGTTTTCATACTTTACATAAATTATTGTGTTACCAATTACAGTGGACTGTGAATTTACTAATAGTTTTAATTCCAAGTATTCAAAACCAAGAACAGTTTCACTCCCCCTTTTCAGCATGAATGGCGAGCCCCGGGCACCGGGCGACGCGCGAACCTGCATGATGAGGGTAATGCAGCTCTGCCGCGGCCACCCTTCCTTCTGCTTACCCTCTTCCAGCCGAGCTCCATCGCGGGCTTCTCTGCGCCCACTCCCACTCTCAGCGACTATTGAGGTCTCCCGGGGTTGGACTGCACCTTCCAAATCCATGTGCTGGGGTCTTACCCCAGGGCCTCAGAATATGACCGGATTTGGAAGCAGGGTCACTACAGTGCAGGACGCTGACCCTGGCACTGGGAGGGTTCGCAGCTCCACAGGACTGGGCAAGGAGCTCCGCACCCGTCGTGCTTGTGGGAGCTCCCCACTGAAGGTGAAGCCCTTGCTGCAGCCCCAGGCCACCAGGAGTGGGAGCACGCGAGCAGACTGTTGTCCAGCGCTCGGAGGCAGCGTGGCCAGGTAGCCTTGATCCCCACGTCTGAGCGCCTGGCCGTTGAACACTTTCTCTCCTTTAGCCAAGGACTGCTTTGTCTCTGCGTCCTTAGCAAACTTAGAACAAACAAGAGGAGGCCTGAGGCCGGGGGCACCTTTCTGGTCGCCTGCTCTACCTCCACCATCCTGCTGCATCCTCCATTCCCAAGAGCTTCTGAGAGGCCAGGGAGTCACAAAGCCAGGCCGAGACTGCAGGAAGGCAACAGCTTGGCAATTTGGACTTAATGTTCTCAGAGCAGCAACGGAGTTACAGTTAATTAATCACTGCGTGGGAGACAGAGGTGGCTGAGCTTTGGAGGGAGAGTCAGTGGCCCTCTCTCAATAAATTATACACCAGCATTCCCAATCACTAAGGCAGAATTGGGATACTCAGTGTCAAGAATCCCACTTCTTCCAGCTGCAATCCCAGCACTCCGAAGGCTGAGACAGGAGGATTGCCCTGAGTAAGGTCAGCCTAGGCCACATAGTGAGACTGCCTAAAAAAAGAATACAATTTCTGTCCTCCTCTCATAAGACAGCATCAATACAGTTACTACTTCCTTAAATACTTTGTTTCCATAATAATATAAAGATTTAGAACTTTCTAGGAAATGAAATGTGCACACAGTGGAAGGAAGGGGTGTGCATGCAGTCCAAACTTGGAGGCTCAAAGCTTGATGACACAAGAAAAGAAAGTCACAAAGCCCGGTGAGTGGCCCCACAGCTCACCCATTGGACTTCAAAGGCAGATCGGCTGCCCCTACCTGGAGACTTGCCAAAGCCCATGAGCCAGTTCTTAAGCAGATCATGTTAACTAATGAGTCAATAATGTCTTCAGTGGAATCTGCTTGCTGTGGTGACACCAAGATAGTGCTGCCGCCAGCTGACCTCAGTAACCAGGTCAGTTTCTGCCAGTGGCCACTGCTTCCAAAAATACTCCAGCTGGTGGAATTCCTGTCATCCGGGGCCTGCGGGCTTGGAGAATAATTCAACCTTTACATCTGTGAGGGTGAGAAGTCTTTCTTCTTGATTAAAGTGTAGATGAAATGGTGGCATTAAGACTTGCTCACCCCTGAACATAAGCATTTGATGTATTTGAGGAAAAAAGTCAACAGAAAACACATATTAAGTTTAATCTTTACTCTGTATCTTTTTCCTCTTTCTCCACATGCCACACTCGCCCCAATCTGTCCTATTGCCTATGCCAGCCCCACCACTCTATCTGATGAGCACCCCAGCCCCACAGTGCTTTGGATCTGCCGTTGATGCTGTCCTCATGACCCACTGGAGACCCTGGCACACAGGTTCGGACCCTGACAGAGCCTGGACTGACAAGCAAGATGCTCAGAGCTCGTCTCCACACACTCAGAGTAAAGTTGGGGTTGAGGTCTGTGAGGTGGCCCAGCTATGTTGGCCACATCAGAGATTCTGCTACAGTTTTCAGTCTGCTCTCTGTCCTTCCCTTTGTTTCAGTATTTTCTGCTCACCATAGCACAGAGCATTAAAAGGGGCAGCACCATTTCAGAGGTGTGCCAGCGCCCTGCCTCTCTGCCTGTGTCCATGAGGCAGGAAGGCCCAGAGTGCCAATATTCCCACAACCTCTTAGGTCTGTGTTTCTTAACTATGGGGAGTTGTCTTGCTGTCTCTCACTGTTGGGTCTGACCCACGAGAATTCCTGAACATTGCATTCCTGGGCAAGGACAGAAAGACAGGAAATATGGGTGGGAGTCAGCAGGCCACAAGGAAGACTTTGAATTTCAATGTAGACTGATGGTGTGGTGTAGTTTCAAGCTGGAGAGTCCCTGGTCCCATTTATACCTGACAAACATTGCCCTACTGTTCAGCTGGCTGGTTGAGGACACAGTAGTGGCAGCAGGTAAGAGCTGCAGACCTTCCAGCGTCTATCTCCCTGATTTACTGTCCTTCCCTCCCTAGCCTGGTGCTGAGACACTACTATAAAGAGAGAGGAAAATCCCATAGCAAGAATGCTCGGGGAAACAGGCACCACACTGTCATACTACATTAATCCCTCGAATGCCATCTTCAGGAATTATCATAGATGAGACCCAACTGAGATCAGGGGAGATGCTAGTAAGTGGGGAAGCGGGGGTGACCAGATTACAATAATTCAAACTATGTTTAATGCATATACTCAGAGTCAAAAAAGATTTAAAACTTAAAGCAAGCTGTTATAAGGGCCGGCCAAATAGCTCAGTGGATTAAAGCATCTGCAAGCAGGCACAGGAGTCGGGGTTCAATCCCCAGGCCTGCCGTGTTGGCCCCTCACCCAGGGATCACTGAAACAGCAATTGAGATGGCATGGTGGCGCTTGCCTGTAATCTCAGCTCTTGGGAGGCTGTAAACAGTCGGATCACTATGAGTCTGACCTAGTAGTGAGACCCGAACACCCTGTAGATCCTTCCCTAAAATACGAGAGAGAGAGAGAGAGAGAGAGAGAGAGAGAGAGAGAGAGAGAGAGAGAGAGACTGAGACCTTTAAAGGGGCCTGGGGAGATAGCTCAGTAGAATAAGTGCTTGCTTGGCAAGCACAGGGTCCTGAATTCAATCCCTGGTACAGAAAAAAAAATAATAAATAAAGCAAGCTGTTATAGAAAAATAACCAATTAGAAAAATGGAGCATAATAAAAAAAATGTCCCAAATCTGATCTAAGAGCTATTTTATGTAATTCAAATTTTTCTTCTGGAAAGAAATTATCATTTTTCTCAAAAATGCTTCTATTTAAGGGGGCAGTACTGAGAAGAACTGCATAAAGTTTAGGCCATGTCTTCTGAGACGCGTTATATGTACCAAATCCATAGGCATCTGAGACTTCTTCCCGGGGGCTGGAAAACATGGGTTTGGAAACCAATGGATGGAAGTCAAATTGGCCCGTAAGCCATCACAATTAGCGGATTTTGAAATGTGCGCTTTCTATGCCCAAACTTTAGGCTTTGCTGGTGAAATGTTCCAGTTCTGGAGGGAGACTGCTTCCTCTCTAGGACAAGCACAGCATGCGTCTCACCAAACTGGGGGCCAAAACGAAGGGTGGCGCGCTGGCAGAGCCCACCAACTCTCACTGCCACAAGAGCGTGGGGAGTATGTGGCTTATATCCAGATGTCTCCCAAAGCCTCCTGCACTCGTAAGTGGGGCATTTTGGAACTGGCTGGATCTAGAGCATGTGGTCCTGGGATAAGAGCATGAGGTGGTAAATTAGTCCCCCGACTGGAGCTAGCATAGTTCTGGGCATGCAATGGAAGGGATGCCTCACCCAATCAATAGGCTTGTGGATGGAATATGAAGGGAGAGGGAAGGCAGGCTTGCTGCTGCTCCACTGCGTCCTGCCTGCTTGCCACGGACTCTGCCCTGTCCCCTTGCCATGGAGCCAGAATACTATGCATTGAAACCTTCACAAACTGTAAGCTACAATAAATCTTCCCTTTTTAAGCTTACAGATGTTGGATATTTTGTTCCAGCAAGTGGGATGCAAAGATAGAAGTTCTAAAAGGAAAATTTATAATGGTGAAGTCTCACATCAGGAAAACACAGTGAGCTCAAATAAACAACTTTATGCTGTATGTCAAGCTGCTAGAAAAAGAAGAGAATGCCAAGGCCAAAGAAAGCAGGAAATTATAAAGATGAAAGGAGAAATTAAGGCAATGGAGACTAAGAAAACAGTTCAAAGAATTAATGAATCAAAGAGTCGATTCTTTGAAAGAATAAGTAAAATCAATAAATCCCTATCCAACCTTATCAAGTAAAGGAAAGGAAAATTCAAATTTATGCAATAAGGAATGAAAAGGGTAAAATCACTACATATTCTATAGAATTCAGAAGATAATCAATACCTACTTTGAAATTGTGTATTTTCACAGGATGTAAAATATATATGAATTACCAAAGTTATAAAAATTTGGAGCTGGGGAGATAGCTCAGCAGTCTAAGTACCTGTCTGGCAAGCAAAAGGACCCAGGCTCAATCCCTGGTACCACATGTTCTGCTGGCCTCAGAACCCGGAGCACACTATGCTGGCCACTGAAACTGGATGTGGTGGCAGCACCCCTGTAATCCCAGTGCTAGGGAGGCTGAGACAAGAGGATCACTATGAGTCTGAGCTGCATAGTGAGACCCTGTTCCAAATAAATGAATAAATAAATAAATAATTTTTAAAATTCTGAATAACCCAATATCAGTAAATGACATTGAAAATGTAATTAAAAGCTTAACAAAGAAAAGCATGGGCCCTGATGGATTTGCAGCTGAATTCTACAAGAAGTTTAGAGATTTAACACAAATTCTTAAACTGTTCAATGAAATTGAAAAGGAAGCAATTCTCCCAAACTGATTCCTGGAGGCAAGTATTATCCTGATACCAAAACCAGAGAAAGACACAACCAAAAAAGAGCTTTGGTCCAGGGAGATAGCTCAGTAGAATAAGTGCTTGCCTGGCAAGTGCAAAGGCCTGAGTTCAATCCCCTGTTCCACAAAAAAAAAAAAAAA
>NW_004524702.1:233867-256753 GCF_000260255.1 Octodon degus | reverse complement strand
AAGCCAATCTCTCTAGTGAATATAGATGAAAAAACCCTGTGTAAAATACTAGCAAATAGAATGTTTCAAATCATCAAGAAGATTATACATCATGACCAAGTGAGATTCATTGCAGGAATGCAGGGATGGTTTAATGTATGTAACTCAATAAATATAATACACCACATCAACAGAGCAATGGCAAAATCACAGTATTATTTCAATTGATACAGAAAAAGCTTTTTAAAACAAGTCCAACACTCATTCATGATAAAAAAAAAATCTACAGAAAATTGGAATATATGGTCTTTACCTTAACCTGATGAAAGCCAATTTTGACAAAGCAACATCCAACATCATACCAATTGTACAAAAACTAGAAGCCTTCACTTTAAAATCAGGAACAAGACAAGGATGTCCACTGTCACCACTTCTATTAATATAGCTCTGGAAACATTAGACAGAGAATGAGAAAAGAGAGAGAAATAGAAAGAATGATTGGAAAGGAAGAAGCAAAATCACCATTATTTGCAGATGACATGAAGAGGACCCCAAAACTCCGCCAAGAAACTGGTAGATTTAATCACCAAATTCAGCAGCACAGCAGGATGCAAAGTCAACACTCAAACATCAACAGCATTTCTGCACATAAACAAGAAACATCAAAAGAGAAATTAGGGAAACTGTGCCTTCATAATAGCATCCAAATTTGAAATATTTACGAATCAGTCTAACAAAGGAAGTGAAAGACCTATACTGTGAAAATTTTAGTGTTCTGTAAAAATGAAATTGAAGAGGATTTCAGAAGATGGAAAGATATTGTTTGCTTGTGGATAGGTAGAAACAACGTTGTGAAAATGGCGATACTCCCAAAATTTTTATACAGATTCAATGCAATCCCAATCAAAATACCATTAGTATACATCACAGATATGGTAAAAATATTCCTAAAATTCATCTGGAACCAGAAGAGATCTAGAATAGCTAAAGCTTCCTGGGCAACAGAGGAAAGGCAGGAGGCATCACAATCCCTGTCCAGAAATTATATGACGAATCTATTGTGATAAAATCAACTTGGTACTGGTACAAAAACAAACCTGAGAATAAATGGAACAGATTAGAAGATGCAGACAGAACTACAAACACACTCAAACACCTTATCTTTGACAAAGGGGCCAAACATTTTCACTGGGAGAAACATAGCCTCTTTAATAAATGCTGCTGTAAAAACTGACTTCTACCTGCCAAAGCCTAAAATAAGACCCATGTCTATCACCATGCACTAAGCTACAGTCAAAATGGATTTTAAAAATTTAAATATTGGAACAGAAACACTAAATTTACTGGAGGAGAAAATATGTAGAAATCTTGAAAACATAGTGGTAGGCAGAGAGTTTTGAACAAAAACCAAACTGCACAGGAAATGCTTGGAAGAATCAGCAACTGGGATCTCAGCTTTTTAAAAAGTTTCTGCACATCAAAAGAAGTCACCAACAGAATAAAAGGAAAATCCATGAATTGGGAAAGATTTTAGCCAACTGTCCCTCAGACAAAGGACTTCTATCTAGAACATGTAAAGAATTTTTAAAAATCAGACACTCAGATTCAAAGAGCCAATTTAAAGAAAAGGGCATTTGAGATGAATACACACTTCTCAGATGAAAAAATGCAAATGGCAAATAAACATATTTTAAAATGTTCAATATAGCTTGCTATTCAAGAAATGTAAATTAAAATAACACCGCGATTCCATCTCATCCCAAAAGAATGGCTAACACCAAGAAGTCAACCAATAACAAATGCTGGAGGAGCTGTGCAGGAAAAGGAACCTTTGTTCACTATTGGTGGGAGTACAGACTGGTACAACGACTATGGAAATCAGTGTGGAGATTCCTCAGAAAACTAGGCTTAGAGGTCCCATTCAACCCAGCTATTGCCCTCCTGAATATTTTTCCAGAAGAAATGAAAACATCAGACCACAGCCATACATGTGCACCCATGTTTATAATAGTGCAATTTGTCACAGCTAACCCTTGGAAACAACCCAAGCACCCATCATGTTACTCAGCTATAAAGAAAGATAAACTCAAGGCTTTTATGGGTACATGGATACAACTGGAGACCATACTCCTAAGCGAAATAAATCAGACCTACATATGTAAACATTGTACTGTCTTGCTAGCGTAATAACCTGAAAGAGTAAATAATGTCTGAAAGGTACAGTAGATACTTTGAAAGGGAAAGAATCTGTTCAAAGGGAAGGAAAAACTGGGATGAGGAAAAGGAGAAAAGGAAAGAAAGAAGAAAGGGAAAAAGAAATACATGTGTCTATGCACAGGCTCGCTTGGGTAATTGTCCTGCTGACTTCTGCTGGTCTTTGAAATGAGCAGTGAGTGCTTATTTTTTTTTTCTTCTTTTTAATTCTTGACCAATTTTGCATGCTTTTATCTGGTTATCCGAACAACTAATTTGAAGACAACAATATGCAATAGAGTAACCATTGTTTAGTGAAATTCGGTAGCATTTCTAATTTTTTTACAATTTCTCATTCCCTTTAAATTTTTTAAAATAAGAAGAATAATTAAGACTGACTGCTGCCACAGAACAGAAGCCGGCACAGTGCAGTGGTTAGCCGTGTAGCGTTATACCTGCTGACCACACGCTACCCCAGTTCACACACACTCCTGTCTGCAAATAATTTGGTCTACGCACAGAAGCATTTGGCGAAATTTTGATTTTGTTTGTGATCCCCACATCAGGTGACAGACACAGCCTTGCCTGTCTTTCCCACATGGACACAAACATGGCCATCTTTTCCAGAATCGTGGAGCCAATTACATTCCTGACCAAAGTACTACTGTTTTCCCCTTCTATGTGAAGCACAGACAGCGCTGCACATGGACAGGATGCAATGGAAATAACCTCCAGGTTAGGCCACAAACAGCCTTGTGCCTTTCAGCTGGACTTCTTAGCACCCTTTCTTAGAACCTGAGCCTACACTTTAGTGGTCCACCTGCCTGTCAGCAAGGCTGTGTGCAGAGGCTCTGAGATGACATGGAGAGGGAGAGGGCCCAGGGGAGCCCAGCTCCGTGGAACACTGCCTATGAAAGCAAAGGGCCTTCAAGCCCAGAACAAGCCCGCCACCTGCTCAGTGCCACCAAGCAAGCTTTCTTGACACCACATGGAAAGAATTTCTGAGCCAACCTCTGGTAAAATTTCTGACAAACAGGTAAGTCCAAATGTTGGCTGAAGTTGGGGCTGGGGATTTGGCTCAGCGGCAGAATACTTGTCTAGCAAGCTAGAAGCCCTGGGTTCAGTCCTTGGCACCAAAAACAAAAAACACACCTCCCCCAAATGTTGGCTGAGGTGAGGAAAATCTAAACTGGGTGGTGGGGGAGGGAAGTGGTGAGTACTGATTAGCACACTTGCCACACCTGGTATAGTCCTTTCCAGAGACGCAGGCTTGTTTCAGTGCAAAGGGACACTGCTCTCTGAGGGAAGAAGCCAGGGTGCCTCCCTCCCGCAGTGTTCCAGAGCACTGTCTACAATGGGAGATCACCGGAAGGCCTGTGAAGGCCAAAGGGTGATGGACAAGAGCGGCTCCCAGCCCAGCCTCCCGTCTCTGGGGGAGTTAGCCACTTGCTTCGGTTCTTGTCACCTCCATGAAGAACTACTTGGGGAAGACTTCTAAAACCTTGGAGTGAAAACAGCAGGTGTGTGCTCTTCACTTTTCTGTCTCCAAATACCTCAGATAATCAAGTACAAAGACAAGGTTACTTTGGCCTCCAGTTCTGGAGTTTCCGGTCCAGGAGCTGTGGGCCCCCTGTCCGTGGGCTGTGGGAGATGACGCCTCCTGGCTCAGCCCAGGGCAGAATCTCTCACCTTGTGGCCAGGAGCCAAAGGAGGAACAGACAATGTTGTGTCCGCAAGACCCAAAGCCCCATAGTGCCCCCTTTGAGCAGGCCCAGCACCTCCCAACACACCCTGAGGAGGTGCCTTTCACACACGGCTTTAGGAGTACACTCAAAATCAGGCAAGAATGGCACCAATGTGCCAGCTGTGAGAAGAGACGGGAACAGGACCGCGGAGCTCCTCCATCATAGAAGGCAGCTGTGGTGCTGGTGCTCTTGGGAAAATCCCTGATGGTAGGTGATGGGTCTTAGTGAATTATAGTTCAACCCCAAGAATAATAAAAAGCAATACACATCACTCTTAGAAGACAATAATAAACTGAAATAACATATAGTAAGTAATTTGAAGAGAGGCCGGGGAGATAGCTCAGTAGAATAAGTGCTTGCCTGGCAAGTGCAGAGTCCTGAGTTCAATCCCTGGTTCCGCAAAAAAAAAAAAAAAAAAAAAAAAAAAAGGTTAGTAATTTGAAGAGGAGGATATTTATGGGTCTGCATGGGCAAAGCTTTCTGGGAAATTTTTGTTCACACTGGGATTAAAGAAGCTGTGGAGTGTAAATGGTGCATGTAGAGGTCTGATGAGAGCTGGGCCCCAGGAAGGGACGAAGCCCAGGGTCCAGAGCCACCTTAAGCACTTGAGTTCACAGGCACTTGTCACCCTTCTCCCAGAGACCCTTGCTTACATCCCAAAGGGCTGGATACATCTTGTCCTTGCAAAGAAACTTGGGAGGCCTTGCACTAGAGAGCACAGGGAAGCAGGGGCAGCTGCTGTTCCTTGCAGACCTCAGGATTGTACTCTGGGGCTCCTCAGTGACATCATCTCTTACCACGCACCCTGAGGGGATGAGTTCAGGGCAAAGGGAAACTTCTGTAGTTATTGTTCTGAATGAGTAATAATCTATCCAGGCCCAAAGAATCTCAGATCTCCCTGTCTGGATAATGTAAATAAATATAAGCTATCTAAACTATATCAATAGGGACCAGCCAGATAGTTCAGCAGACTAAAGCGCCTGCTTAGGCAGAGCGCAGCAGCCAGGGTTCAGTCCCCTGAATGCCTGCCAGCCCTGTCCCCCAGGGCACGCTGAGACATGGTTGAGACTGGGCATGGTGGCACATGCCTGTAATCCCAGCACTTGGGAGGCTGAAAACAGGAGGATCACTATGAGTCTGATATAGGTAGTGAGACTCTGTAGACCCTGTACTAAATACATTTTAAAAAAATCTATATCAATAACACAAAAATTAGCCTGGTAGACAAAGTTCTAATATAACACTATAACAAAAATCCCAATACACATGACACTTAATAGCCACCTGCGTAACAAGTCTAATTCAAGGGAAACACAACTTTGCTGTGTATTTTTCTATGAAACTGTAATGGCATTTTCTTTTAATTAGCATTTGAGTTGTTGCATAAGTCGTACTATTGTGCTGAGTGAAGTTCTTACATTTTTAGTCAAATCCTTTCCTATGTCCCTAATTACAGCCCTGTTCCTTCCCTGTACCATGCGCCAAACTGGTTCCTCCTTCTATAGCTCCATAGGTGTTAATAAGGAAATATGTTCAAGGCAAAGTGCTAAGTGGTAAAATCATGTTGTAGAACAGTATGTATATTAAGTCCTGCATCTGTTAGAATATATTTATACATCTTTACATAAGCATAGAATATTTCTGAAGTAACACTCTAGATTGGCTACTTCTGGGAAGTGGTCCTAGGCATCCAATCTCCAAGGAAGGGACTCGATTCTATATGGCTTGGAAAGATATCTTATCCATTTCCTTATTTTACTTTCCTCATATATCCATTGGAAATTATTTAGGAAGAACCCATAAATTCTAGTAGTACTCAAAGCTGTAATGATGACAGTGTCACCATAAGTATCAACACCAATGAAAATTACAATAAGCAGAGTAGAAAGCGGTACGCACAGTGAAGTTGGTAGCTCTTTTCCTCTCCGCTTAGGAGTTCTGCAGAAGTTTGTCACTGCTGTGGCTCCTAGCAGGAGTGCCCTGCTCTTCAAGCTTAAGCCACAGCTATAAATGATCTTAGCCAGAAACTGTCCCCCAGGCTCTGCCACCCCCAAGTCTGAACCCTAAAAAAGCAGGATATTACAGTCTTATGTAAGTCACCCACGGGATCTGGGGAATTTATGTCTCCCATCGTGACTTTGGAAGAGTTACGTGGCATCAGCCGTGTGGGCTACACTCATTCTGAAGATGGGGGTGGCCGTAGGGGGCTTGCTGAAGGTGGAAAACGCAGGGCGCTTCTGTGGAGACCCTAACGTGGCAGTGCGCGTTTTGCACTGCAGCACACGTCTGAGGCCACTTACAGAACTGCTGCGCGGCGCCAAGACGCCTGCTGACACACTGCTGCTCCCTGAACATCTGACCAACTTGGGTCTGAGCAAGGAGTCTACAGCCTTGCTCTCCTCTGGTCACGCGTTTCCTTCCTGTGCGGAAAGGAGGCATGTTGTGCCGAGCCTGACCTTTACCTGTGAGCTGCAGACAGCTATTTGACTTTCCGCTCTAGGGGAGCATGGTTACCCTGGCAACCAGATGTCATGGCGAAGGTGGCAAATCTAACATCCACGGCTGTCTGATGGAGACAGGAACAACACTGCAGGAAGAAGCACCTCCTTTGTGTGCATTAACAGAACTCAAAAGTGAGCTCATCTCTACAGAGCAGAACTAATCCTTTCCTGGAGGATGACCAGGCTGCTCGTGGCTTGTCAGGTTTATCCGCTTTCCTCAAATCTAGCTGGATTTCGCTATTGAATCCTACCTAAGTCAAAAGATGCAGAGGTGGTATCCCTAACAGTAAGGCAGGGCCAGCCAGCCAGCTCAAAGGATTAAAGCGCCTGCTTAGGCAGATGTAGGGACTGGGGTTCGACCCCCAGCATGCTGTGCCAGCCCTGCCCCCGCAGCACACTGATACAGCGATTAAGATTGGGCATGGTGGCATGCACCTGTAATCCCAGCGCTTGGGATGCTGAAAACAGGAGAATCACTACAAGTCCAATCTATTTAGTGAGACCCTGTAGAGCCTGTGTTAAAAAAAAAAAAAAAAAAAACGCTATTGGTAGCGTACCACAGCCCCACACCAGAACTGTGAGCGCAGGTGGTCTGCGCAAGTGGACCGGTCTCTGTGATAAGCTCCCTGTCCTGGGGTCAGTGTTGTGGGGCCGTGGGAGTGTGGGCATGTTTCCAAGCCTCAAGATCCTGCATCACTTGCCTTTTGTTGCCTTAGCCGTGCTCTTGTTGCTGAGACACAATACCAGACACACAGCTTAAAGGAGAAGTTTGTTTTGGCGCATGGTCACGGTTCACAGCCAGCTGTCTCCAATGCAGAAACAGCATGGCAGAGGGCTTGGCAGAGGACAGCTGCTCACATCGTGGTGGCCAGGAAGCCCGGAGCAAAGGGAGGGTCCGGAGCGAGGGGAGCCCTTTGGGCCACGCCCACAGTGACTGTGCCCAACGAGGCCCCCTCCCAGCATCACCCTTCACCAGTCACCTGCCTCTAATTGCAAGAGCCTTGGGGACTATTCTTTCTAACAGTAACATTTCTCGTCTAAAATGATTCATTAAGCATGAAAATGTATGCACCTTAGGACCGGTGAGATAACGTTAACTACAGCAAAGGCAGTACTAGACAAAGGTGAGACCTTCTACACCTTTAGTCTCATGGGGTAAGGGACTAAGGAGTGATGAGGGCCCCTGCCCCAGCTCAAGTGTGGCACTGTGTGGGTAGACAGAGAA
Source organism: Octodon degus (assembly GCF_000260255.1). NCBI lineage: Eukaryota > Metazoa > Chordata > Mammalia > Rodentia > Octodontidae > Octodon > Octodon degus. The sequence goes on along the minus strand of NW_004524702.1, from coordinate 249,110 downwards.
GGGTGGAGCCACCCTTTCTGTGAGCGAATCCAAGCTGGGGAGAGGTGGCTTCGGGTTACGTGACATCATACTCTACCGTCTGCTCTTCTCGCCTGCAGGCTGCAGCTGTTGTCACCATAGCTATCCTGCTTTCTGGCCCAGCCTGTGCCTCTACCTCCCTCCAACAGGGCTCCCACGTGCCCATTTGTCTGAGTGGCAAGTGTGCCTCTCCAGGTCTGGGGGACAAATCTAGATGAGGTGCCCTCGGATCCAGTTCTCAGGGCAATGGGGGTCTTAGCCTTCGGATAAAACTAGAAATAAGCAGTCCTGGAGACAGTGGTTGCCTATCATTGGGGGGCGCAGCACACATACTTTGTGGCCTCTGCAATTCTCCATGAGTACAAACACACAGTGCTGGGAATGAGGCACTCAGGTGGTCGCTAAGGTTGCGGAGGCATCAAGCACACCCGCACTAGCCACTGCAATGGGCCGAGAGGACCCTGTCTCTCTGGAAGCCTCCACCCTTGGAGGTCTTTTTCAGTTTCCTGAGCCATCCTGGGGGACTCTGCTGCTGCTGCTGCTCCTTTGCTCTAGCTATCTGGTCATTATTTGACCAAACCAGTTTCTAGAAAACTTATCAGAATACATTGGAAGGAAGGAGGCAGAGGAAGAGGAAAGAAAAAACTAGTTGTACCAGTATTCATAGCAAAATCTTTCACTAGAGTTGTATTACCGGTGACTATGTGCAAAGCTCCAGGAATGACAACCACCCAAGAAGGAGCAGCTCCTGTGTTCCTGTTGCTTGGTAAGATCAGAGGCCGGAAGCTTTGGAAGGAGGTAGAGGAAGGACAAGCAAACAGCAGGAAGCTGCTGGTCAGAAACCAAGAAACCAGAGCCAGGACAACTGTGTCAAAATATGGGAAAATATAAATAAAGGTCACCACATCCTGCAGGGTCCCCAGGCATGCTTGAACCTACACAGGGAAGGACCTTGGCAGGTGTCTAACCTCCTCCGCATTGTGCTTTTGATCTAGACCATGGGCTTTGGACTCCACTACCCTGCCTCCACATCCTTGTGTGGTTTACACCTCTCCTGATGGGAAGGCTCAGTCAGATGCCCATAAGCCCACAGTACTCCAAGCCCCAGGATGTTAGAGACCCAGGGCGGGCCCTGGGAGGTCAGGGCTCCTCTCTGAGACTCCTGCCCCTGGAGTGTACTTTTCTTACTCTTTTATTCCTTCTAATAAAGCCTTTGAGTGTCCTGCTGAATTCTTTGTTTGGGACACCAAGAACCCAGGAGCAACTCCCCCTCCAGGTCCCTATCAGGTAACTGGTTGTAAGGAAGTGAGACATGGACAAACTTTGAAACCTAGAAGCTTCACAGAAATTTCTCCTCCTCCTTCTCCTCCTCCTCCTCCTCCTCTTCTTCTTCCTCCTCTTCCTCCTCTTCCTCTTTCTCTTCCTCCTCTTCTTCCTGCTCCTCCTCTTTGTCCTCCTTCTCCCCCTCCCCCATCACCTCCTCCTCCTCTACCACTTCCTTCTTTTCTCCTCTTCCTCCTCCTTCTCTTCCTCTTCATCCTCCTCCTCTTCTTCCTCCTCCTCTTCCTCATCCTCCTCTTCCTCCTGCTCCTCCTCTTCATCTTCCTTCTCCTCTTCCTCTTCCTCCTCCTCCCTCTCCTCCTCCTCCTCCTCTTCCTCTTCCACTTCTTCCTCCTCCTTCTCTGCTGCAGCCTTGCTGATCTCCCTAGGATGCTCCTGTGGGCACTGCTCACACACAACACTTCATCTCAAAGAGTCATATTGATTTTCCTTTCTCTGTGAGCAGAAACCTCTGGGCTCTGTCGGCAGAGCAGAGCACTCCTCTGAGTCTCTCCAGCTCTCCAAATGCAGGCACGAAGGTAGCTCTTCTGCTTTTGTTTGGGAGAACCCAGCTGGAGATTGCAGAGGATATTTGCAGAATGCCTGGGTTCCCAGACTCCTGGGCCAAAGGGAGCAGCCAGGTCAGGCCATGCCAGGTGTGCAGAGCCCAAGGCAGGCCCGCAAGACTCTAAGCTCCTTTTTGTGGGAAGGGAGACAGGGAAATCCCAGAGCTCTGATTTCCTTGTCCTGGCCCTTCAGGAGTCAGATGTCCCTTGCTTGCTGTGGCAAGTGAGGGCAGGCTTTGGAATGGTGGCTGCTCTTTTCCTACCTTCCCACTAGCAGGAGAGATTGCTCAGGAGAGAGAGCTGGTCCATGGAATCCCCCATTCACTCCAGCCTCAGCACTTAGAATGGGGCCCAGGAAAAAGATGGAGCCCAGCTAACACGTGTCCATTAATTATCTTCCCCAAAGATATGCCGTAGTACTCTCCAGGCAAAGTCTTGGCAGGCTCCAAGACTCCATCGCCTAGCTGGACGTTGTAGGGTTTCATTCCTACCCGTTATGTTTTCTGCCTGCACTGGCCCGTCATGGCTCTAAGCCACCCTTCGAGTTTGGGAAATTGGCCAGGACTGTGGGATTTTCATGTATGAGAAGACACTGCTCTCAGCCCTGGAAGGTCTGAGCTGAGAAAACATTTGGAGAGGCAGCTGGGTGGCACGAGTATACTGAAGCATGCATGGATCCAAAGTAAGTGGGCCAGAAGGGAGATCTATATATATCTGGTCCCGTCCCAGCATGCTCATCAGAGAAAGGCTTAGATGTCTCTTTGCTTTGTCAGCTGGAGTCTTTTGATTTCACAAGGATAAAACCACCCCTGGCGGTCACGGTCTGGCTGGCCCTCCTGCTTTCCTGGTTCCCCTCCACTGCCTGGACCCTCAGGTCTCTTTGATGGTAGTCTCAGCCTCTGTTTTTGTGCCTTCTATTCCTGGTATCAGTTCTGCTTCCTCAAATCCTTTCTGAAAGTTCAGGCAGTAATAACGATCCAGGACAAGGCAGAGGGGATATGACGTCACAGAGTCCTGAGGTTTCTCACAGGCAGCTGCAGGCCAGCAGACGTTGGTGAGCACCTTGCTCAGGCAGGACGGCAGCACCGACTCTCCAGGGAGGCCTTTATGCTGTGCCTCTCCTCAGCCCTAACACTTACCGCTGCTCACTTCTCGAGTGTGGAGGACAAGACAGATCTGTTCCCCAGTGGTGCCAGGAGGCCTTCTGAGACCCACACCTGGCCATCTATGGTGTTACGGTTTGTGTGTAGTCGTCCCCCAGAGCCTGAAGTGGTCATGGGGGCATCTGAAGTTTGTGACTGAGTCTTGATCCAATGCTGGGATCACGGGTGTGAATGCCCTGGGCAGGCGTTCTGCCTTATAATGCAAGGAGGGGACAGGCTAGTTTGTTGTGGAGCTGCTGCCACTCCCTTTGCGCTGGCTCTTGCTCTTTGCCACTTCCATGAAAGGTCATTCTGTGCCATGTGCCACTCTGCCTTGGAGCCAGCTGAGTATGAACTGAAACCTCTACTAACTGTGAGCTAAATAAACCTTTCCTACCTTCATTTTGGGTGTCAGGTATTTGTCCCAGCAACAAGAGAAGAGTACCTGAGACACATGGGAACAGGCAACATGAGGTTGGGTACTGGCGCTTGTGCATTATCTTTTAGTTATTCTGATTGTTGATCACTAGGCCTTTAAACATTTCTTCTTTGAAAATGTTCTATCTCACTCATGTTAAGGAGTAGGGATCCCAAGGTGTTACTTCTCTCCAGAAAAAAAAAAAAGAAAGCAGATCTAGAAGTGTGTAACACCAGGGAAATTTAGCTCATCGTTGATCATAGGCACCCACTATTGGATGGACTAGGGAGCCAGGCTTTTTATGAGCAGCCTGAGGCACACAGCCTGCAGCAGAGCCTGTCATCCACCTGCAAGGGTGTGACTAGCTCGGGCCTCTGTGAGGCGTCATTTGGACTCACCGGAATTGCCCCCTCAAGTCACAGAATTTTCCTGCAGATCCCCTCTAGCAATGCGTGGCACGCCTTGTTAAAGCTTGACCTTTCAGAAAGGATTTGAGGAAGCAGAACTGATACCAGGAATAGAAGGCACAAAAACAGAGGCTGAGACTACCATCAAAGAGACCTGAGGGTCCAGGCAGTGGAGGGGAACCAGGAAAGCAGGAGGGCCAGCCAGACCGTGACCGCCAGGGGTGGTTTTATCCTTGTGAAGTCAAAAGACTCCAGCTGACAAAGCAAAGAGACATCTAAGCCTTTCTCTGATGAGCATGCTGGGACGGGACCAGATATATATAGATCTCCCTTCTGGCCCACTTACTTTGGATCCATGCATGCTTCAGTATACTCGTGCCACCCAGCTGCCTCTCCAAATGTTTTCTCAGCTCAGACCTTCCAGGGCTGAGAGCAGTGTCTTCTCATACATGAAAATCCCACAGTCCTGGCCAATTTCCCAAACTCGAAGGGTGGCTTAGAGCCATGACGGGCCAGTGCAGGCAGAAAACATAACGGGTAGGAATGAAACCCTACAACGTCCAGCTAGGCGATGGAGTCTTGGAGCCTGCCAAGACTTTGCCTGGAGAGTACTACGGCATATCTTTGGGTAAGATAATTAATGGACACGTGTTAGCTGGGCTCCATCTTTTTCCTGGGCCCCATTCTAAGTGCTGAGGCTGGAGTGAATGGGGGATTCCATGGACCAGCTCTCTCTCCTGAGCAATCTCTCCTGCTAGTGGGAAGGTAGGAAAGGAGCAGCCGGCACCTTGCTCTGTCGGTCTCTGTCTCGATGCACAGTTGATGAGGGTGGCTAGCATTCGGGGAGAAGTTCTGAATTGGGGCTGCCCACTGTGGTGACCACCAGTCGTGAGTGGCTACTTAAATGTACTTATGTTATTGAGCTACGGTGTTAAATGACCTAGCTGTGCAGTCTCTCAGCCTCTCAGGGGCTCAGTGGCACCTGTGCCCAGCGGCTGGCACACTCAGTGGTGTAAATGTAAGCTCACTTCTATATTCCAGAAAGCGCTACCGAGCAGCAGTGCCCCCCTTGGCTGTGTGTGGGATTAGTGCCACCATCTTTAATATGAGGCCCCTCTGCGTTACTATTCTAAGGTTTTTTGGTAATATCCATATGTTCATTCACCATGAGGATGTGGCTCCCCGGCAAGTGGCAGCAAGAGGCACAGGTGCGCCCATGGTGTGGCTCCGCCTGGGGCTGGGGCCTGAAGGCTGGGGATGGCACAACTCCTTGCAAAGGCTACAAGCAGAGGCCTCAAGTAGCCGCCACGCAGGCCCAGAAGCCGGCAAAGCTGCCGCCCCGCTTGAGGCAGCCCCTGCTATGAAGGGAGGGTGACTCGTTTCATCCTTCCAGGCCTTCAACAGTTTGGATACGGCCTGTGCTCATCAGCTTTCCATTCTATGACAAAACTCCACAGACAATCATCTGTGAGGAGGGAAAGACTGTCTGGGCTCCCTCTTTTGGAGATGTCAGCTTGCAGTCACTTGGCTCTCTTGCTTCCAACCCTCTGGCAGGCCGAGCATCGTGGCAGGAGGGCAGGGTGGAGCGGAGCTGCTCACCTAGTGCCACACAGGAAACAGTGAGAAAGAGGATGGGGCTCGACCCAGTGTCCCTTCCAGGGAATGCCTCACGGTGTCCTACCTTCCTCCCACTGAGCTCCTTCCCAAGGCTTCTGTCCTCCTGGTAGCCCCCTGGGCTGCTGAGAAAGCCTTCTGCACAGGGCCTTTGGGAGAGACCGAAGGCCCACGTGACCCCCTCGGGAGCGCAGCCTGCTGTGCTCCAGCTCCTGCTAACCTCACCCAAGACCCCTGTGGGGACACTCAGGTGCAGACCCTTAACCCTCAGCACCCCGGGGTCTGTGCCACGAAGCAGTGTCGGTCAACTACTGAACCCACTCTGATTTCGTCTCAGCCCCAACAAGGTACATTCAAGAAGCAGCAGCCCCTGAGAAACTGTGCCTAATGAAAGTCTAGAACGTTTTCTTGGGACAATTTAGAGCACAACAGGATAAAAAGAGTGTGGGTTTAAAGTGGATCGACCTGGGTTCAAATCCCAGCCCCAAGACTTTGCAGCTGTACCACTTTGAACAAATGACTTAGCATCTCTGAGTTTTAGTTTTATCACCCATAAAACAGGATAACACCTCCCTCACTATGCTGTGAAAAATGAACAAAGTAATGCAAAAGAAGGCTTGGAAGATAGTAGGCAAGGCTACTCAAAGCAGTACAAGCTGGTATGCTGGGAAACTTCTGTTAGAGAACAGGGAATGCATGACAATGAGCACACTATTGTCAGGTGTTGAAGGTGTATGCTCCTGCCCGCCAGAGTTCTGCAGATTTCTGATGTGTCTTGGTCTCTCCTTTCTCTTTCTTTCTTCCTCTTTCTTTTCCTTCCTTCCTTCCTTCCTTCCTTCCTTCCTTCCTTCCTTTTTTCTTTCTTTCTTTCTTTCTTTCTTTCTTTCTTTCTTCTCTTTCTCCTTTTCTTTCTCTCTCCCTTTCTTTTTCTTTCTTTCAATTTTCTATCTTCTTTTCTTTCTTCTGTGTGTGGTATTGGGGAGGGATTGAACACAGGATCTTTACATTAAACTACATCCCTGTCCCATTTTTCTTTTTATTTTAAGACAGGGTTTCACTAAGTTGTTATGCTGCACAGGCTGGGCTCAAACTTGTGATCCTCCTGCCCCATAGCAGTGCTGGGCTTACTGCCTCTTCAGCCTATGGGTGCCGTATAATTTTCTGTTCTAGACCCTCAAGTATAGGGTGAAGTTATCAAAGCTCATGTTCCAAGACTGTAGTTGAGTCCTGACTAAATCCTCTTCCCTAACCAGATCCCAACTACATTTGAAAAGCTCTTTTCATGTTACTTTATTGTGATTATTTTAAATTCTCATGCTATCTAGAGTAGGTGTCATACCTCAGAGATTAAGTCATCAGTCTTACTAGACTACTCCACCCCGATAGGCCTTCAGTACTTCTGACCGACCTGGTATCCATATGGAGTTCCTACTGGTTCCTCCCTGGTTCTAGCAATTTGTTGGAAAAATAGAATTCAGGGAAACAATTCATTGATGCTTTCTAGTTTCTCATAGAGACTGGAATGGCATAAAAACAAGCTCTTCTTTTTTGAATCTCAGGCTTTGATAGTCTACCATAAAACACTTTTGGAAGCTGCGATAATGTGAAGTGCATTTTTTCTGTCTTGGGTAACTGGGACAGAGTCCCTAAAACTCCTGGGACCTCCTGTGAGGAGGATAGTACAGCCAGCCAGGGAGGCAGCACAGGCCAGGGGCCAGGAGCCTTCGCCGCCCACCAGCACGCCACCTCCCACATCTGCACATGCTCAGCAGCTCAGGAGCGCTTTGAGTCATGGTGGTCAAGAGAGTTGGTGGAGTTCTCCAGCCTTGCACGCTAGGTAGCTGGCAGCACTGAAAGCTCCAGCCCAAATCCCCTTGGGGTGGGGCCTTCCGGTGTCCAGCCCCACTGGAGGCTGCGTTGGGGACCTGTTCGAATGGCCTCATTGGTGTAAGCTGGAGAGCCCAAAGGGGTTCCTGGTAAACAACGAACGTCACTCCCAGAACTCAGGAAATCCTTAGAGTTACAGAAACTCTGTCAGGAATGGGGACAAAGAGCACACACGTGGTAGTCTGTCATAGTTCTGACAACATTTTGTGATAGACTCACTAAGTTTGAGATTCAAAACCAAAGAGCTTGCTCACAAACCATTCGGGTCTAAGAGACTGGCCACTTCCCAGAACTGTGAACAACTACTCAGCGTGGTTTTCGGAACCATTCCTCCTGGTGTATCAGAGGTTAAAGTCCTGGTAATGCCTTTTTGGTATTCCTGCACATCTACCCCATTTTCCTCAGTGACTCACCCACCCTTGTACTCATTATACCTCACATGGAGGAGGAGAATAATTTGGTTTCACTGAGGAAGGACACAATCATCTATTTTACTGCCTCTAATATAACCCATAAAATAGTCTCTGATTTTCTGTTTTTCAGTTTAATATGACCTTTCTCTGTAATGAATAAAAATGTGTTCATCAACTGATCCTCAGTGAATTTTCTTTCTGGAGATAAATCTATTATTCTATGAAAACACTGCTTCATAATATTAATTTTTTAAAAAAGGCTGAATCACCAGTGGCCTGTGATTCATCAACAGGGCAGGACTCGTGTCAGCAGGAGGGGTCCTGAGGTGTGACAGGACCAGGACGAGGGGTGCAGACTGCTGCGCTTGCTGCGTGCAGCAGGAGGACCAGAGAAGGGCCTGCTGGGTAGGGAGGAGGTTGCGTCTCCACAGAGCAGCCCTTGACCACAGTGCACTGTGGCTGAAAGAGGGCCAAAGCGGCATTACACCAAGGGTGAGAGCCAGGGACCCCTGAAGTGAAAGGCTCCCTGAGCCATTGTAGATGCCAGCCAGAAGGCAGGCCCTGGGTTCCCAGCCAGGTTCATGAAGCCACAGCTGCAGGGCTCAGTAGCAGCTGCAGAAATGCAGGCTCAAAGCTGAGAGCAGCAAATGAAATCTCAGACGGCAGAGTATGCCGTTCATGCAGAGCCTGCACTGGCTGTGGTACGACAACGCGAGGGAAGAGCTCGGAGGAGGGCGGCGGTGTGGAGAGCTCTGCCTGCCGGGCTTGGGCGTGCGCCCACCCGCCCGGTTAGATTGTAGGGGCTCCCACCCACACTCGAGGGCAGCGCTTTCCTCTCTCTCACAGCCGGTGACTGATGAACTTCCCTCTTTTGTCCCTGCAATTAAATGTAGGACAGCTTGGAAATTGTATTTTGTCAGAGGAGATGAGAGAATTTTACACAAGCTTCAAAAGAGTCAACAGATGTGGACGAGTTTGGGAAATCTGGAAATCAAAGCAGTTCCAGCCTTGGCATTGTGAGACAGTCTTCCCACCAAAGTGCTGAGTAGAACTGGAAATATTCATTCCTGAGAGACAGAGGCAAGAAACACAGCTGAGCTCAAGAAAGGCAAGCGGTGGGACGCGCGGAGCAAGCGCGCACGACTGGAGCGGGGCACGTGGGTGCGCTTCCTGCAGCACACCTGGGAGCATTGGGAGCGGCCCCAGGGGACGTCCGGTGCGGTGCAGTGCTCCAGGAAGTGCCCGCCTCGGTCAGCCCCAAGCTGGAATGGCTTGTCCCTGCCGTCACACACACAGCCCATGGCACCCAGGAGACAAGAGTTCTGCAATACGGTGGAAATTTGCCTCTGGAACTTGCCTGCAGAATGTGGATGTGTGCCGAAGTACAGAGACGGGAGACCCTTGTGATGTGCTACCAGTATAGAAAAATTAGCAAAGGCTGGATTCACATAAGAAAACCTTAGATGGACTCAATCCTGGTGGGGCAGGATAGGAGCAACGAGGTAGGTAGAAAGGGGGCAAGGAAATTAGGCTTTTGTGGTTTTGTGCTTAGCACACAGGCTGCCCAGGCTTACTGAACCCTGCCCGCCCTCTCTTGCTTGTTTCTCTGGCTTGCTGCTCTTTCTCTTCCCAGCCATAACCCCTTAAAGATACTGCGAGCCCATAAATTAGCTTCGGTGAGCCCAATCATCTTAGATCGCCTGTCTTAAAAATGTAGAAGGCCTTGCTGCTGTAAAGGGGCCATTACCTTCCACCTGGGCATGGGCCATGGCTCTTTTCCAAGGTTTTCTACAGAGTCACACATTCCTAGTGGCCCTGTCTGGTGACACAGGAACTGCAATAAATATAACGAAGTGTCAGTGGACCACTGAAATGGTGACGTGCAAGATAAGAATGACATGGTGGAATGCTGTGCCACACACTGCTGGAAGGTCACAGAATGGTCTCTACGGTATAGATGGCCCAGTTGGGCACAATCTCCTGATCATCTGTCTAACTGAAGTCTGCATTTTTCATACCAAATAAGGTTTTCAAGCCATGCCTGTAATCTCAGCATTCAGGAAGCTGAGGCAGGAAGATCGCTGTCAGTTGGAGGCCAGCCTAGGCTACAGAATGAGTTCACAACCAGCCTACGCAGTGAAACTGTCTTAAAAAGATAAGGAAAACTTTCCTTGCATTTCCCCAGGCCTCACCTCCACTGCCACCTCCTTCTCAGGGACCAAGTGGCCCCTTTACGGGCCAGGCTTCCTCCTGTTCTTTGGAGTCTCAGAGCACTTTCTTCCAACCTGCTTCTGGGAACATGCATCCTCTGAACTGTGCCACGTCTTTCTTCTGAGTGTAACAGGCTTCAGATGCCTTGAGTGCCTAAAAATTCATCTCTCTGCCTACTTCTTTTAAATAAACAAAAAATGCATTTTTTTTTTTCAGAGAATGAGAGCTCTTGTTCTTTCCTGACTGTGTGCCGGGAATGAGAGCTGGGGTAAGACTGTCCAGAGTTCTGAACAGCCTGTGACCCAGCAGCCACCCTCTGGGCCAGGGTGCCACCCTCCTCCACCTCCTGGGACCTGTCCTGGTGAATCTGCAGAGCAGAGTGTGGGTCTGTCCTGAATGTCCCTCAAAGCTGTGTTCTTTTGTAGATGAGGTAAAGCCTTTAGGTTGTGGATGATACTGGTCTGCTCTCTGCTATGGTTTGTGTCTGGTTGTACCCCAAAGCCTCGTGCAGTCATGGGGCAGACTTCTGGACTTTGTCTCCCTTTTAGGCTTCCAGTTCACACTCAGCCCTGAAGCCCTCCATGGAGCCTGCAGGCCTTTGACATCACACTGGGGGCACAGCCCCGATCCATCTGTCCTGCAGCTTCCAGCTTCCTGGGCTGAGCAGCTATTGGATCCTCCAGTGTGCACCAGCCATAGTTGACCCCCACCTCTGAGCCTGTCTAGAGAGCCCTTCCTGGTCCTGGGCTCGGGCTGGGCAGTTTACATTTGTAATCTCATGGATAATCCCTTCAAATTAATTCCAATCTACCAGTCCCAATGCAACCCACTGTGAGAATAAAGACACTAAGGCATATTAATAGTTATGGGGAGCCACAGGGTCCTAAGCCCAGTCATGGTGATAGATATCTGGAACAAAGGCCTGGACCCAGGACAGAACCCAGATTTTATTCAGTCACTAAGATGGACTGTCTTGAGGATGAATGACTGAGAATGGAAAGAAGTAGGTGAGTACTGTAAGCTGGACTAGGTAGCAGGCCTGCGTTTACCTCTGCAACACGCAGAGAGTAACCTGCACTACACAACTGAGATAGTATCTAATGTTTTGGGATTTGGTGCTTCAGCTCTGATGTGTGGTCTTTCAAGCCCAGGAAGTCATCGCCCTATCGTGAGGTTCGATCCCAGTCAACAGCGTGGAGCATGGGCTCTCTGTCCTGTCTCGACCTGGCTCATATTAAAGAGCAGCAGGTGTGGATTATCAGGGCAACACATGTGCGATCCTTAAAGACTGCCACCAGCACCTTGGCTAGACCAATATGCATTGCTTAAAGCCAATTACAGGGATCAGGAAAAGTCCTAGCCAGCTCTGTACCTATCAATACATGGAAATAGGGTCAGGCACATCCAGAAGGGAGACAACTGCTCTTCTTTCATGGAGAGTTGCTCAGGTGGTCCTCTACAAGCCTGCATACTGGCCTTATAGTAGAAATCACTGCCCACCACTGCGGCCAGTTACCTAGTTGCCCAGGGAATAGTTCCTATTTCCAATCCAGTTGCTCCTGTCTCTTAGAAACAGCTGGACACTGTGACGCACAGTGTATAAACCAACCCCCAATTGATAAGCCTTCTGCCTCTGTGCTTCCTCCTTGTTTATCCCTTTGAAGCCCCAGACCACAGAGATGGGGCCTGCTATTCGGAAGTGATCTCCATCAGTGCCATCAGTGTAGATAATCTGCCTCCAAATCCTGGGTGTCATTTTGGTGTTTCTGCCTACCCCTGTGACCTAGTAATTGCACATATGGATTCATCAACTCTGTTCCTCTAGGGAACCCTAAGTAATGCACTGTTAGTCATCCCTGGCACCTAATTATTTGGAGGTGGCATTCTGGGGACTGAACCCAGAGCCTAAACTGAGTTACATCCCCAGCCATTTATAAACTTTTATTTTGGGACACTAAGTTGATAAATTGCCCAGGCTTGGCTTGAATTTGCAATCCTCCTGCTCAGGCGCCCAGAGTGTTTGGATTGGAAGTGTGCATCACCACGGTCACCTGATTATTCTAGTGTGGCTTGCGTGTGATCTCTCACATATTCTCTCACTTACGCACTGGCCACCACCTCTCAAAGACCTGCTTCCCTCATCCAATTCTGAATGTGTCAGTTTTTCAGAAGCTACATGCTCATCAGATGTGAAGTAGGACATTTCTGGCATAACGCTGGGTCTTCAGCGTTGGCCTCAGAATCTTCTCAGCCTTTTTCCTGCTCTTGGAGCAGCTCTTGATGAGGGTCAGATGACCATCTCCAGGGGCTAGAGGATCCTTACACATGTTTGCCACGGGCCTTTTAGGTCCTGAACTTCTACAGTAAAATAAATTTATTAATGCTTAATTAACATGAAAATTCAGCCAGTGGAAAGATATCACCCACAATAGGATTAATTGTTATTTCTTGAATTTTTCTCCCTGCTTTGTATTCTAGATGTTCATATAAGCAACCTTTAGAAACACTGGGAGCAAGGCACAGAGGAAATTCCCTACTGTGGGCTGCATGCCAAGTGGAACTCCCTAAGTGGCCCAGATGGTTCTATTCACTGGACAACTTCTCCCAGAAGCAGAACCTTACAAATGCTTCCTTTCCCAAGTCATCATCTACTGGAGGTTGATCCCTCCTGCTTCTTGCTAACTGGCTCCCACAGCGTCTACCTACAGTCACAGATTTGAAACTCCCCCATAGGGTCTGGTCTGATGCTCTTTACATGAAAACAAGAAATCTTTTCTAATCATGGTGCATCACAGAATAAATACAATGTATCCACTTTTTGTTCCTAAGTGCTTTAAAATCCATTTTTATATCGAGTCCTTCCTGGTCCTCATCTCAGTATGGGAAGTTTATCTTTGTAATCCCATGAAAAGTTGTTGGAATTCTAGCAAATTAATTCCAATCTACCACTTCCAGTGCAACCCAGGGTGAGAGTAGAGATGCTGAGTCATATTTGTAGCTATGGGGAGCCCAGGAGTCCTAAATCCAGCCATGGCGATGGCCAACTGGAACAAGGGCCTTAGCCCAGGGCCACACCGGGGCTTTATTCTTCCATGGCTTGGGGAGGAGTGCCTGCTCCTCCTCCAGGATGGCTGGAGGTAGGAGAGTGCCATGAGCTGGGCTGGGTAGGAGGCCTACATTCACCTCTGTGGTAAGCAGAGAGAAGGCTGTTCAGAAAGAGTAATCTGCATGACACAACTGAGATAATGTCTAATGTTTTGGGGTCAGTGCTTCAGCTCTAATGTATAACCTTTCTAGCCTCAGGAAGTCATAGTCAAATACAATGTGGAGCACTGGCTCTTCATCCGTCTCCCCCAGGCTCACACAGGGAGCAGAGGATGGGGGCTTCCGGTGAAACACACCTGCCTTCAAAGACTACCATCAGCACCTCAGCTGGACCAATATGAATTACTTAAGGCTAGTTGAAGGGATAAGGAAAAGTCCTAAGCAGCTCTATGTGCACACATCAATACATAGAAAGAGAGCCAGGCTTAGCCAAAATGAAGACAACTGATCCTCTTTCAAGGAGAGTGGCCCAGGTGTCCCCAACACATTTTTTCACAATTTTCATTCTTACTGAGCTAAGCTGGCAGGCATTCTCTGGAGTGTTGACACAACTAGATCTTCGTGATAAAACTAGATTTATGAGGCTTAAGAATTATTTCACCTTCTCGGACAAATGCACATTATCCACCAGGTCCCTCAAAGTCTGTGATTAATACACACTGAACTAACTTGGTTCATTTAGATTCAATAGCAAGGTATGTGTGAGTGTTAGAGATGAGACTTGCTTCAGCCCTGGGGAGGGGGCTTTGCACCCAGCTCAGGCGTCTGTTTCATGGCTACTGACACTCTTGGGCACTGACCACATGAGCCATGACTTATTTAACTGAGGATCCTGACCCCTGTGGTGGGTAAGTGAAGGAATTCACAGGACTGCAGGAGATGCTTTGGAAAGGAAGGGAGAAGTGGCTTCAAGGTTGGGAAACGGCAAGGTTCCTCCAAGACATCTTGGATTAACCCCACCTTCCAGTCTCTGTAAAGGATAAAGGTAAATAAGAGGGCTGGGGGGTGGGGGTGGAGGAGTGACTCATGTGTTACTGTGACTCCACAGGGTACCAACCTGACTCTAAGTCCAACCAATGATCTTTCCTTCTTTATGCCATGACGTGGCATTGGGAACAGGAAAGCTGCCCCAAAAGCTCCCCTGGGTAGCAAGTCACACTCTTTACCCGTGGATGATATGGCCAGTGACAAGAAGTTCTCTTCCCTAGAGAACACTTGACAGAGAATGTAGGAGTGCTGGAGACCCAGGTGGGAGAGCCCACCAGTAAATCATTTCAAGCCAGCCTTCTCTGAGCTCTACTTGTCTCTCAGGTGGGCATATTATATCAGCCTAGGAGATCAAGACTAAAAAAAGTTAATAAACTACCCAATGTAAGAAAATAAAGGCTTTGCTCTGTCTGAATACAGTCAAAGTACCTTGGGACCCATCACTGGATAGGAAGGGCAGGTCCTTTACCACGCACACAGGAGCTCACCTGTTCCAGCCACTGGCATGCTGCTCATGGCCAGAGTGAAGACATACAAGGAAGCAGCGACCCACAGCTAGCTGCTTTTCACTGACTGACAACAGTGGGCATCTGATTTCTATGTCATTATGTCAAAAACCATTTACTGAGCTGAAGGTATTCACCATCACCACTTCGCTGTCGATCGTCTTGTGCTAGGCACAGCACCTTGTGATACCTATATTATTATATGCAGTCTTTGAAGCGATTGCACGATGTAGGATCACCATCACACTCACTGTACAGGGGAGGAAGGATGTTAGAGCCCCTGAAAAAGAACATGCTTGAAATGTTTCACTAAATGTTTAGCTCATTGCTAAATTTTTGAGTTTTTATAACTTTATTTTTACATCATCACTATGTCATTCTTGCCTTCTCTTTTACATTTCTTGTCTTTACCTTTTAAAGAAGTGGCATGTCTCTTAAGACAAAAGTCAGTGTTGTATGTAATTCTATGCTTAGGAATTCTGGGCTGGCCTTCCATGAAGAAATATTGCAGCAAGCAATCTTATCCCCTCCGTGGTGCAGCGAGCAGTCTTATTCCCCCCCCCGTGGTGCAGCGAGCAGTCTTATTCCCCCCCGTGGTGCAGTGAGCAGTCTTATTCCCCCCCGTGGTGCAGTGAGCAGTCTTATTCCC
>NW_004524702.1:227117-232178 GCF_000260255.1 Octodon degus | reverse complement strand
GAGCAGTCTTATTCCCCTCCGTGGTGCAGTGACCAGTCTTATTCCCCCCCGTGGTGCATCGAGCAGTCTTATTCCCCCCCCCCCGTGGTGCAGTGAGCAATTTTATTCCTCCCATGTTGTAGTGAACAATCTTTTTTCAGTATATTTGCCAAACAGTTTATGAAGAATTGTTATTCCATTAAACTATCATTGATTGACTAGCAGATTGTTGCATTAATTCATTAAAAATTATTCACTTCTGACAAACAGAATTTCAGCTAATTGACCTGGTCCTGGGCTGGTGGCCAGTTTTCCCCACTGTTATTGTTGGTGATGATTTCTAGGTGGAGGGTGGCTGACAATAAGTGCCGTGGATGATGCCAGTGCCCAGCACGTGTACAGTTTAAAACAAATCTTCTTTTTGATCCCAGGGCTCTGCGTCCAGGGTGGAAGAGGCAGATCTGGCAGCTTCCCAATACCATTTCCATAAAGAGGCCATTGTGTGCTTTGTTTTATCTTAGATTTGATGCTGACAAAGTTGACTTTTGTAGCAGAAGGAACAGGGCTGGCTTCGTTTCCTGCATCCTCTCTCCTTACCTACATGTACTGGGGTCATTCTGCTCCCTGCTCTCTCACTGCCCACCCTGCTCTGTGGATATAATTGTGTATTTACTAAAGACATCAAGGCAGAGCATGTTAGTCAGGCTTCCATGACTCTAACCGACACTCAAACTAATCCACTGATAAAGAGCAAGGTTTATTTTGGCTCCCAGTTCTGTGGTCCATGCTCAGGTGGCCAGGAAGCAAAGGGAGAGGAAAGGCTGGCCCCTCCATCCCCTGGGGGACATCTCAAAAACCTAAAACCTCCCAGCAGGCCCCTCCTAAAGGCTCGGGCATCTCTCCAATGCCTTCCTGAGGACGAGTGTGACCTTTGAGGGGCACTGAAGCCATAGCTCACAACCCACCTCATCCAACCTTCCACTCTACCCAGCGCTGACACCATTGTCTTTCACCCAACCCCTAAAACTCTCTCCTACATCTGCCTTGTCCCATACCATGCTTCTTCACGTCACAAGCAGAATGACCTGTCTCAAGGAACATGTGTCGTGCACTATCACTCTGTAGCTCAGGTGTGCTGTAGGCTTCTTGCCACCCTAAGAGAAAGCCAGGAGGAAATGGGTGGCAGTGGAGCATGTGGTGGGTGGACGCAGCCTCCTTCCCCCAGGGCCTCTCCTCCTCAGCATCCCCAGGGAAGTTCTGTAAACATGGCTCCTTCGCTTCCTCTCTGGGGCTTTGCACATGCCAGCTGCCGCGAGGCTGCCCCTTAGTCTTGCTCTTCCATGCCACTGAGCTGCAGGCCTCTGTGCTTGTCCAGCGGAGAAAGCACTGCCCACTGCCTTCATGGAGGAGGCTCATGCACGGACCAGGCTCCCTGGGCAGGCAACAGGTACTTGCTTAAGGGATGAGTAAAGGGCAGAAGTGCAATTTGGAGACTGGGAAATTTGGGCCCTCCCTAGGGTGAGGACAACCAGAAATAAATAAAGTAGAAATCTTAAAGCACGGGAGAGCTAGAAGATATTAGAGAAGGACCAGGCCAACATCCAGGGTGCAGGACAGGCCTGGAGAGTCATGCCCACCTCGCTTTAAGAGTTCAGCAGAAACTTGGTACCAAACTCTGGTGCAGAATAAACGCAGAAGACATGGTGAACTTATTGGACTGAGATGCAAGTTCCTGGACTTCAGCACCCTGAAAATGGCAGTAAGTACAGGCGAGTGGTTTTGTTTCAAGAATGCGGGTAATGCAATGTTTGAACATCAAGCAAAACCCCGCTACATTAATACAGTAAAGCAGAAGTAATCAGCTAGCAATTTCAATAGATTCAGAAGCATTTTTAAAGCAATTCAGCATCTAGGACTTGGAAAATCTGAACAGAAAAAAAAAAAAAAAAGCCCTCCTGAATCAGATAAAAGATATCTACAAATACTTGCAGCAAACAACTCTTGAACCTCATGCAGCGACAGCCGTTCCCTGAGCCTGGAAGCGGGTCAAAGGTGCTCCCTCTCACTGTGGTTCTTCAGCACTGTTTCGAAGGCCTTGATCAGGGCCATGGGACGGAGAAGACCCTGGAGACTGGATCCCATTAGAGAAAGCCGACGTTATGCACAAGCAGAACCCTTCGCGCAGAAGCATCTGAGGCTTTAACAACCCGCCACGCACGCTAGTTTCCTGTTTCTCCATAACGGACTGCTGCGAACCCGGCGGCGTAAGCCAAGCACGCTGCCCTCGCTCTCAGGCTCCTTGGGTCAGTGGCCAGGCCACGCCGCCGGCCCGCTTGGGGTGTCCACCCCGGAGCCCACACGCAGCAGAGCTCCCTTCTGCGCGCTGCGGGAAGCAGCAGCGGGTTGTCTCTTCTCCGAGGCAAATACCAAGCTCTGAACTCAGCAGCGTCCTGTTCTGTCTTTTAAAGGATTTTTCTTAGCTGAATGTCAAATAATTACGAATTTAAGCACATACTCAAAACCCCTTCCCCACAGCAAGATTAGCGTTTAAATAACTGCGGACTGAAGCCTGGCCTACACAGGTTTACATGGGAAAAAGTCACTGCTTTTGACAACTTTATTGAAAAAAAAATAAGCAAAACCAAATGTTTATACACCAGAAATCATTCAAAATGAAACACTTTGACACAAAAGTGTGCCAAAGTCTTTGGAAGAAACACTACTTTAGTGCCGAGAGAAGGAAAACAGAAGGATAAGCCGAGGTCAGGGGCTGGAGTGTTCAATGTGATGACGTTCTTGGTTTCTTACAAGCTTGTGGACAAGTGTTTCCGTTAGCTCGACTGGCTCACGCAAGAGCCCTGGGGAAGAGACGGCTCGCAGCTGCCTGCCCTGCCCGAGCGGCGGCGGAGGAGGGCCCCCGCGGGCTTCTCTGCGGGGCGGGCGCTCTCCCTGCGCTCTCCCCGCCAGCGGAGGAGCTCCGGCCGCCGCGCTTGCTTCCGCCCTGCGGTGCTTCTGCCGGGCGTAGCCCGCCATCGCCAAACCCTCTGGAAACCTCTCCACCTGAAACTTTTGCTTCAACTCGTGTGTGCCGGGTATTTTGTCATGGCAATGAGAAAGCTAATACAAAAAGCAGTGCAAGGGCTGGGGAGATAGGTCAGTGGAATAGTGCTTGTCTGGCAAGTGCAAGGTCCTGAGTTCAGTCCCTGGTACCGCTAAAAATAAATATACTAAATGCAATGCAGTTCCAGTAAAAATCTTAAACATTTTGTGGAAAGTGACACAGTAATTCTAAGTTTATATGGAAATTATAGAAGACCAGTGGTAAGACAGTTTTGAAAAGCAAACAATTTGGAAACCTTTGCTTTACAAGATAACATTTACTGTGCAGTCAATACACTGAGCTGATTGTACAAGAATGGAAACATAAGCCAGTGGAATAAAAAACAGCAACCCCCCAAACAGGTGGACAGCCGTCTTCACAACGAAGCAGCAGATGCTGAGCACCGGAGGAAATGGGACCTCTGTGAAACGCCTGGAAAACAGGAAACTTAGTTTCTATATCATACTGTGCTTGACATTACTTTCAACAACTGTAATGTGTAGATAATGAATCACAGTACCTTAAACTTAAAAATGTAATTCACTAAAAGATACCATTAAATAACAACCAGCAAATTTTTGGTAACAACATAAACATATACAATGTAATTCATAATTATACAAACATATAGAATATATAGTATTGAATCTAACAAAGGATGAACAAGAAGTCTAGGCATGAAACAACATACTATTGAAATAAAGAGGGGGAACAACCCACTGGGGCCCCCTGCCTGTCTCTCTTGTACAGGAGCTTTCTTTCGCTCAATAAATATATTCTGCTCATAAAAAAAGAAATAAAGAACCTGAGATAAAATAAAATTAAAGAAGAAAAATTGCAAAACCAAATATTAAAGAAGATATGAGCTGTGAAAACTGAAATGGAAATTACAGAAAATAAACTAAACAACATTCTGAATTTAAAAGCTAAAATGTCAGATCATAGCATGGAAGCATTAACAGCCTGCTAATTATAATTTTATTTTTAAAACCTTCACACATCATTAAGATAGACAATCAAAGAACAGTAGGTAAGACACTTGAAGATGTAGCTCAGGAAAATATAAACAGATGCTTAAAAAAGAAATAAAAGAGCTTCCGGCTACCTGCGCCAGTGGGACCTACTGGTTCCAGCCCAGGCGCAGCATGGGTGAGACCCTCTTCCACCCCCTTGGGATGCCCCCCA
Organism: Octodon degus; assembly: GCF_000260255.1. Taxonomy (NCBI): domain Eukaryota; kingdom Metazoa; phylum Chordata; class Mammalia; order Rodentia; family Octodontidae; genus Octodon; species Octodon degus. The sequence continues at coordinate 227,914 of NW_004524702.1, read as the reverse complement.
CCACTCTGCAGCACCTCCCCTACCACACCTGCCAAGTAGGAATTTCTGCCGCATTATGGGAAACCCCAGATCCAGTCCTAGTCCAAGCCCTGTGAGTGTGTAGGAGAGCTGCCTTTCCCCCCTACTCCACTTTGTCCCCTCCAGACTCAGCTCAGGCCTGGCATACAGGCCTGGGATGAAACCCATCAGCTGCAATCCCTGCGCAGAGTGTAGGAGACAGAACCACCCAGCTATTCCAGGAGCAGAATATCTTCCCAGAGGGGCACAACAGGTTCACCCCCATGGGCAGCAACAGGAAGGAGCTGAGCACAGCAGTCAAACCCAAACCAGACACAACTAGACATATCAGAACTTTGTAGATCTGCACCTGAATTTCAGTAGGTGTTAAGGTTATAACTGCAACCAAGATCTACAACAAAGGTCAGAAGACACTTATAAACAAAATGACAATGAGAAGGAGCAAAATGCAATCTCAGAACCCAAGCCCACTCATAACAAGTGCAGAAGACACTAACACAGAACAAACTGGGAATCACACAGCTGAAAGAATTGAATCAACAACTTCTGAAATAAAGAAACAGCTGCAGAAAGGTACAGAGGAACTCAGATTGGAAATGAAAAAAGAAATCCCTGAATTAATAACATCTGCAGTAAAGAATGAAATGCAGAAACATATGGAGGAAACCCAATGCCCACCTAGAACAAGTGCAGAGGACATTAGCTCAGCTCGAAAATATGAATTAATAGTGTTGATAATAAATAAGCAACAGCAGAAAGTCATAGAGGAACTCAGAGCA
>NW_004524702.1:212893-225471 GCF_000260255.1 Octodon degus | reverse complement strand
GTGGCCAACAGCTCAAAGACTGGCACCAGCAAGTGGAAGCCACCAGTTGACAGAGCTTCACCTTACTGTTTGCCATTACCTACACCTGATGGAGGGTCCCGCAAGTTTACTCTGAAGTACAGAACCCCTGTGGAGCTAAGGTATGATCAAAACCTCCAGAGAATGTTTAAATTAAAAATATATTACAAGGGCCAGCCAAATAGCTCTGCAGATTAAAGCGCCTGCTTAAGCAGACGCAGGGGCCGGGAGTTCCATCCCCTGGCTTGCGTGCCGGCCCTGCACTCAGAGCTTATGGAGACGGTGCCCTGAGACAGCAATTGAGACTGGGCGTGGTGGCGCACACCTGTAATCCCAGCCCTTGGAGACTGTAAGCAGGAGGATCACTATGAGTCTGATCTGTGCAGTGAAACCCTGTACACCCTGTACACCCTGTCCTAGAATATATATATGTATATGTGTGTGTGTGTGTGTGTGTGTGTGTGTGTGTGTGTAATAAGATGCACTGTCATTAGTTCACCTCAGACCCCCACCATCATCTCTAACACAGTTATCCCTTTGTTCTTGCTTTTTTCTGGAGCAGATCTGGAAGTGCTCTTTCATGAGTGTCTGCACAAAATGTGATCACAAATGCCGTGAGTGCACCCCCAGTGCCATCCAACAGAAAGGCAGGCTTATAAAACGTGAGGCCATGTCCTCCTCACCTAACTCACCGGCTCTGGCATCGCATGACTTCTGACTCTTCCCCAAAGCCAAGATGAGCATGAAAGGTGCCTGTTCTGACTCCATTCAGGACATCAAGGCAGCTTTAATTAACAACTTCAGACACGAAGAGGACTCCCAGCAGTGCTTCAGAAAGTGGCCGTTATGATAGGGTGAGTATTTTCAAAGCAAAGAAAAATATTTTGAAGAGAATGAATGATGAGGTGGTTTTTACTATAATGATTTTTTAATTTAAATATTCACTACATGTTTTGATCATACCTCATATCCCATGAGAATCAAGAGAGAGCAATGAAAGGTGTGACAGCTCCGCTCTTAGTGGAAGCCCCAAATGTGCACCAACTACGTAGAGAGAAGTGATTCATACTACGTTCATTTGCTTAAATATGGCAGGTGGGGTAGCCACAAGTGAGCCGTGGTGCAGGCTCACCGTGCGTCCCTTTAGCATAACAGTGAGCCAAAGAAGCTAGGCAGAGGAGCGGGCATCGCTTATTCGAAGTGCTTCCCTAGGAGACACAGTTAAGCTGCGCTGTTCAGGGAAGAATGCTCAGGGGCTTCGTGTGAGGAGAAACAGAGCTAAGTACCCAGCTAGTGGGCTCTGGGCCAGGCAGGCTGGCCTGAAGCAGCAAAGGCTTCTGTGTCTGGGTGCCCACCCCAGGAGAGCTGGCCCTGCGTTCTGGCTGTTTCACAACACCCAGCACTAAGCCAGCAGGAGCTCAAGTGAGCAAGTGAATGAAAACCACGACATTCTTGCCTGTCCTGAGGATCTGGTCTCCTTTCCTTCATTTCACACTCCTGGAGAGGAAGGAAAGGAAGAGTCCACAAAAGAAGTGCAAGGCTTCTCTCCAGGGGCTGTGCACACCACAGTCCTTGCCTCCCTGGGTCACCTCACCCCTTGTGTCCCTGCTCCCTCACAATGTTGAGTAGCACCACACAGGTCTGTCTGTGTCAGCCTCTTTCTCTGCCTGTCAGCATCTAGTATTTCTAGCAAATATGATGGGGGAATTTGGCCAGGCATTTAGGTTTGGCCTTACTGTGTACCCTGGGCCCTGTGGTCCCCTGCTGCCCACCCTGCTTTAGCCCAGCCACTGCACTGAAGGGGAGGATGAGGTCCCTGGGTTCCAGGACAGTCCCTGCCCTCACCCACCGTAGCAAGCATAGGGACATCTCATGCCTGAAGGGCAAGGACAACAAAACCAGAGCTCTGGGATTTCCCTGCCCCCCTTCTCCCACGTAAAAGGGACCTAGAGTCTCCTGGGCCTGCCTTGGATTCTGCATACCCGGCCCTGACCTGACCTGGCCTGGCCTGGCCTGGTGGCTCTCACTGGCCCACGTGGCTGGAGACCCAGGCGTTCTGCGGAGATCCTCTGGGATCTCCTGCTGGTTTCTCCCACACAAGCCAGGAAGAGCTGCCTTGGTGTTTGCATCAAAGAGAGCTGGAGAGACGCAGAGGAGCACTCTGCTCTGCTCTGCCAACAGCTTGGAGAGTCTCCCGATAGGGGGAAGGGAAAGTCAATGTGGCTCTTTGAGATGAAGTGTTGTCTGTGAGCAGAATCCACAGGGGCATCCCAGGAGACCCACAAGGCCTTTCAGGATGCTCTGCTTCTGGAGGAGGGAACAGGGGCCAAGGAGAGGAAATGTTCCAGGAAGCAAAGGTCTAGAAAGGTTGGATGCTTCTGCACTATTCTCCGTCTGCCTCAGAAGCAGCTTCTCAGAAACATCACTTCTGCTCTTGCCCTGCCCAGCCCCGGTAGGAGCCCACAGTCTTGCAGATCTAGTTGGGCTGGGCTTACCAGCACTCATCTTCCTCCACAAGATATTCTGAGCCCTTCACACACAAACCAGCTGCAGATATGATACCCACTTTGCATCTGAGGAGCCCACACACGAAGATGGAAAGTAACCTTAGCCATCTTCGTTAGCTGCTGAGTTATGACTCAGTTTAAACCTTGATTGTTCTTTGCATCTTAGCCTATCATTCAAGAGCAGGTTCAATCTGCTTTCTTTATGGGTTGGAGTTGGCTAGTTTCCTGTGCTTTTCTTAAGCATTATATGGGCATTCGACTATAGCTCAGCCTCTAGGTGACTTATAGCCCTCTGGGTAAGGAAAACTGATGTGGGTTCAGAGTCTGGGGTCACATATCTTTTTCTTTGTCTGCAGAGTGTGAGCTAAGCTTCTTGAGGCATTTGGTATTTAGTCTGACAAAGGCTCATTCTGCATTTAGAAGTGGAGCTGATTTGTACTGGGAACTTTGCATCCAGCCTAGAATTTGGAAGGAGAAACAGAAACTTTCCAGCTGACTGTTTTCTTGGGTTTTCCCCATCTTTAAAATAGCTCTGAACCAAGTGTGTTGGCATAGTCCTGTAATCCCAGCACTTGGGAGGCCAAGGCAGGAGGATAACTATGAGTTTGAAGCCAGCCTGGGCTACAAAGCGAGTTCAAGAACAGCCTGAACTAAAAAAAAAGTTCTGAGTATGAGGCCATCAATAGAGTGAAGAGGAGATGGAGAACAGCAGCAGTAAGGTGGGAGGAGTAGAGTAGTACCAGGCAGGGAGCCACGAGCAGCGTGCCCTTCCCAGCCCAAGGGAAAGAGAGCAGGACTGAAATTGTTGTACAGCAGGCTGAGGAGGTTACTATGTTCGATGGGAGTTTGGCTGTGACCTTTCCCACGAATTGAAATAGAGAGCTCCAGGGTGACACAATTTTAGTGCCTTGTGCAGTTTTTATAGCATTTAATCTGAATAAGCCTCTGCAGTAATGCACTGACCCTACATATGGAAGAGTAGCATTCACTAAATCCCACAGACAGTTTAGCAGTTCCAGCTAGCTGATGTCGTTGCCACTGTGCTGACCAAACAGCCCAGAATATGAAGCCATGCTTTTAAGCCCTCATTGTTCAAGACAGCTTTTGTGAGCATCTGAGGCTGAGTCCCAGGTTCCGCCCCCAGGAGGCCTTTTTCCTGATTTCTCTCTCACCATCTGAGGTGAGTTTTGGCAGCCTGAACACATGGTGCTATTCCCCACTGAGTGTTGGTCTGGGGCCTGCCCCCTTTCAGAGATGTAATGTGGGAGCACTTGGCAGGGCCCTCAGAGATAAGAATGACAGACGAGCACTTCTCTGGGCACCAACAGTGATTTCTAAGGTGGGCCCTGCCTTTGCTGAGGGGATGCTCCTGGCTCCCCTAGCCCCTAAGTGACCCAGAAAACAACATACTCTAACTCCACATGGAGGAGGTGACCTCACCTGCTTACTCCTCAACATTGCTGAGAACCCACCCACTGTCCATCCATCACCCACCCAGCACAGAACAGTGCTAGATCCATGATTATGGAATGGATCACCCCTGTGACCACGAATCACGACTTCCAACTTGACTGTATTAAGACTCCTAGCAGATTAGTGAACCACAGTCTGGGTGGGGCTGAGGGGTGTTTCCAGAGATGATTGGCATGCAGGCCAGCAAACCAAGGGGGGAAGATCTACTCTGATTGTGGGAGGCACCATCCAACCAGTTTGCAGCCTGGATGGAATAAAAGACTATGCACTTGCCCTTGGCAGTCTGTCAACTGGACCAAGTTCAGGCAGGGAAAGCACCAGGACACAGCCAAGTTCTTCTCGGGAAGTCTGTGGTAACCTCACCCGGTGCACTGCGCACCAGGAGGGAGGTATCCCTGAAAGCTGGCTGCCGATCTCTGGCCAGCACGTGCTCATGAGCCACACACAGCCACATGCCTGGAAGCCTCAGCAACGTCCATCTGGGTTTGTTAATGTCCTAGGCCTTGGCAGAAGGCCACATCTCTGTACAACTAAGGCTTGATTCTCTCCCAAGAAAGAATCCTTGTGGAAAGCTGGTAAGCAGGAGCAGGGAGATCAAGCCTGGTAGAGCAGAATGGAGAGGGTTTAGCAAACCTGAGCCACCATGGATCTGAGTCTGCCTGTGACATTAATTTCCTAGGTCTGGGCATATCTCCTGGTTCTCCAGCCCTTTGTAGGAGCTCCTCAATGACCTAGAGGTGGAACGTGCTCAGAGACAAGTTATGCAAGAGAATGAACTTAGACCTCTTTCACTCACTACTGAGTCCCTCTGAGCCCATTGAAACCCTCACTGAGCCTGCGTCTTCCTACAGAAAGGTGACAGTGATGGCTTGTTGACAACACAGCTGTCGCCCTGAGTGCCAACCTTGGGGGTGTAGATCTTCCCAGCAGGTTAGCAGAGTGGCTCCAGAGATGTGTGGGTGCCATGGAGGCATGGCTATGCCCTGCTCCCAGGCAGTGTTGCCCTGCCCTGCTTCCTGCCCACGTGAGCTGAGCAGCTTGGCTCCTGCTGCCCTTCTGTGGTGAAGTTTCTGCTTTGGAGCTGGTGGATCCCAGACGCAAACTGGGAGCAACTTAAAGTTGTTTTTCAAGCTGTGGGTGCTGGGCATTTTTTCTCAGTGACAAGAAAGCTGACAAGTGGAGGCCCCTCCAGTGTGGCTTGGACTCCCAAACCTGCTCCATACATCCTCATCAGCTGTGTGAACCCTTCTGGGATTTTAGTTTGTGAGCCCCGGCTCCGCCCAAAACCTGAGCCCTTGGATTTGAGTGTGGGGAGACCGAGACCATCGTGAATGAGGGCTACTTCTTCCCCAAGTCCCATTTGGACAACCCCAAGCCCACTCCTTTTTGCATCCACTGGTTCAGACTCTCGATGGAAAGAGCAGCAGTAACAGAATTGCTGAGGGAGTGTTCTGAGCACCTGTGATCCGAGCACTGGTGTGCTGGATTGCTTGCTCATGGTGCAAATGCTCACACCTCGCTGGCAGGCCTGAGAATCAGAATTGCAGGCAGCGCCCAGCCACACTGTCCAGGGAGGCCTTGTCTTCTTTCCAAGTTCCCACGGGGCGTCTGCAGACCAAGAGAAGAATCACTGCTCCCCAGCAAAGGTGGCATTCGCACCACAGCTGCCTTGGGAGCAAATGCTCGCTGTTTTGTTTTGGTTTTTTGTTTGTTTTTGGTTTTTGTTTTAGTACTGGGGAATAAACTCAGGACCTTGCACTTGCCAGGTAGGCGCTTAGGCTGCCGAGCTATCTTCCCAGCCCTAGCTATGCTTCTTAATGAGCGACCGGCCAAACGCCTAGGAGAGCCAGTTTGTGCTCCATCCCTCTGTAATGATCCTCAACAGTTTTATTCATTGCCTAGCTTAGTCTTGGTGTTCCTACGGCAACGGCATCCTGTGCTTAATGAGGACATGTCTGTAAATCAGTAAGATTGTTCAGGAGGTGAAGGCATTTGGAGGACCACACTCCAGACTTTGAATGGGTAAACAGGCCTGGAGTTAGGGACGCCTGGCTCTGGGTGTTTACAGTGGTCTCTAACTGTCTTGGGGTTACCTGCTACAGGACTCATGAATACTTTATTGATACCCTAATATCCACTACAAATTCCCAAGAGACTGGATACAAGAGAGAATTTCCTGCCCCGATTTAAACACAAGGCAGGATCTCCTCTAAGGTCACACTTCCAGAAGGGCAGCCGTAGGCGTGCGTCAGAGTTTTACGTATTTCCTGCTGTGGCTATTCAGGTTTCACGCGTGAATGCTTCTTCCCCAGGCTCATGGCACAGAGATTCTAGCTGAGCCAACACCACGCCTCAGGGCTCTCAGGTGTGTGGTAAGAAGCTGGTGCTGGTGGTCCTGTTTTGTCGATTCAGTACCATTTCTGGAGTGACCATTTGCTCCTCTCAACTTCTCTCTGTAATCATGGCATGATGACCAGGCAAGTGCTTTCTAGACAGAAACAGGGCAACAGTCTCCCTCAAAGGTTAAATGCAGTATTTGCAGGACAAGATGGGCCAGGATGGGGTGCCCAGACTCCCCTCAACTGGATGAAAGGAAGTCTTGGTGTTTTCCATGCACTGGAGTGGCCACTCCTGACCGGGAAGGAGAGACACGAAGACACAGGTGTTGTCAGTGTCGTAGGAGCAACACCAGCAAGATGGCCCTTTACCAACATAGTGGCCGCGTACTCCCTTGTGACCATTCCTGATCTTCATTGTCCAGCACTGAAGATGTTTGGGTTTTGGGATCTGGGATCTGGGCTTGAACTCAGTAATCCAGGCTTGGCCAAAACCTAGCCAAGACGTTCCAGATGTTGTTTGAACTCCTTCAAGGAACCTGTGTTCAGTCTTATGATATACTAGGTACACTGCAAGCTGTAATTACTCCAAAACACCTAACGCTTGAAGGAAGCATACTTTGTGGATTGCTGGCCTTGCAGGAGGTAAGAGAAACCCCATCGCTGCCCCTCTGCAAACCAGTTAACTGGAGTGAGGAAGCTGCAGAGCGAGGCTGCCTGAAGGCTGGGCACACTGTTGTGCACTGTTGTGGTGGACACACAGGAAATGAAAACTCACTTAAATAGCTGCTATTTCAGAAAGCAGAAAATAACAAGTTATGGGGAAACTGGAACCCCCGTACACGGCCGATAGGAATGTAAGATAGAAAAGTGACTATTGAAATTATTATGGCACACCAGCAAAAAATGAAAACTAGGGTTAGCTTATGATACAACAACCTTGCTTCTGGAGTATATCCAGAAGAATTAAAGCCAGCGTCTCACAGAAATGTTTGAGCCCATGTTCTTAGCAGTTCTTCACAATGGCTAAATGGCAGAAGCCACCTAAGCATCCTCTGACAGAGAAAACAACTGATAAACAAAACGTGATGTTTATTTACGGTGGAATTTTGTTCAGCAATAAAAAGTAAAGAAATTCTGACATAATGTACATAAACTTTGACAACAAAAGTACCATAAACCCATCATAGAAAGACAAACGCTGAGCCATGAACTGTGCCTCTTATGTGCAGCACCTAGATTCATCAAGGTCACACGCACAGGAGGGAGAGCAGTGGCTGCCAGGGCTGGGAGGACACAGAGCTCCAGTTTTGCAAGACAAAAATGGCTCTGGGTGGGGATGGAGACGATGCAGCACAGCAGTGTGGATGTGCTCAGCCCTACTGGGCCTCCACTGAAAAGATGGCTCAGACGATACATTTTGTGTTGTTTGTATTTTGCCAAAACTAAGCATCAAAGTAATTAAATAATTTTCTAAATAGAGTGAGGAAATGTCTGCATGCTCAGAGAACTTCTTTTGGGGAAAACAGGCAGGCAGCACAGAATGCAAGTGAGCAGGTGGGTGGGCAGAGAAGTCCTGAGGGCCAGCAGTGGGGGAACTCCAATCTCCCTTAAGAGATGACTAATTTTCCAGGTTGTGGGGTAGGGTGGCCACGGGAAGGACCACAGGCCAGCAGAGCCACAGCCACGAGCACAGGTGACACCGCTGTCCTGCTATCTCACACGCTCCTCCTTCCCCGACTGGACCCCTTCCCCCTTCTACTTGCCCTTCTCGGTCTGTCAGGTCGCCGGGCCTGATGCTTCCGGCAGCCCAGGCACATGGCACACATGGCCCCTGCCTGGAGTCGTCCGTCTAGTCACCCTGTAGTCACAGGGGCCAGTGCACTTTTGGGAGCGCAGATCAGTGACCTACAGCAACTGCGGTGTGTCAGAGGGTGCTTAGGTAGATAAGTAGACACAAGCCTGCAAAGAAATCCACAGAAGTGGTACAAATACAGTTTGGGCCCTGGACACTGTCACCCTGGTGGGTGGCTCTCCGGAGGGTTAGTGCTCCAGGGAGAGGTACCACCCTCGTCACTGCTGACTGCTAGCCTTTAGGGTTTGGTTTTCCTATCTTAAATAAAGATAGTGTTCTAGGTTTTCCTGTTTCCTGGGGTTGCTGCCAGGAACAAGTCTGTTGAAGTCTCTGCCAAATACAAGTTCCAGGCCCCTTCACCTATACCCAGAGCTCACGCACTGGGAAGTGGTCAGCGTGCCCAGCAGGCGAGGCAGGGTCGCTCGCAGCAGACTCCCGGCAGGTGCGTGCAGCCAGGCCCTTGGACAGAGGCTGTGTGCAGTGAGAAGGAGCAGGCTGCCCCTGTGTGATTTGCTCTCACTGCCATCAGGCCTGACACCCTGCGCCGGCTGCTGAGCTGCATCTTTCCTCCCAGCCCCCTCTCACCACCCCTGCACCCCAGGAACCCAGGAATGCTTTGCCCCACCCCTGCCACACAAATGAGCCCAGCTGCAGCCAGGCCTGCCAGAACGGGTGCCGTGGGGTGTGCGGACAGCACTGTGGCTCACCTGCGACACCTCCCCTTGGGCAGGCAGCTGGCAGTGTCCTGAGAACCTCCTTCCCCCCAATGCTGCAGCAATCCACCTGGAACCACATCTGCAGCCTTACTTCCTCCACCAAGAGGCACCTGGGCCAGACCTTGGCTGACAGTGACACGTCTGTGCCACGCCTGTGCACCACCTCTGGGGAGGGGCCCCATGGCACCTCGGGTCTGTCTCACATCTACACAACTTGCGCTGTGACGACAAGGCCCCTAACCTCTCAGACTGCAGTGTTTCTACAATAAGGAGAGACATGGTGCCCACCATCCATGTTGCATTTGGAGATTAACAATGTATAATAATTGGGCTGGCATATTTTAAATGCTCTCTTCACTGGTACTCTCTGCTCTGGCTCTACCATTTCTTCTGTCTTCCTCGGGTGTTGGCTATCTCATTTTTGAAGCTATTTTATATGTGAGAAATGCATCAATAAATAAGAAAGTTATGAACTTAACAGTCTGGACACAGTTGAGTAGAGAAATGGACAACCAGCAAGTGTACAGTGGCTCGTTAATTAAAATATCTTAAAGCTGATTCACAGGAGTTAGGACAGCCTATGACAGGGAAGTTCATTTTTCTGAGGAAATTGACTTCTGCTGAAGGCTGCGCTGTATGGGTTGTGTGGGGTTAGGATGAAGAGAAGCAGAGAAGCGCCAGAGCCCAGCCAGGAGAAGCTTGGCATCCACCGGAACAGGCAGAAAGCCAGTGTCGTCAGAGCTCCAGCAGGGGAGCAGAGAGGAGACGGGCCTCCATGCTGGTCAGAATGCAAGCAGTGCTGAGGCGAGTTGGGTGTGGAGGCTGCAGGCCTGTGAGCCCAGAGCTCCGGAGGCTGAGGCCAGAAGGCTGTGAGAGGCCAGCCTGGGGTGCAGCGTAGCAGGACCCTGCTTCAGAAAAGCAAAATTCGAAGAGCGGTGGGAATCATGGAAGAGTCTAAGTGGGAAAGTGTTTTGATGAAAAGATGACTCACACTTTTTGTAGAGATCGCCCTGTGGAGCCCTGCGCTGAGTGCAGAGAGAAAGAGGCAGCCGCTGCTGCAAGGGGCAGTGTGCAGGGCTCCACTGTCCTTCGGAAAAGGAGGGGATAGGCCTCGGGAACTGAGTGGTTGACATGCAGCAGGGGAGAGGAGGGGACCGAGGACAGCCCCAAATTTGGGCCAGAAGAGTCACTGCTGTCATTCTCCACAAGCTCCAGGCCGGGTGGGGTTCAGGCAAAAAGGCCCCCAGGATCGTGGTCAGCGCCAGGCAGGTCCCCTCCTGCTGGGCCTTGGGTGACTGCAGAGCCTGCATCCTAGGGTGGGGCAGAAGTGGCTGAACTGCCACGGCTTTGCCCTGTCCCTTCTAGAACAGGAGACTTGGGGCAGCCAGCAAACACGGGGACCCTGGCTGCATCTCATCCAGGAGACCCCACCCCCAGCTGCTCTCCAGAGCCCTGCGGGATGGGACCACCACAGGCCCTGGACTGTTCTCTGGCCTTGCTGCCACCTGGAGGTAGGAAGCTGGCTAGCCAGGCTCCTGTGAACGTTCTGCCTGGAAGGACCATTATGGAGTAGAGGGAAGGGCCCAGTTGTGAGGTTATGGAATTGAGGACTTTCCCAGGCACACATGCCAGCAGCTGGCCTCCACTCTGCCCCACACAACCCCAGTGTCCCCAGCAGCCTACAAAACCCAAGAGCCCTTTGCAAACTCTCTGTCCCTGCAGGTACCTGGCCTCCTTCCTATGGGGGTCAGACTCAAGAGCAGCCAGCGCCACTTCACCCCAAGTAGCAGAGCCCAGCCCAGTGGCTGTGCAGTCCGAGCAGGGCCGGTGTGGGGTGTGCTTCCCATGGGACCATAACTCAAAGCAAGAGTGTCTGGAATGTCCTCTGGCCCCCTTCAGACAGCCAGCTGAGTCTGCAGAGTGCTCTGCTGCCTGAAGCTGTCTTCACTCAGTGCCTCTGAGATAGAGCTCGTGTTGTAGTGGTGAGGATCGCTGGTTTCATGAGGTGTTTCCAGGAAGCAGTGGAGGAAAATAAGAAAGAAGAAAGCCCAGCACCACCACAGAGCCACCAAACTCCACCACAACGTGCTGGCAGCTTCCCAGTGGGCCACCCAAAGCTGCAAGCTAAAGCACTGTCCGCCTCTGGCCACCTGAGATGCTCACCCAGGCTGCTGTGAGAGGCCCCAGGGTAGAAGACAGGACACTGAGTCATGAGTGGGGCAGTGTGACAGGAGGACCCTGGCATACAGAGCTGTGCCCTCCATCCTACAGGTAGTCAAGGCCACAGGCCCCAGGGGACGAGCCCAGGAACAGGCGGTCAAGGACAGGGCCACCACAGGCCCCAGGGGATGTGCCCAGGATGCAGGCGGTCAAGGACAGCGCCGCCACAGGCCCCAGGGGACATGCCCAGGATGCAGGCGGTCAAGGACAGGGCCGCCACAGGTCCCAGGGGACGTGCCCAGGATGCAGGCGGTCAAGGACAGGGCCGCCACAGGCCCCAGGGGATGTGCCCAGGATGCAGGCGGTCAAAGACAGGGCCGCCACAGGCCCCAGGTGACGTGCCCAGGACGCAGGCGGTCAAGGACAGGGCCGCCACAGGCCCCAGGGGACGAGCCCAGGATGCAGGCGGTCAAGGACAGGGCCACCACAGGCCCCAGGGGACGTGCCCAGGATGCAGGCGGTCAAGGACAGGGCTGCCCCAGGCCCCAGGGGACGAGCCCAGGACACAGACGGTCAAGGACAGGGCCACCACAGGCCCCAGGGGACATGCCCAGGACGCAGGCGGTCAAGGACAGGGCATGGAGCACTCAGTGCACACCAGACCTTGAAGCAGCTCTGTGAGCTAAGCCTTCCTACCTGCATCTGCCAGGTGAGTGACAGCCTCAGAAAAGCCAGGTCACCAGTCACACAGAAGGCAAATCACAAAGTCAGAAGTGCGTGTCAAGACAGTCAGCCCCTCCGCATCTAAGCTGTGGTGCAGGATTCTGAGTTCATGCACCCCTGAGCCACTGGACGCTGGATCCCCTGAGACCGTCCACCGGGCCTCCGCAGACCCGACCAGCACTGGCCACACTGTCAGGGGCCAGCGCACACATGGTCAGCCCTCAGTCAGGGAGAACGGGGTTGTGCAGGCCCACACATGGCAGGCCCACACGTGTGTGGTTGCGACCCTGCTCACCCCCACGCTCATACCACATACACTGTCATAGTTTGGGGCTTTGCGAGGGGGGAGATTTAATATAGGACGCATTCTATAAGATTATTTATGATAGTCACCCAAAGAATCGTATACAAAAAGAGTGCAGGAAATCTGTCCACACACTAAAGCATCCAGCTTGGGGCCTGGATCCCACCATGTCCTTCATGAGGTCAGTTGAAGACCTAGAGCTCATGATAATGGCCCCCCTCCAAGTTCAGCTGGAGGCCTAGAGCCCACGACAATGCCTCACGCAAGCCTGCTTCACCGATCTGTGCTGGGAAGGCCCAAGGTGAGTGCTGGAAGCCAGAAAGCTAGTGCCAGCATGTAGAGGGATCTGCACTGGAGCCAGGAAGCGATGCTTAAGGTAAGAACCAGAGCTCCCCGAAAGAGTACCACAACCCCGCTTGGGGACAGGGACGTCCTGAGCTCCTCCATTGATGAAGAAATCCAAGTTCCCATCAGGAAAGCCAACAC
>NW_004524702.1:195393-207893 GCF_000260255.1 Octodon degus | reverse complement strand
TTTCCATTTCTTTATAACATTGTGTAATTTCCTTGAACCTTTTCTAAACCTATCAATTATTTATAAACGTGTTGCTTCATTTCCAAGAGTTTGAAGTTTCTCCCGCCATCTTTGTTATCCATCTTGTAGTTTATTTCCATTGTGATAAGAAGGTCTACTTTGCTTTATTTCAACTCCTTTAAATACTAAAAGTTTGCGTTTTGACCCTTCGTGAACGCTGGCATTCGCTAAGACGAGAAGGCCCACCGCAGCACTGCTGAAGAGCGTGCTCTGTTCTTGCTGCGCAGAGAGAGGGCTCTGTAAGTGCCAGTCGCACCATGCCGGGCGCAGGGCGGCTTCGGCCTCTCTGTCCAGCTGGCTTGCTGCATATTGTTTTTGTTGAACATCAAGGGGCTGTTACCGATGTGTCTGTAACTATGGATTTGTCTGTTTCCATTTTCAGCTATGTCCCTTTTGCGTTGTGTGCTTTGAGTCCCTGGTATCCAGTGCACACAGAATTGTGCCTTCGTGGTCCCTTTATCAAGATGCAATTGGCTCTCTGGATGCATCTTTGCTCCGACGTTCACTTTACCTTGTGTTAGTATCATAGCTCCCACTTTTAATCAATGTTTTCATGGTGTTATGGATTGTATCTATACACGCCCCCAAGGGCTCATGTGTTCATGGGGGAGTTTTGGCTAGCTGACTAGGTCACGCGTGTGTGGTGCTATTACTGGTGTGGGGTACTGGGCACTGGGTGCTGGGTGTGAGGTCCTGGGTCTTGGATGTGAAGTGCTGGGTCCTGGGTGGGAGGTGCTGGGTCCTGGGTGTGGTGTTCTGGGTCCTGGGTGTGGGGTGTGAGGTCCTGGGTGTGGGGTGTGAGGTCCTGGGTGTGGGGTGCTGGGTCCTGGGTATGAGGTACTGGGTCCTGGGTGTGGGGTTCTGGGTCCTGGGTGTGGGGTGCTGGGTCCTGGGTAGGTGGTACTGGGTCCTGGGTGTGGTGTTCTGGGTCCTGGGTGTGGGGTGTGAGGTCCTGGGTGTGGGGTGCTGGGTCCTGTGTATGTGGTACTGGGTCCTGGGTGTGAGGTGCTGGGTCCTGGGTATGTGGTACTGGGTCCTGGGTGTGGGGTGCTGGGTCCTGGGTGTGGAGTGTGAGGTCCTGGATGTGGATGTGCATCACCAGATTAGTCTGCTGGTGGGGTCACGGCTGTGTGTGATGATGAGAGGGAGCATGGTGGGAGGAAGAGGGTCCCCGGGGTGGGACTTGGAAGCCTCTCTCTTCCACTCCTCCCAGCCTCCTACTGCCTTACTTCGAGTTCTTTCTCCTGCTATGCCCCTCTGCCGCTTGCCACTCTACCTAGCAGCCACTTGTGGACTGAAACCCCTGGTGCTAAACAAAACTTTCCTCCTTTAAATTGTGGGTGTCAGGTATTGGGTCTCAGTGACAAGGGAAACAGATGAGACACATGGTCCAGTTAGACCTCCAAACCTTGGGTTCCATATCCATGTATTCAACTAATCTTGGGATCAAAAGATTGGGAAAGTAATTGTGTGTCCTAAACATGTACAGGGCTTTTTTCTTGTCATTATTCCCTAAACAACAGTGTAACAGCTATTTATATATATTTATGCTGTATTGGGTATTGTAGTAATTCACAGATAATTCAAAGCATATGGGGTATGTGCCTGCCTTACATTTAAATATTATATAATTTTATATAAGGAACTTCAGGATCCAAGAATTAATCCACACAGTTTTATTAGGCTCATATTTTTAAACATACCTATGTCAAGTTTATTTCTTGTACATAACATAATTAGGTTATTTTTAAAAATTGATTCTGATGATCTCTGTGCCTATTTGGTGGGTTTAGACTATTTGCATTTGACATAATTATTGGTATGTTTAGAGTTAGGTTTGCCATTTTTATCATTTGATTTTTGTTTTTGTTCCCTCTGCTTTTTGTTTACTTACTTTTTCTTTTCCTAGAGAATTTATAAAACAGATGTGAGAACTGCTACTTGAACTCAGACCTTCAGGTGTAGAATCACTTATGTTGTTACCTCTCACCTGCAAGCATTTGGAAGGTGAAATGCTTTAAAGGTAAGTTAAAATAATCTTGGTAACCTGAATCACCTTAAACCTGATTTAACACATGTTGAGAGAAGAAAGGGCATAGAGCGGAAGGGTCAGTAAGAAGGGCTAAGATGCAGCAAGCAGATGTACTGCTTCCCAGCAGGGAGTTATTCATTAGGTATTATAAGCATGTGCTAATAAAAAATTAACATTAATAAGTGAGAACTGAGATCTGAAAACAGCAGAAGAGTCCTGAGAGCAACTAAGGAAAACAGAAATGGACATACACTATGCTATATCAGCTTCTCAAAGGCTAAGCTATTGTTGAAACATCAATGCTAAGTTTTATCATCGTGCAGCTGATCTACAGGTACAGCATCTTGGTGCTGACACAGCGCCACAGCCTCAAGTTACGGGAGAAGAGACTTCAGTCTGTAACTGACTGGCTCCAAGGCAGGGTGGCATGGCAGGAGGCTGAAATCTTACCGCCCCTTCCCCTCCATGCCCTTTCTTTTCTCAACATCCCTTATCTGTGATATCAAGTTTCAGATAATTTAGGTTGCCAATATTATTTTAAACTTGCATTTAAAGCATTTCATTTTCCAAGCATTATGCAGGCATTATATAGGAGAAATAGTTCATGGCAGGAAGAAGGCAGCAGAGCAACAAGGGAGGCCAAGGCCAGCCTCTTTCTGTCCCTTATATTGTACCCAGGCTACCAGGGCTAGCGCAGTGCCAAGACAATGAGTGGACTGACTTAGCAGTCAACATACATCCTTCCCCCCACGCCCCGGGATTGAATTTAGGACCTCGTGCTTAGCAGGCAGGCTACTCTGCTACTGAGCTATCTCCCCAGCCATCACACGCCCTTAATCCTAGCACTGCACCATTAATCCATCAAACACTTCAGATTCAGCTGCCCCTGAAAAGCCATCTATGCCTATATGAGGCTCTGAGGGGACATCTAGACACAGCCATACAGGCAGGTTAATCCAAAATAAGCCCAACAGATAGTTTTGAACTGACAAGCCAGTTCTTCAGGTCTTCTAGAAGTACAGAAGGCCTATAATATACAAAGCAATATGGAAAAAGAACAGTTTTGGAAAACTTGCTGCAAAGCTGTTTTCAAGGCCGTATGGGCTGCCTAAAATGGATTGGTGGAACTGAATGAAAAGCCGAGAAAGGATTTTTGCAGTCATTTGATTTTTCCATAAATACATCCGAGCAACTCAACTGAAGAAAAGCAAAGCCTTTTCTAAACAAATGTGCTTGAACAACTGGGTATCCACTTGTACCCCAGCTCCCTCACACACCATTTATGAAATTTCACCAGCATAGGTCTCAGGCCCAAAAGTAAGCACAGAAGCTATACAGCTTCTGGAAGTAAACGTAAGAGAACATTTCCATGACTTCATTTGGGAAAGTGTTTTAGAGTGGCCGTGTAGACAACCATTAAAACTACGCACAAGTTAAACTTTCATTAAAATATTTTACACTTCCTCACCAAATAAACCCTTAAGAAAAAGAATAGGTAAGACACAGTTTGAGAGAAAATATCCACAAAACATACATTTGAAAAAGGACTTACAGCCAAGACATTTAAAGATTTACGACATCTCCAGGGATGGAGTGATGGTTTGGTGGTTTAAGTGCACCTCCCTGGCAAGTGCAAGGACCTGGGTTCAGTCCCTAGAACCCCATGCTGAGCCAGCCCTGGAACCCAAGGTGCCTGGCCTCGAAGCCAGAGGCAGTGGTGCTCCCTGTAATCCCAGCACTGCGAGGCTGAGACAGGAGGGTCACTATGAGTCAGAGCTGCGCAGCGAGACCCTGCACCAAATAAATGAATAAATAGAATTCCTGCAGCTCCCTATTTGGCTAACTCCAGTTGGCAAACTTTTTACAAAGAGAAAACATAAAGATTTGAAGCAAAAGAAATGCTACATGTCTTTAGTGTGAGTTTAAGTGGGAACAAATCATTTGGGAAGTAAGTTTTTGAATGCAGTCAAGCGATTCCACTCCTTGAAGTGTACGAGGAAACACAGAAATACATGTTCTCACTTGTGTATTGTGTGGGGTGGCCAAAATAGCACAACAAGCTCGTACAGAACAGAATGGATAAACTATATTATATTCATATAGCAGAATGGTATTTTTCAGTGAAAGACTCAGAGCCACAGTGCAAATGTGGGTGATTCTCATAGCATACTAAAAAGTGGGGAAATGCAGGATAGTTCAATATCATTTGTTTCAAATATTAAAACAGAACATACATATATGATTCTGGGGACACATACACATTGGTTAAAATATAAAGAACATCTTGAGAACAGTAGGCACTAAAGAGCTGGCTATTAAGGGATGGGGGCGGGGGGGTTGGTCTGCAGGCCTGCCATGCCGGCCCCTCCCCGGGCGCACTGAGATAGCAAGTGAGACTGGGCGTGGTGGCGCGCACCTGTAACTCTTGGGAGGCTGTAAACAGGCGGATCACGGCAAGTCCAGTCTAGTAGTGAGACCCTGAACACCCTATAGACCCTCCCCTAAAATAAAATTTAAAAAAAGTAGCCACTATATAAAGAAAGATGTTTCCCTCTACACGACGAGAATGAGGCCTCACTCACAATATTTGATGTCTTTAGCAATGAGTGGAGGAAGTAAGCGGGAGTTTGTTATAGTATTTGTTAAAAATTGTAAAGACATTGACTATGTTGAATTTAATTCACTCAGTTGAATTTAATGTAATTAAATTGAATTCACTAGTTGAATTTAATGTAATTAATAAGAGAGGGTTTTTGGAAAAAGTTAGTTTTCCTTCATGTTTCTGTGTGTGCTGCTCCCCCAAAGTGCAGTGTCTACCGCCAGGTGTCCCCACTGTGGAGACGCCAGGTAGCATCCCAGGGGTGGGCACGCTGAGCTCGTTAAGTTCATGCAAATTATATCTTAAGCTGAAGCCTTCCTTTTTTTTTTTTTTTTTTTTTTTTTGTGGTACTGGGGATTGAACTCAGGACCCTGTGCTTGTCAGGCAAGCGCTTATTGTACTGCGCTATTTCCCTGGGCCCTGAAGCCAGTTTAAAAGATTAAGTACTGAAACAAAAGTTGATGTGACTAAAATGTCAGTGTTAACTTATGAAACACTTGTGCATGTTTTGCAACTCTTGCACCCCTTGATTAGGCCACTTTCTGTGGCTATAACACAACATCTCAGACTGAGTAATTTTTTTAATTCATTTTAATGAGAAAAACGATAAAATAGCAATGAAACAGTTTCAAAACAGGTTAGTATGACAGTTACAATAATTAATGCAACACATATAGTTGTCTTCATAGTAATTATTCAGAGGACAAGATGTAGATATGATGTCTAAATAATATTAGTACATACCTTTCTTCCCAATGAAATAAGAGAAAGTAGCTGTATATCTATCCAAACTATCTTGTGTTTACATATATATATATATATATATATTTAAAATTTTTTCACAACAAAACTGTCCTTTATTTATACTTTTGCAAAGCTAGTAACACAAGACACAAGGTTGCCTAGTGAGTAATAGCTGACCTTAATCAGACAGGATGTTTATCTCAGGACTGGGGTAGCTTGTTTGCTTTAGGCTGAATTCAGGCACCTGCAGTCTTTGGATTGGCATCAAGTATGAAAAGGTCCTTTACAGACTTCTACAAATACAGCATCTCTAACTGCAATGGAGCACCCATCTCTGACAGAACAAAACAAAAAGAAGGAACTATGTTGGGAGCCACGGAAGCCAAGAAATTGAGCAAATGTGTGTAGGTGTAATTTATAAGAAAATAAATTTATTTCGCCATAGCTCTGGAGGCTTACTCTTACAAGAACACCAGTAAATCTGGAAAAACTTCAGTGTAACATTTTTTCTTAGACACTTCCAAGATTAGCTCACAGGGAAAATGGCTAAGGAGAGATAAGCACCTCTTGGAAAAAAGGAGCCAAGTGCTGACCTACCAGGCCAGACGCGGCCCACGGCCCCGAGCAGGCACACAGATTCTGCTAGGGTTTATCAACGACTTCGTCGTGGTCAAGTGTGGGCTGGCGTTGAAGTGTGGCGCACGGTGGAGTGAAGAAAAAGGCCGTCCAAGAAGCAGCAAGAATTAGAGTCAGATACGACCCGGATGTTAGGGTTGTCAGGCCCGTCAGGCACTGGGGCCAATGGTGACAACAGGCACAGTCAGACATTAAAGCCATGGGGTGTGGAGGCTCAGAGGCAGCAGCACAGGGCAGGATGGAGAGTCCGCAGCCAGCGGCGTGAG
Organism: Octodon degus; assembly: GCF_000260255.1. NCBI lineage: Eukaryota > Metazoa > Chordata > Mammalia > Rodentia > Octodontidae > Octodon > Octodon degus. The sequence goes on along the minus strand of NW_004524702.1, from coordinate 201,556 downwards.
AGATGTCAAGACGCGCGAGTAGTCCGACAGACCTTGTAAATTACTTAGGTGGAGATGCACGAAGTAAAAGCAGAAGAGGAACAGTATCAACCCAAGCGTTCAAAACCTGGGTTAGTATCAAGCAGTGGGATACAAATGTAGTAGAATCCCAGAAGGAAAAGAATGATAACAACAGGAAAAATGGTCAAAGATGTAGGATTTTCTAAAATTAGTCACAGACACCAAACCACACATCTCAGGAGCTCAGAAATCCCCAAGTGGTATAAACATATACACACTAAACAGACAAGAAACCCTGAGTGTGTCATAATCAAACTGCTGAAAACTGAAGACAGAGAAGATGTCCAAAGAATAAAGACAACTAACTTGAAAAGATATAAAGGTCAGACTCACGCCAGCGCTCTCTGGAAGTCACTCAACCCGGGGGCAGCCAAGGGACCTCCGCACAGTGCTGAGATCTGGAAGTGTCCAATGCAGAACTGTAGCGTCGAAAAGCACCCTTCAAAAGTAAAAAATGATACTTTCTTAAACAAACAAAAATGGAATAAATTCAATGTCAGCTGGCTTACTGTAAAGGAAATGTGGAACAATGCTCTTCAAGCAGAGGAAATCTGAAGTGAGGCACATAAAAAGAAATATAAGAAGGAAAACAAGACATTTATTTTTAATTGCACTCTTGATTAAAATCTGATTAAAGTGGAATTCATAAAAATATACTGTAGATTTGCAGCAGCTGTTGCAGCAGGCTGTTTGACAAGATAACTCGGGGAGCCGCTGACAGGCACTCCCTTCAGGTTCTGCTGCGGCGTGCAGCACGGCGGGGTTTGATGTGACACTACAGTTGAGATTTTAAAAGGAACCCTAACGCAACCACTAACAACATTTTTAAAAGATTATAGCAGTAAGTCAACAGTGGTGATAAAGTAGCATCGTGAAGTGCTCGACTAAATGCAGAAGAGAAAGGAAAGGAGAACAACACACAAAAGGAACAAATTGAAAACAACTAGCTGGACGGAGGCTCTTAATTCCCTCACAGCAATGATCACTTTAACTGTAAATGGTTGAAGCAGGTCAGGAGCGTGCTGTGGGTCATCAGACTGGATAAATGGCTAGATTCTTTCTATGTTGTCTAGAGCAACGTCCACCTGCAGATAGAGAAACAGCTGAAAGCGAAAGCATGGCAGAAGAGGCCATTATATGTGAAACAAATTGGAGTAGCTTTGCTGATTTCAGACAAAACAGACTTCCAGAATGAGGAGAATTATCAGTGGTAGGTAATATCAAACCAAAAATGTTCATCTAAAGCTTAATTGTAAGGAGTGTTACAATATCACAGAAGAAAAGAAAAAATCAGTTTCAGGGAATTTAATAGTCAACTGAATTTTTTTCATATATATTATTGCTTAGATTTTCTTACTGTAACATACCTTTATTAAAATTAAAAAATTATTGCTGTTTTATCATTTGAAATATTATTCAAAGCCATGTCATGTATCTTTCTAACTCCCACGAATAATCTTCTACTCTGCAGGAAGACTTTGTCTATTTATACCAGTCGGGAGGCAGACAAAGCAGCACCTTTTGCAAGTGCTGTTGGCTCTGGGAGTCTATCGTCTTCTCCTCTCCTTGCTGCCTGGCAGAGTCCAGATGGAAGCCCAGGAGACAGAGAACTAATTACACTGTTTGGCTGTCGGGAAACTTCTCGTGCGTGTCTGGAAGTAATGAGTTTCTTCTATCTTTATGGTGTTTTCCCCTTTGGGAGAAACCAAAATTTGTCCAAGAACATCTACACATATCCGCCAGTATCTTTTAAGTCGATTTATCTTTGAGTCAGAGAGTGACACTGCTTTATTAGCTTCTGTGAATTGAGTGTTGACTGGAATTCTTGGTTCCAAGGCCTCTATAACCGTACATTTATACTTATTGTCAGTGTATGGTACTGTTCAAAGGGCTTCCAAACACCAAAACATGCGTTTGCAACTGAGAGCTACTCTAATGCACCAGTAGCCGCTTTTGACTAATCCGATTTAATTTGCTTTATGGTAGGAACTTCGAATTCTTAATAGGGCTGAGAATTAAGGGTTCCTAAGAGCAGCAACTGCAGATAGAAATGGTTCTAGCTGTGCCCACTAACCCACTTACAATGAGATAGTTGCTGGCTCTGCACTGTGAATGATTAAAGAGCATAACAGAGTGGAAGACTGTTAGCTCGAGGCCGCAGAACAGTGCGTGGCCGTCTGTGACCTGCCAGCATCCAGATCTGCTCAGACTCTGCAGACACCTATGGTGACGGGGACTGCACGGATGGGGCCCCCTCTGGGGACAGAGAATGTTTTTAATGAATGTGCATTAAAAAGCAACTGGACTTCTTCATAGTGACAAACAAAAACAAAACAGTTATAAGAGTATTAAAATATAAAATAATGATAAATCTCATCACAAAACTTATAAGACATTCAATACCCATATACTGAAAACTAAAACACATTACAGAGAAATTAAAGATTTCAAAAGCATTTTATGGTGAAACAGTGAAGAGAATAATTTTCCAAAAACTGGTCTAATAATCTAATTCTAATGAAAGTGCAAGGCTTTTTATTGACAAGCTTTTCTAAACTTTGTATGAAAACCAAAAAGACTTGAAATTATTAGAACAATTCTGAAAAGGAAGAAAAACTTTGAAAGGCTATTATTTCCAGAATTAATATACATTTATAATGTTATTTACTTTTCAGATTCTCACAGTAGGGAAACAATAGAGTGCTTACACGAGTCTAATTTATTTCACTTTTGAGTATGAACTCGAGTTGCACCCACTTACCTGTAAGTCTCCAGTTTATCCACTTTTATGGCCAACACTCCATTGTGTGGAAAGACCAAGTCTTTTTTCTGCATTTCCCAGTTGATGGGCATTTGGGTTGCTCCCATGACCTCACCAGTACAAACTGTGCTGCTGTCAGCAGGGGTCATATATACTGCTGTGGTGTGACGTTCTCAGTTCTCCTGGGAAGATACCAAGCAGTTGAATAGCTGAATCAAAGGAGACTTCTAGTCCCAGTTTCGTGAGGAATCTCCACACTGATTTCCAGCACGATTGTTCCTGTCTACACCCTCGCCAACAATGGAGAAGGGTTCCTTTCTCCCCACAGCCCTTCCAGCATTTGTTATTGGTTGATTTCTTTATAATAGCTATTCTTTCCAGAGTGAGATAGAAATCTTAGTGTTGTCTTAATTTGAGTATCTCAAATGAGCAGTAATATTGAAGATTTCTTCATATATTTGTTTGCATTTGTATTTCTTTATCTGAGAAGTATGTATTCATCTCAGATGCTCAGTTTTGGATTGAATCTCTGAATTTAGGAGGTCTGGTTTGTTTTTGGTGGTTTTTTTTTTTTTTTAGTTCTTTATATGTTATTTTTTAAAAAAAATATTTATTTATCCATTTATTTGATACAGGATCTCCCGACACAACTCAGACTCTTGGTGATCCTCCTCTCTCAGCTTCCTCAGTGCTGGGATTGCAGGCGTGCACAACTACGCCTAGTTTCTGTGGCCTACACAGTGTGCCTGAAGTTCTGAGGCCTGCACAGCATGAGGTGTGGGGGATTGAACCTGGTTCCTTGCACTTGCCAGGCAGACACTTAGACCTCTATCTCCCCATCTATACTTATATGTTCTTTTTTTTTTGTATTTTAAGGAAGGGTCTACAGGGTGTTCAAGGTCTCACTACTAGGTCGGATTCATAGTGATCCGCCTGTTTACAGCCTCCCAAGAGCTGGGATTACAGGCGCGCGCCACCATGCCTAGTCTCAATTGCTGTCTCAACATGCCCTGGGGGCGGAGCCAGCACAGCAGGCCCAGGAATCAAAACCCTTGGGTGCCTGTGCCTGCTTGCAGGCACTTTAACCACTGAGCTATTTGGCTGGCCCTTTTTATACGTTCTTAGTAGCAGTCTTCTGTCCCAGGAATAGCTGGGGAACACTTTTTCTCAGGTTTTGTGTTGTCTCTTCACTCTGTTAATGAGATCTCAGTTGTTGATTCTTTGTGATCATTCCTGTGTGATCTGGTTTTGTGTATAAAATCTTTGCCTGAACCTGTGTCTTCAAGAGCTTTACCTATTCTATCTCCTAGCAGTTGTAATGTTTCCATTTTAATATTTAGTTTTCTGATACATTTTAGTTAGTTTAGTGCAAAATGAAAGGTTTGCTCTGTTGTCACAGACAAGGTGGCTGAGGGTATCTGGGGTTGCTCCTGCATCTCTAGTCTGTCCCACCACTGATCTTCAGGTCTGTTCTTGTTGTTGTTGTGTTTTGCTTTCTTGCCAGTACCATGCTGCTTTCGTCACAGTAGCTTTATAGCATAATTGCGAATTGGGGGATGTGATGGCTGCTTGCCTTTGCTGCCCAGACTGCCTTTGCTGTTGCAGGTCTCTCCTAGCTCCAAAAACATTTCAGGATTGTCTTCTCTAGGACTGCGAGAGATGCTGCTGGAAAGTTGGTCAGAATTGCATTAAATCTGTAAAACAGCTTCACTGTATTGGTTCTTCCTACCTAAGAGCAAGGGATTGCTTTTCATTTTCTGATATCCTCTTCAGTCTCCTTTTTCAGGTACTTTAGTTTTCCGTGTAGAGGTCTTTTACATCCTTCATTAGACTGATTCCCAGGTATTTCTTTTCTTTGAGTGCTATTGTAAAAGGTGTTGTTTCCTTAATTTGCCTCTCAGTGGGTTTCTTATTTAGTACAGGAAGGCTATTGATTTTTGAGTGTGAACTTTGTATCCAGCTACACTGCTGATTTGCTTAATAAGTCTATCTGTCCTCTACCGGAGCTCTGGGTCTTCTATACAGAGTATCGTGTTGTTTGCAATCAATGATAATTCCATTTCATCCCTCTTGTTATTCCTTTTATTTCTTTCTCTTGTCTTATTGCTCCAGTTAAAGTTTCCAGGACTATGTCTAATAAGGGTGGAGACAGGTGAACATCTTTGTCTTGTTCCTGATTTTAGAGCGAAGGCTTTCAGTTTTTGTCCATTTAATATGATGTTGGATATTTGTTCATCATAGGAGGCTTTCATCAAATTGACATAAAGAACATCCATTCTGGTTTTCTGTAGGGTTTTATAATGAATGGGTGCTGGACTTTGCCAAAAAGCTTTTTCTGCATCTATTGAGATGATCATAGATGGTTTTGTCCTTGGTCCTGTTAATTTGGGGGTAGAAAATTCTACCCCGCCCTGGGAAGACCTGGGTTTTGCAGGAAAGACACTAATATGATACCTGTCTTAGTTTCTTCATTTGTAAAAAGAATCAAATGATTTCCCAAATTAGATGAAGGATATGACATAGTTGTCAGAAAATTAAAAAGTCGTGCTACAAATGTATGATGTAGGATCTCTTCTTAGTCAGAAGCAAGGTCCTTTTGTGCATTTATTCTGCTGCATATGTAGGGCATACAGACACTGGTGTGTTTTTTTAAACATCTGGTTATCTCTTTACCAAACCAGAAAGCACTAACAAACATCAACACATGACATTGACGTTCAAGATAAATTAGGTTCAGATACAGAAACTTCTCCAATCTCTGGAATTAGGCACAAACTACACATAAATCCAAAGTGTACCCGGTGAGACCCAGTCCTAGCTCAGGTCCGGTGAGTGTGTGGGAGAGCTTCCGGCTACCCTGCACCGGAGGGACCTACTGGTTCCAGCCCAGGCGCAGCGTGGGTGAGACCCTCTTCTACCCCCTTGGTATGCCCCCCACCACTCTGCAGCACCTCCCCTACCACGCCTGCTGAGTAGGGATTTCTGCTGTGTTCCAGGAACCCCCAGACCCAGTCCTAGCTCCAGACCCAGTCCTAGCTCAGGCCCAGTGAGTGTGTGGAAGAGTTTCTGGCTACCCTGTGCTGGCAAGACCTACTGGTCCCTGCCCAGGCACAGCATGGGTGACACCCTCTTTCACCTTCTTGGGATGCCCCCCATCACTCCGTAGTACCCCCACACACACACCATGCCCACAGAGTAGGAATTTCTGTCAGGTTCTGGAAACCCCCAGATCCAGTCCTAGTCCAGGCCCGGTGAGTGTGCGGGAGAGCTGCCTCTCCCCCCTACTCCACCTTGTCCCCTCCAGACTCAGCTCAGGCCTGGCATACAGGCCTGGGGTAAAAC
>NW_004524702.1:174716-194778 GCF_000260255.1 Octodon degus | reverse complement strand
AAATGTACAAATTAATAGTGTCGATAGTAAATAAGCAACAGCTGAAAGTTATAGAGGAACTCGGAGTGGAGTTCTTTTCTGAAACAAAGTGCACCCGGTAAGAAAGATGCATTGTGACAATCTTCAGGGATCAAAATGTAAGAAACTAAAAATACAGAATTTTGTGTATGCTATGCCGTGACTCCTAATGTTTTAACCCACGCTTTTTCTGTTAAGCAAAGTGAAATTCAAAGAGACATAAAATTAATCTGCTGAGCTCCCTTTCCGGGGTCTCAGGTTGGGCTCAGCCTACTCTGGCTCCTTTTCTCCCAGCACATCACAAACCCAAACAGAAAGCCAAGAGTACAATCAAATCCCTTCAACAAGTACTGAGTTTCCCTACAAAGAACATTGTTCTCAAAATATTTATTTTTAATATCTTAGCTTTATTTTAAGAGTCCAGTTAAATTTGATCTATTTCTGAATTTTTTTTTAAAGTTGATTTACAGTCAGCAGACTTTTTACAAAGGTGCAAACATGGATGTTGGCATTTCAGAGAGCTCCTTCATGAAGTTATTTCATTTATTTTAGTTTGATTTGAAGCAATCAGAGTTACATAGACAAAACTCCATTTACCTGAATTTATGTGTAAAGTACTAATGATACTTTATGTTTTCCATGATATTTATAGTTTTAGGTTTGCAACTATAATCTCAAAGTTTGCTATAGAACTGGGAAATGCATTTATGAATAAATCTAGTTAGAAACACTTGATAGATGTGCCTGATGTATAAATAGTCCCCACATTGGGAAACTCATAACCACACTAACATCAGAATTTGATAGGTAGTTGGTTGCTGAACTTCAGTAAACATGTTTACTGAGTCAGACAGAGCCAAAGAAATGCAAGGGCCTGCCTCTTTCTCTTCCTGTGAACTAGCCCTGCTGTTTATTTTTAAAGGGGAGGGGGAAGGCATAGAATTTCAAAACAAGATAATAGGAAAATAGCAGTGGTTATCCTGCTGCATATGTTACCTCCAAAGTGGCTGCTCAGATTACCAGACATAGACATGCAGGACTGGTCATGCAGTATAAGCACGAACCATTCCTTTCAATGGACTAGGAGACTTGTTCTTCCTCTGCCCGATGTGTCTTCTTAGCAGTCAGACATCTGACCACAGCTGTCCAGTGCTGGCTGGATGGCCAAAGCCTTGTTTCCTGTCTTTGCACCCTGTCCTGTGGAGGCTGAGGTGCCATGAGGAGCCTGTAACTTCTGAAAAACAGCAGTGTGGGAAGGGGAAAAAAAAAGACAAGTGGCTTGGGGCACATGGTGAGAGAACGGGAAGAGTAAGACTGCCTACAGCCCAGCACAGTGGCACGCACATAACGCCATCACTCGGGAGGCAAGGCAGGAGAATCGCTGCAAGTTCAAGGGCCGCCTGAACTGCATAGCAGTAGAGAGATGCTGTCTCAAAAAACCAAACAAAAGATCAGTGTGTGATGCCTTCCACCGCCAACCACATTGACTCAACTGAGGCTGGCTCTGTGCTCCTCAATGTGCCAGTCTTCAGGTCTGTGTAGTAGTAACCTCTCCTCTTCTCAGATTACCCAGCCTCTGGACTGCAGCTGCAGAAAGGGGCTCAGACACTGTATAGGAGGCCCTCCTGCCCCTCAGCACTGGCCCTGGTCAGCCAAGGAAGTCGGAGCCACTCAGAGCACCAGCTAGCTGCAGCGCCACTGGGCTCCCCTCCCCCACCCATGCACACAGAGCCTGGCGTCACTGATGGCAGCAAGTCTTCCTCTTTCTGTGAGCACCACAATTCTGAATTTTCTTCCCTGACCAAGTAGATCTCATCAACTGCCGCTGCACATTGCTAGTAGTTCAGAGGAGGCCAGAACAAGCAGAAGCATGTCACCTTCCTATGTGCCCAGCAGCCCTCGAGGCAGTGAGAACTGTGGGAGGCACAGAGGCAGAAGAGCTCCGGCCATCATGCTCTGGGCATCCTTTGCCCCTCTGCATGGCTCCCAGGCTTCTGGGATGAGGTCAGGCCTCTGGCCAGCAGTGGTCCCAAGGTTTGCACCTTCCTCTGCTGGCCAGCAGTTGTCCTTGCCAGACCAGTGTCTGAGAAGCGAGCTTCCCATGGGGGGCACCCCTGCTTCAGGAGAAAGAAGCCAAGGAAAACCATTGGGCAGGCATAGAAGTCTGCCTACGCCGACGCAAACCTGCAGCGCTGACCATCCCCGTGTCATAGGAGAATCACACAGCTTCACTACACCAGAAAAAGGGACTCTTTGGCCACTCGGGGCATCCATGGTAGGGTGCACATCTTGGAGGGGAATGAGGGCTGTCGCTCACACGGCTGTCGAAGATGCCAGTTCTAAGGGCTGCGCAGGTCAAAAGAGCCACCCTGTCACAACCCAGGAATTCAGGAAGGGGCAGGCACGTGCAGACAGTGGAGATTGCCTTCCACAAGGCTAAGCAGCTTGAGCTGGCCTGGCCGCAGCAGCTGACCTTCCACGCAGGACCACCTGTTGGCGCTTGCTGATGCCAAACACCTTCCTAGACACTGGCAGCCGTCTTCAGATGTGGCTGCCATGACACAGGCAAAGAGGATGGTGCCCTGAGAAAGGGCACCAGATGAAGAGAAGCACACAGATTCGCTGAGAAGCAGGAGAGATGTGTGGTTGAGGTAGGGACACGCAGTGGTCTGAATGTGTCCCCCAAGCTTCCGTGTGCTGAGATTCTCCCTCATGAGGGTGGGAACCGAGTCAAACAGTGGTGTTCAAGGGTGGGGCCTTAGGAGGGGTCAAGGGTCCTCAGGGCAGATCCCCTTGGGAGTCCTGGTGGCTTTGTGAGGAGAGGGAGAAAACCAGAAACTCCTGCCACGCATGTGTGCTTCCTGTCCCTGGCCGCATGGGGGCCACCTCAGGACTCTCCAGCAAGAAGGCAGCCATCAGGCTGGCCCTCAACCCAGTACCCCGAGAGCCATGACCACAGCCAGCCCCTCATCTTTGAGAGGTCCTGGCCTCAGACAGCTCACCGAAGCGACCAGAATCTGACTGGCAGGGGCAGTGCTGAGAGAGAAGGTGAAGTCCAGGATAACCTTCACCTTCAGGATTGAGCACCTGGGCAGACAGTGGCACCAGGCCCAGCGGGAGACCCTGACAGAGGAGCACACTGGGAGGGGGCTGGGATGAACTCAGCTGACTCTCAGACTTGGATGGGCAACGTGAGGTGATCAGGGAGAACTGGGGGGAGGGTGGGCTCGGCAGCCGACTCAGGGAACAATGACTACAGCTGGACACGCTGCACAGCAAGATGAGGAGGTGTGAAGCTCTTCTCTCGGGAAGTCAGGGTTTGACAGAGGAAAGAGACACGACAGTGGACTCAGGGTGACAGCAGCAACATTAGTGCAGGCCACGTGAGTGGAGGAGACCGGGGAAGCCAGTGTGCAGCACAGTAATTTTCCTGGGAAGGCTGAAAGCTGACATCTTCTCTGGCCCAGAAGGTATGCAGGGGATGAGAGTAGAGGACACAGAGGCAAACAGGCAGAGCTCAGACTCAGAGCTAAGGCTGCTGTGCTGTGGCATTTGGATCAGTGCCTAGTGGGGCTGGGCAGAGAGCCTACAGGGCTGGGGTGAGAAGTGAGTGTGGGACAGCAGGTTTGTGCCCACTTACACTGACCTAGGGGACTGGCAGTGATTCTGTGGCTTCATGGAGGTGGGGGGAGAAGGGCAGGAAAAGGAGGAGAAGGCAAGGAGAAGGGGAGGGAAAGAGGAGGAGGGAGATAGGGATTGAGATTTAGCATATCTTACTGGAAATCTCAGTCCATTAGTAACTTCGGTTGTTGATTCAAAAGGAAGCGGTTTTTCATGAGGAAGAGCAGGGGTGAAAGAGCAAGAGGTGGAGGCGGAGAAGGGGGAGGGGGAGGGGAAGGAGGAGGGAAGGAGGAGAGGGAGGAGGAGGGAAAGAGGAGATGGAGGAGGAGGGGAAGGAGGAAAGGGAGGAGTAGAAGGAGAAGGAGGAGAAGGCAAGGAGAAAGATAAGGGGGAGGAGGGAAAGAGGAGGAGGGGAGGAGAAGAGGAGGAGGAGGGAAGAGGAGGGAAAGAAGAGATGGAGGACGAGGGGAACAAGGAAAGGGAGGAGGAGAAGGTGAAGCTGGAGAAGGCAAGGAGAAAGAGAAGGGGGAGGAGGGGAGGAAGAGGGGAAGGAGGGAGGGGAGGAGGAGGGGAAGGAGGAAATGGAGGAGGAGGGGAAGGAGGAAAGGGAGGAGGGGAAGGAGAAGGAGGAGAAGGCAAGGAGAAAGAGAAGGGGGAGGAGGGGAAGGAGGAGGGAAAGAGGAGATGGAGGAGGAGGGAAAAGAGTAGAGGGAGGAGGAGAGGGAGGAGGGAATGAGGAGATGGAGGAGGAGGGGAAGAAGGAGAGGGAGGAGGAGGAAAAGAGAAAGAGGGGGAGGAGAAGGGAAAGACGAGGGGAAGGAGGAGAGGGAGGAGGAGGGAAAGGAGGAGAAGGACAAGGAGGGGAAGGAGGAGGGGAGGAGGAGGGGAAAGAGGAGAGGGAGGAGGAGAGGGAGGAGGGAATGAGGAGATGGAGGAGGAGGGGAAGAAGGAGAGGGAGGAGGAGGGAACGAGGAGAGGGAGGAGGGGAAGGAGGAGAGGGAGGAGGAGGAAAAGAGAAAGAGGGGGAGGAGAAGGGAAAGACGAGGGGAAGGAGGAGAGGGAGGAGGAGGGAAAGGAGGAGAAGGACAAGGAGGGGAAGGAGGAGGGGAGGAGGAGGGGAGGAAAAGGAGAACAGGGTGTGGAAAAGGAGGAGAAGGAGGAGGGGGAAAGGGGAGGAGGGTGGAGAAGGGGGAGGAGAAGGAGGAGGAAGGGTAAAAAGAGAAGGAGCGAGACAAAGACAGAGCCTGAGACAGAGTGAGAAAGTCAGAGAGAGAGAGAGAGCGACAGAGAGACAGAGAGAGACAGAGAGACAGAGACAGACAGAGACAGAGACAGACAGACAGAGAGAATATGAGAATGAATTAGGAAAGAAAGGCCAATCAGAGAATTCGCTGCAACTGTGAGGCTGAGTGGGACCTCACCGTGGTCTCTAGCACCATGAAGAGCACCTCCTGATGACAGACGGATGGAGGGATGGCTGAGATTAGAGGAGGCAGGAGGCTTGGTGTGAGGGAGCAGGAATGGGTGGCTGCCTGGGTGCCGTCCGAGAGGAGCTTCGCAGGACTGAGGGAAGCGCCGTGGGAAGAAGACTTCCTCCCAACTTCTACGGTGAGGCTGTGCGGTGGAGCACATACACTTTTACACCCTCCAGTACCTGTGTCTTTAACAGTACAAAGAAACAAACTCCTGGCAGGGCTTTCACGTGTGGGCAACGGCTTGTCATTGCTGAGCACCATCTGCTGCTGTCTCTGGGTGCTAATCTGCTCCTTGCCTAACTGCATTCTGTCTTCCAAAAATTTGTGAAGTCTCTGGGCAAAGAACAGACCACATGTACTTTGTTACTATAGGTTAGCTCCACCTTAAAAATGTTTGTTACCAACTTATCAGTTTTGGAGAGGGAGGCAGTAAGTATATATAATCAAGACCCTGTGCTTTACCTAAAATCCTGGGTTTAGTCACCTTAACCACACATCTTGGTTTTAGTTACTTTTCTCTCCTCACTGAGACAAAATACCCAACACTTCACAGCTCAAGGGGAAAAGGTTTATGTAGCTCACGGCTTCAGTCCATAGTTGGCTGGCTCCAAGGCAGGGCAGCACAGCAGGGGGATAATTGTGCATGGCAGCAGATGACAGCAAAAGCAACAAGAGAGTTCAACAGCATCTTCCTGCCCCTTTTATCTTATCCAGGTTGCTGGGATTAGGGCAGTGCCAAGTGGATCCCTGCACTGATTTAGTGACAACACACCCTTAATCCCTGCGGCGCACACTGTAGATCCAGCCCCCTCTGAACAAGGCTTTTGGCTGCCTGATGCTTTGGGGGGACATCTGGACACAACCATAACAATCTTGCTGTGCCTCTTCCTGAGCCTGCAGGGCTGCTCACAGCTAACCCCAGCCAGTCTTAGGAACCCAAAGAGTGCCTTCCCTGCCAGGCTGGCTGCTGATTCTGCTCTCTGGCCTGAATGCTGCCGTTCTCTCTGAAAGCTCCTGTGCTGACAGCCTCCATGTCCACCTCAGAGAGGAGAGCTTTGTCACCTCGTCACCTGGTCTCACACTCCTGAGAGTGAAATGCTTCGTGCTTCTTGGGCTCTGAGCTGAGCCCTTCAAGACCTGAGTGACCCTTGTTTTGGCAGAACTGAAGCAAACTGCAATGCAGGGTACAGAGTGAGGCCCTGGATACTGGCAAGCAAGGAACTGGGTGAAGGAAGGAGGACAGGGAGAAGCTCAAAGCCTATGCTGACCTCGGGCCAGCCTCAGACCCGGTCCTGCTGGAGGTGGTTACAAGCTGGGCTGGGCCCAGGAAATCACTGGGTTCCCTTCAGAAGAATATCATTTCTTTTTTTTTTTTTTTTTTTTTTGGCAGAACCGGGGATTAGAACTAGGGCCCTTGTACTTGCCAGGGAAGCACTTATTCCACTGAGCCATCCCCCTGGCCTCAAGAATACCATTTCCACATCTACCCAGCATGGGCGCAGAGAGCAGTGGAGCCTGATGGCGGTGTGGGGCAAGGGTGGGACGTCGGGGTGGTGCATGCCCCCCAGTCCTGAGAAACCACTCGGTAGAGCTGCAGACCTTCTTGGCAGAACCTCTGCCCGGGGACCATGCCTACTTCTATTCGTGTCTGAGGATTCTTGTGGCTGCATCCCTCTGGACCAGGATTAGTGCCTTTCTTCTTTTTAGGACTTGCTGCCAGCCTGGGATGCAGTGGTCAGGTGCTCAGTGGGGACCCAGCAGGAGTGAGGCCCACCCTCTGTCCAGGGCCAGAAGCGCCACAGCCTCCACAGCTCTGCTCAGCGCTCTCCCTGGGTGCAGGGGCCCAGACTGGGGTCAGAGGGGAGGTGCGGCCTGCAGGCGGGGCAGAAAAGGCGCTGGGGATCAGGGTGGCACAGACATCTTGGGCCCACACTGCCCAGCTGTGTGGTCTGCTGAGGGACAGCGTCCACTGTGGGAAGGGAACAGTGACACAGCCGGGGAGCCAGTGCCAGGGCAGCATCAGGCAGTGTTGTAGGCAGCTGAATTAGATAGAAGTATTACAGGCAGTGAGATAGGGCTGGGCCCTCAGAGGAGACATTATGGAAGACAAGATGCCTTGCAACTGTGGTAAAGACAGACACTCCCGCTGTGAGGCGGACCTCAGGACAAAAGAGGAAATAAATGCAGTTACATACTTCCCTAGGGACGGGCATCAGGGATGGATATTCTAAACAGGTATCAGTCACCTTGAAGAAGACAGGAAGTCACTAACCCAACCCCCTGTAGGACAAACCCCTGGTCTGTGTTCATGCCCCCTTGCTACGTGACTCACTTTCCCATTTGGTGTGAAACGGAGACAAGTTCTTCAAAAGGAAAGAACTAAGGTTGGGGAGGGAGGGAAGGAAGGAAGGGAAAAGGAAAGGAAAACCATTTTAAAAGGGCACAATGGAAACAAAAACTTTATAAACAGGGAGTGTTATATAGGATGAAGGAGAAGAGACTGGAAAAACAGAGAAATCAAAATATGTCATGGGGCCAGCCCAATAGCTCAGCGGATTAAAGCGATTGCTAGGCAGACGCAGGGCCAGAGGTTTGCTCGCGCGCTCTCTCGCGCTCTCTGTCTCTCTCTCTCTGTCTCTGTCTCTCTCGCTCTGTCTCTGTCTTTGTGTCTGTCTCTCTGTCTGTCTCTATGTCTCTGTCTCTCTGTCTCTTTCCTCTCTCTCGCTCTGTCTCTGTCTCTCTGTCTGTCTCTCACTCTCTGTCTCTGTCTCTGTCTCTCTTTCTCTGTCTCTCTGTCTCTATCTCTCACTCTGTCTCTGTCTCTCTCTGTCTCTGTCTGTCTCTGTCTGTCTCTCTCTCTTTCCCTCTCTCTGTCTCTGTCTGTCACTCACTCTCTGTCTCTCTGTTTCTGTCTGTCTCTCTGTCTCTGTCTCTCTCTCCTGTCTCTCTGTCTCTGTCTGTCTCTCCCTCTCTGTCTCTCTCTCCCTCTCTGTCTTTCTGTCTCTCTCTGTCTCTCTGTCTCTGTCTCTCTCTCTCTCTGAATTTCTCTCTCCTCTCTCTGTCTCTCTGTCTCTGTTTCTCTCTCCTGTCTCTCTGTCTCTGTCTGTCTCTCCCTCTCTGTCTCCCTGTCTCTGTCTGTCTCTCTGTCTCTCTCTGAGTCTCTGTCTCTGTCTCCCCCCCCAAGGTGCCGGCACCAGCCCAACAGGCGAGACACACATTGCATGGCAAAGTGGGAACAGCAAGTGCCTTGCACAGAGCAGGGACTTGAAGACATCAGAGACAAGCGCTGCGGTTGTCTGGGCCTTGCTCTCCCAGCCACATGCAGCTGCCTGGTGAAGCCTCCTGCACATGTCCTCGTGGGTCAGCCCAACCCGGATCTTCTGCCCTCAGGGCTTCCTCTTGTCCCCCAGGCCCCAAACTTCCTCCCTCACAATTCCTAAATGTCTGTTACTTTATTTCTTGGCGTAATTACTTTTCCTTGTGCTTTAATTATGAAGTCTCCTTGACACAGGACTGCCGGCATTTATGCTCACTTTATTCATCATTTCTCTGCAGTTGTCTTCCTAAGGCTTCGAGGGACAATGGAGATGAGTGCGTCTTGAATACGCCTTATTTAACCAAAAGCCTAACATCTAGTTTTTCTAGATTCCTTTTATATAGCAGAAACCTAAAGTAGCATTGGGTCACTTCTTGGAATCCTAAGGTCTTAAGATCCTAAAAGAGCTGGTGCTAGGACAGCCTTCTGTGACGCAGGACTCTGCTTTATGACAAGCACAAAAGCCTGTCTGCTCAGCTGTGGGGGCTGCTGCTCCTTCTCAGGAGCTGAGTGTGAGCTTCGCTTTGGGGCCTTGGACCCCAAGTGCTGGAGGCCCAGGCAGAGAGAGAATGTCCCCAGGGTGGATGTCACCACCTGAGGGCTGGCCTGGAACCCGACAGCACCTCACAGGGTCCTACCTGGCACTGACCAAATGTGAGATCCCACCGGGTCACTACCTGCAAGGCAGAGGCCTTTCTGAGGAGGAATGAAATCCCGTTGCCTTTCATTGCACAGTTGAAAAGACCTGGAGACCTTCTATCCAGTCCTGTAGGAGTCACAGCCCTGCACCCTGCGGAAGCAAACCCTCCACTGCATCCCTTCATTGCCATGGCAAGCTTTAAATGGATGCTTGAAAGTTAATGACAGAGCTTTACCGTAGTCCAGCCGGGTGGGTTTGCAGGATACTTCTCAGCTCTTGGTGCTCTGGCACATGCTAGCCATCTGAGCTGATTATCCAGATGTGCAAGTGTGGGGTGGGAGGAGCACTTTGCTGCCTCTGTGGTGATGCATGTGGACCACAGACAGCACAGACGAGTCACAGAGTTTCAGGCTGGGCCCCAGCTCTGCTTCTCTGAAACAAGCGCCATGTCAGATGGAGCCAGGAAAGCCAGCAAGGCATGCAGATGGGGAGCTGGGAGATGGCAGTAGAGAGTGGAGAAGGCTGGGAAGTATGGTGGACAGAGGACTAACAAACCTGGATGTCACATGGATCTGAGCAAAAGTATGACTTCTGTGTATCTCTGAAACTCCTTGAGGCTTAGTTTTTTTAACTCTGAGATGAATATGATAATTCACACCTGTAACATAGTAGAATTCAAAGGAGACCACATTCCCTAACCCTGCCACTGTGTGCCAAAGAGCTTCTCATCACATGACTTCTGGGAGCCCAAAGCGAGCTTCAGGGAATGCCTTAGTACTCCCTCTGGCAGTGCCGACAGAATTCTTCCCTTGGGATCACAGAGACCCTCTTCTCTTGGTCTCTCCCTCCTTGTAGGCTCAGCTACTCAATCCACAGAAACAGGTCCCAGCCCTGAAGGGCGAGGGCTGTAGGACCCAACCTCAGCTTCTTCCTGGGAAGTGAAAGTTCTTTGAGACAAATCACACTCCCTAGATAATGTTGACCACCTCTCTTAGCAGAAGTTCAATCTGAAAGCTACCAACAGGGTTAAGAATGGGCAAGAACAAAGGCAGTAAAGCATGGAGTGGCTCTGCTCCCAAAACGGGGATGAGCAAACAGAGGGCACCCCATGGAACCCCAGCCCCATGTCCGTGCCCCCCTTGGCCTCACCTCCGTCTCGTGGGCAGAGGGTGCAGGCTTCTTCCCGTCCCAAGGCTGGCATAACACCTCCCTGCATACCCTTTTCTTAACACCTCGGTGCATCAAGAGGTGTTGAGCCAGCAAGAGCAGCTCCAAGCAGTGTGCCGGCAGACGCTGCTGCTGGCCGCGGAGCCGTGTGCTCTGGCAGGAGAGCCCCGTGTGCAGAGTAAGCAGAAGACAGCTGTTCCCAGTGACCTGCAAAAGCCTCCTGCTTGGCGGCACTTTCCAGTGGACCCCAGCATTTCCTCTGTTCCTTCTACCACTGGTAGCTCACGGCTACCACGGGACTGGGGTGACGGCAAACACCAGGTGAACTTTCTTCCCTCGGTGTGTCTTCAGGGTAATTGTCCAGGAACAGAACTACAAAACTGCTTTAATCGAGACAAACAAACAACATAATGGATGATACTGGTTTGCTAAAGGTAAAACATTGATAGAGAGATATGTTTTCTGGGTTTTGTTTTGTTTACTTGTTGACCTATTTTATTTTTTATTTCTGAGCATGCTGACTCTTGATGATCTATTATTATTTTGAACCAGTCAATGAATTGTGGCAGCTCACAACACCAGCTTCCATGGGGAATGCCACTGAGCTGCTTAGCCTGGAGAGCACAGAAATGGGGTCTACCTGGGCCTTCTACTTTTCCCAGAGCACATCCGCCTGCTCTGACCACGGGCCTTGGAGCAGAGCGTGTCTGTCATCCAGGTAAGGATTCAGTTCCCCAGCACCTTCTCTTCCCAAACCACCACAGCCTCTGTGTGGTCTCCCTGTTCAGCATAGGTGAGGCCCTGAGCACACCCTTGGTGGCCAAGTTAGTGGTCACTGCTGTTCTGCTTTTTCTGCAATGAGAGAAATTAGCCCAAGAGATGATGCCACCAGCACATCGCTCCCCTGCGGTGATTTCCACTGCGTCAAGTCAGACCCCCAGTCTGCAGAATGACTTATGACCTAAAGCCATGTTCTGTGACAGTGCCTGAAAATGCACATTATGCCTGCTGAAGACGGACTGTCTTTGTAACTGGGAGTGCAGTGCTAATTATGAGTCAACTGTTGTCACTTTGGAAAACAGCAACACATTAAGACTTCAGTGCTCAGGGCTGGTAAGACAGCTCAATGGACTAAGCTCCTGCTTCGGTAAGCGCAGGGACCAGAGTTAATCCCTGTCCCATGTGATGTGCTAGCCTCGACCCCGGGGCACTCTGAGCCCTCAGCTGAGTCCGGTTGTGGTGGCGCATGCCTGTAATCCTAACACTGGGGAGGCTGAATACGGAGGATTACTACAAGTCCAAGATGCATAGTGAGACTCTGCACCAAACACATAAAATAGAAGAAGAAAAGAGGAGGAGGAGAAGAAAGAGAAAGGAGGAGGGAGAGGGAGAGGGTGAGGGAAGTTTTCAAGCTGTCAGGACAAGGACTGTCCTCACAGACCCCAGGGAAGACCGAAACCTCCCGGCAGAGCTGGGTGGGTGTATCATTCGCGTGACTGAGACATGGTTAAAGTCAGCTCAGGGGTAGAGCACTTGCCTAACATGCTCAAGGCCCTGGGTCCAATTCCCACTACCACTAAGACAGCCACACCCACGCAAGCACAAAACCTGGAAATCTGGGTGCTGGGTTAACATTTTCAATTCAGAGGGTAGTTCTGCTTCTAAACTGCCACCAGAGCTCCCTCTAATGGCTACTTATTTGGACAGCGAAGGCGTTGGGAAATAAAATGTGTTCATTTGAAGCTGAAAGGAGCTGTATTTTATTTTTATCGCCTACTTGATTCTTGTGCTTCAGTTAGACCATTTGTAACCCACTCAGTCTACGGGTTCTAGAGATTATGCTATTTCACCTCTGAAAAATCTTAGCAGTAATTTGAAGACAGCAATATGCAATGTAACAACTATTGTGGAATTTCGATCATCTTCAGTGAAGTTCTGTATCGTCTCTAATTATTTCTGATTCTCTTTAAATGAAATTTAAAATTCTTACCAGTATACATGAAGAGAGAGCTCTCTGGAGGAGATCGTTGGTTTTCTACGCCAGTGCGGGTCAGAGGTCACGCTGGGTGTCGCTGCGCAGGGAGCTCCTGGAGATCGGTGTCAGGCCGAGGCCGGGAGGAGCTCGCGGCTCGCACTCACTCCGGCTCGCCCTCCCTCCGGTGCGCGGGGCCTCGTTCGACCTCCCGAAGCCCTGAGCAGAGCGAGGAAGCCCTGGAAACAGGAGGGCCTGAGGGGCTGCCTCGAGCTGGGCCAGCGGCTGCCCCTGGACTCTGACCAAACCCCGCTCCGAGCTGAGCCCGCACCCCGCCCCTTGGGGTCTCCAGCCTGCGAGCCCCGAGCTGAGCCCGTACCCCGTCCCTTGGGGTCTCCAGCCTGCGAGCCCCGAGCTGAGCCCGTACCCCGTCCCTTGGGGTCTCCAGCCTGCGAGCCCCGAGCTGAGCTCGCACCCCGCCCCTTGGGGTCTCCAGCCTGCGAGCCCCGAGCTGAGCCCACCCCGCCCCTTGGGGTCTCCAGCCTGCGAGCCCCGAGCTGAGCTGACCCCGCAGACCTCCGGCCCGTGGAGCGGGCGGAAGCGCCGCTGGCGCCTGGTCTCCAGCGGAGGCGCAGCCCTTGAGGCACACACGTGCACGCGCGAGCACACGGGCACACCCATGTGGCCCTTCTCTAAGAACCCTGTAATATGTTTGGTTTCAGGGCGCGGCGGTTTTTCCCCAAAGCGGCGGCTGCCACACCTTCGGGCGGTTGCGACTGGTTCACTGTCAAGTCATGATGACAGCACCGAGCACAAGAAAACAGATCTGTGATCACCACTCTAGGACAGTATCACACAGAATGATACGACCTACAAAGTCGTATTCGATATAAGTAACATCAGCTCTGCTGATGGTGCGCTCACTTGGCACTTACTGTCACCTTGGGTCTGATGGGCAGCAGCAGTGCCTGAGCTCAACATACGCCTCCTCCTAACTCGATCCCCAGAGAGCTGGCGTCTCAGACCGCACCATTTTCACTTCAGCCACGGATCCCCGAGTGACCACCTGCCACAGCCACAGGAGAGCATCTCCAGTTACTTCTCTAAGAGAGGGCTTCGCCCAAACCCTGCTACCCATTGGCTGTTGTGCGGCTGGCGTGGCAGGGTACAGACAGTCCGAGTGTGCAGATGGCGTCTCTGTTCGGAGGTTCTCTGTTCCCAGGGAATGGCCACTGGATGAACCTCACCACTGCAGACAGGCGGCCTGGAGCGCTGCATAGAACTCCCCAGAGGAAAGGAGCTTTCCCAGAAGCCAAACAGCATGTCTGAGTCATGCCTATGCCTGATGCCCTACTAAGACCACGGCTGTGCACACAGTTGTACAACTGATACCTGCGTAATGATAACTGCTGTTGCTGGCTATCACTTGTTGAGCAGCAGTGGGTACCGGGACCCGTGGTGAGCGCTTTGCATCATTACTTATAACCCTTGAGATCCCTCTCCAGTAGGTAGCATTTCTTGCTAAACATATGAGGAAGCTGCTCAGAGAATATAAGTGGCACAGTGTCTCAAAGCTGAAAAGCTGGGGTGGTGCTGAGATCAGTAGCTGAACCATTTGGTTCCAGAGTCTCCACACCACTCTGGAACTTGTGCACTGTTCACTCGAGAAGCAGTGCAAAGCTCACAGCTGGAGGACAGACGAGGAGCACTGTGGTCGCATCATCTGCAGAAATAACCCCTCACAGGAGAGGATCCCAGGATCCCAGAAGCCCCGAGGGCAGCTCTTTGGTCCGTCCAGGGAGGGCGAGCTGAGCGCTGCACACAGCGGGGCAAGGACCTGGGTGTCGGCCCCTGGGATGCGGAAGCATCGCGGTGCTCCAGTGCCCGACCAGGGTGAGTGTTTCCTTTCCTAGTTGTGCACCCCAGGCCTTCCCGGCTTGTTTGCTCTGAATATTCCTGGCAACAAGGCCTGTGACTGCGGGTGGAGGTTCTTAAAACTCAGCTGCTCTTTTTATTTTATTTTATTTCTATTTATGTACTTATGTACTTATTTATTTATTTATTTATTTAGTGGCTGGCTCAGCCTGCCCTAGGGGTGGGGCTGGCGCAGAATGTGGTGCCGGGGACTGAACCGCATTCCCCGTGCTTGCCTAAGCTGGCCTAAGCAGGCACTTCAGACCACTGAGCTATCTCTCTGACCCTGTTGCTCTTTTTAATAGAAAAGAAAGAGCCATTTAAGACAATATTCAGCTCTGTGGGTTTATTAATAATCTATTAATAAATCCTATTTATTTAGGAGCACGAGTGCAGCTCCAGTGTGCTAACATCTTCCCCTCCAAATCACAGTTAGGCACAGAGTTTTTGCTTATTAGTCCCTCAACGTCACATCAGCACCTTGAGAAAAAAGTTGACCTAAAAACAGCCTTCCTTTCTGGGAGAAGACTTACAAAGAAGCTTTGTAAATGTTAAGCAAATAGTGAAATGTTGACTTTTGCATAAATATTTACCACCAGAGCTGTAGTTTTCAAATAATATTGTGCATACTTATTCCTGCAATACCTGACAGGAGTTTCCAAGGCAGAACAGGTGGAGCAGACTCCAGTGAGGAGGTGGATGTCAGAGACCTGAGAAACTGATAAGCTCCCCAGATTGAAAGGGGATTGCAGGTTTCTGGTTGTAAATGTGAAAGGAAAATATTGGGAACAATAATACTTCTGCTTAGGCATGATTGAGTATATTTATGTGGTGGTGAACTTACGTAAAACTTTTCAGGCCTTAGAATCCATAGTATGATTTCTAGAACTAACATTTGGGAGGATTTCTTTTCATTCAAGCCAACAACAGGTGAACTACTCGGAGAGATTTCATGAAAGATATACAAAGTCATGCCTACTTGATGGCTGGCATCCTAGAGGGCTAGCACTGTGGTAGCTTCATTCATTCTACTGAACCTGTGGTCATGTCCCTTAATCTTCTGGGATCAGGCTTTTCCTTTCTTCTTCTTTTTTTGTAAATGTATGTATGTTGGTATAAGATCTCACTACGCAGCTTGGACTCAGTGATCCTCCTGTTTTCAGCCTCCCCAGCGCTGGGATTACAGGCCTGTGCCGCCATGCCTGGACTCCGTCACTGGCTCACTGCGACCTGAGGGCAGAGCCAGTGTGGCATGCGGCACCAGGGTAGGATCAGTTTTAATAAATTATATTTCTCTAAAAAATACTTCTCAGGGTAGGGAGATAGCTCAGTGGCATAAGCACCTGCCTGGCAGGCGCAAGGTCCTGACTTCAATCCTCAGTACTGCCAAAAATAAATAAAATAAGAATAAAAAGTACTTCTCTTTTGCCCAGATATTGGAAATTTTTTCTCAGAATTGAGGAAAGCAATCTGTTTTGGTTGTTTTGTTTTGTTTTCTTAGTTTTTGTCATTATTTTTGTCATTACGTCCCATATTTTGTTATTTTATGAGTCTGTGTCCCCTCTTTTCATTATGACAGCGGGTAGTTTTTTTCTTCTAGCAAAGTAGGATAGAGAGGGAGGAAGCAAGGCTAGCTACTGAGTGGGCGCTGACTGCTGCACCTGCTTTTGTGACAGAAGGTTCTCAGCTGGGACAGGGAACACATGCCGCCATGCACAGTGTGGACACGGGGAGCACATTCTGCCATGCACAGTGTAGACATGGAGTGCAGGCTTCCACACAAGTGTGGACATGACCTCCTTCCCTGGGGGCAATAGCTCTTTTCAGAGACACTCTGTGGCATGGGTCCATGGACTGGGCTTGCAACTAATAATCACCTTCCAGATTTACTAGGTGTTCTCTTTTCTACTTCATCAACTTCTGCCTCCAAATCCATTATTCTTATCTTCGAGACCTCTTTAGGTTATTTTACTATTGGTTGTTTCTTTGTAACATTTTTGAGCAGCATGCATATTTTATTTACTTTCTGTACTTTTTAGTTGACATAAGAATTTTCAGCTATTAACACTCGCCTCAGCACATCTTTGGCACTATTTTATATACTTTGTAGTATTTTCATCTTCCCCTTCTCAAGATACTATAACTTTGTTTTGTATTTCTTCTTCAACCAAGTTGTTTGGAAGATGTGATAGCAGCACTGTTTCTAATAACCAGGAGAAAAGGTACTTCTGCACCTTGTTGTTACTAGGTTTTCTTTCCTTTTCTTTCTTTATTCACAGAATTTACTGAAGTGCTACTTGAGGTTTATCATATGATCAATTTCTTGAATCTTCCAGAGTCACCTGTAAGTTCAGGAATAACCAGTCTAGAAGTCACACTAGTCATACCTGTCCTACCATTTATGTTACTGAGATTTCTGCGTGGGAGACAGCTCAGCAGCATGAGCGCCTGCAGCAAGCACAAGGCCCCGAGTTTGAGCCCAGTGGCCAGAAGAGAAAAGACTTGGGGCCCTCGATGGCATCTTTTCTACCTCCTCTGTTGTAGGCTGAGAAATAAAGCCATGATAATTTGATTTCTCCCCTACCCTTAATTTCTATTTAATAAATGTTGATTAATGTTATTTTGTGTGCATATGTATATGTATATATTTACTGCTTTTGTATGAATTACATAGTAACATGTAAAAAGCATTAGCCTCATTGTGTGAGCTTTGGCATTAATTATCTCATTTGATATTAACAATGTGATCTTATTCCTTCCTTCTGTGAAGTAGAACATTATTTTAGCTTCGGCCTATTTGAAACACTGATTTAGATGTTTCTCTTTGGCACAGAGCTCTGCGATCCAGTCTGAACATCTTTCTCTTCTAGGCTGGGCAGCCCTGGGGGGCATCCCAGATACGAGTGACTTTCCTTTTGTCACGCAGCCCGTGTGCTCTCCGTCTCGGGAGTTCTGCAGCTTGTTGCAGATCACTCTTTTGTGCCTCCCTGTGCACTTCTTTTCCAGGAGGCCCATGGGCCGGATGGGCCCCAGCAGGCCTGTGGCTTGTCCTCCCTCCCCAGGGTGGCCGACAGGCTTGACTTTGGGCAGACCTGTGGCAAACACTGAAGGTGGAGTTTGCTAATTAAAAGAAAGTGATGAGGCCAGGGAGATGACTCAGTAGAATGAGCACTTGCCTTGCAAGCAGAAGGACCTGACTTCAATCCCCAGTTCCGAAAAAAAAGAAAAGAAAAGAAAAGAAAGTGAGGCTGTTACGGGGTCGCCCTCTACTGGATTGTTGCTCTTTATTTTTGGTGTTTCCTTTTGACAGCTCACTTGTATTTCTTCCTTGGGTATCTACATTTCTACTTGGTAACTTTTTTTCAGGGTAGCAACTGATTTCTCAGTGTTTTCTGTCTAACTCCTGGAAAACATCAAATTGCAATGTTCACATATTGCACTGCAAGTTCTGCTAGTATTTTTTATCTGATAAATTTTACTAACTTTTAGAAATCTATCTTTCCAGGGTATAGATTAGCTGTTTTTATTTTTCTCTTGGCATTTGAACTGGTTGGATAATCTGGACTGTCCATTCTTGTAGTTTTGTTTTCTAAGATTTGCTGTTGCTTGCTGCCTGCAGGGCATTCTCGTGCTTTCTGTCTCCCGGCACTTCCACTCAGCCTCCATCCTGTCTTCCCAGATCTGCCAGCTCCTAGTGTGTGCAAGAGTCGTGTGTTCAGCTGTGAGTGGATCCGGGACCTGCGGGAAGGACATCTGCGGGGTGCGGGAGCCTTCCTACCCACCTCCCTGAGCAGCTTCTAGTTGCCTTGCAGGGCTCTAATTTCTTGAAACCCAAATCTTAAATCTGTCTCCAGGTTTGCAAAAGTTGTGTTTAATAGTTTTCTCTCATTTGTTTCTTTTGACATTGGTAGAGAAAGAGAATACTTCTGTCTCACATAAACCTTTTCCCACTGGGATTCCAGGAGTGTTCATCCCTAGGAGGTTATGGAAGAGCCAGCTGGGACAGAGGGGAGAGGGCCGTGCTGCCAGGGCTGCCAGCCTCGCTGCACCGCCCTTGCCGCACGTGGGCGGGCTCTGCTCTGTGTAGAAGCTGGACTTGCTCCTCAGAGCAGATGTCTCCACAGCCTCCCCACTTCCTGGAGCCTCACTTTCCCCACTGATAAAATGAATCTTGACCTTATTCAATAATAACAAAGCTTGTACTTATTTTTCAGATGTCACATTATCCATTACATGAATTTTTAATAATTTGGAAAGTTTGATTATGAAATTCAAATCAAGAGCTCTTTATTCAAGTCTTAAGGTAGAGTGGAATACATTAATTACTGACGTATAACATTTAAAGTTAAAGGAAGGAGACACTGCATTTAATGTTCTAATTATACAAAATATTTATAAAAGGAGTGACTGCTACTTTCTCTGTCTTCCTGGAAAAATATCCAAGCCTGGAGCTCCAGATAAGCACAGATCTGCTGTCTTTGGGCATCTGCCTTGCAATGTGCCCCCAAGAAGGGCTGCAGGTCATGTCCACCATCACAGAAACCCTGTGCGACAGAGCAGTCCCCGGAGCACAGCCCAAGCCCCACAAGCTGTTGGCGCATGTTGCCCAAGCGGAGCCTGCGCTGAGCGCGAGCAAGCGGCTATCAGTCCATGATCCCTCGCTCCGCTTGTGGAGGAGCGCGGCGTTTCCATGCACCATCATCGCCTGTTCTGTTGCTTGTGTCACTTGCCTCCTTGCCTTCCTGAATCAATAGAAGACTTTCACAATAAACACAGTAAAGCAGGAAACTAAACACATAAAAATAGAGTCCTGGAAAATCCAGAAGAAAGCAAACAGAAAAAGGAAGTTAATGTGCATGGCAGACTGTCACTTATCCGAGTGGAGGGTGGTGGGAGGAGTGTGTCGTGCACCCGAGTCTGCCTCTTCCATCCTGGGTGCACAGAAGTGTGACTGTCCCCAGCTCCCTCGCACCTGGAGCCTGGGTTGGAGCTTCGGTGTTCAGTGACAAGAACTCAGATGAGCTCAGTACTCCCGGCTGTGGCCAAGGAGTCTCCCTGTGTGTTCTTCATCGTCTCCCCGCCAACCTGACTGAGGATAGGACTATGGTGTTGCTGGGCTCTGTCCTGGGGATGGAAGAGTTTCTGCCATCTTCTATTCAGTGGCTGCATGGAGGATGGTGCTCAGCAAACCCACGAGTTGGTCAACTGAGCCAAGGCACAAGTTTTATTTTGTTTGAGCCACCGATCCGCCTGGGTAGATGTGTTACTTCAGTCTAGCATAACCAAAATAATACGGCTAATACATGTGACTGACACAGAGCACAATAAAACTGTCTCTCATGGGTAGGAAATAGACATTCACCCAGCAAATAGCAGTTTGGGGCATTCCTGGCATGGGTCCGGCTGGAAGGAGAGCTGTTTGAGTTCCCAAAAGGGCCAAGTGCTGAACATTTGGGTGGTTTCCCCTGCCCATAGCATAAGAAAGCTGGTGGTGAAAAGCGTCCAGCTGAAGGACACAGTCAGCTAAGAAACGCAGGACCACAGGGCCCATGGCGTCATGGGTCACTAAGCAGCAAAAGAAACAGAGCTGTAATCAGACCACTAAAGGGCCAGATAGCAAAGTTAGAGCCCTGGAGGAGGGCAAGGCCACATGAAGGCAGGAAGGCCAGAGGCTCGGGTACTAGGTATGACCCCCCCCCCCTTCTTACTGAGTATAAACTCTGGGCAACTTGTTAACATTTGGATGTCATTTATTTCTTTTATAAACCTCACACAGTAAAGCTATATGTCTCAAAATTAAACAAATACAAAGGGCTCAGTTTAGTGTTAGGAATGCAGTAAGCATGCTGAGTAGGGATTGTTTTTATTAGGGTGGGTGAGTAATGGAAGAAACTGGGGATCAGGATTCAGCATACATGGGAAAATGGTTGAGAACAAGG
>NW_004524702.1:162741-173621 GCF_000260255.1 Octodon degus | reverse complement strand
ACCCAGACTCTCGCGGCAGCCTCCGCATGACTTCCTGATGCCTCTTGCCAACCACATCTGTGCTCACACCCCTGCAACACTGTTCCTTAGGGCAGGAGGCTTCCTGGACTCCAGGAAGTGAAGGGTGGCTGCCAGCACCACTTCTGTGCACGCTCAAGGCCTCGCCTCTCTGGAGTCAGTGCCTTGTAAGCAGACATGCTAGAGCCTGTGGCCCTTCTGAGATCTAACTCTTTTCACAACCTTCACTCTATCACAGACCCACATGGCACTGTTGGGGACACTTCTCTCTCCAAAAATCACACCTGTTCTCATGAAAACCAACAGATACACTGGGAATGAAGCTGATGTCTGTGAATAATTAACTCACAAAATAAGAAACCAGGGAGATCTGGCCCCAGGGCAAGAGGGTGGGTGAGTGTGAGGCTTTATCTTGGGATGGGGCCCTGAAGGATCAGAATTCGCCAAAGCCTCAAGCAGGAGACAACCTGGATTCCTGTGCTGGTAGCCAGTGCCCAGGACCAACAGGAGAGCAAGCAGGAAGGGGTGAGGGCAGCAGCCACGGAAAGGGCAGGCCGAAGCAGCGGGCATTGGAGAGCATGCAGAATGCAGTTAGGCCTGAGTGACAAGGCAGTGCTGGAGGGGACGCGTGGGTGGCAGGCTGGAGGGACTTGCACGTGGAAGGATATTCTCCCATGGACTCATCAGCCAGTGACCACAGAAACTAGACAGTCTATCTGACTTCACATCCCCAACTGTTGGGATAAGAAAGAATTAACACAGAGATGTGCTAAATAGCCTGCAGAGTATGTGGGACTGAGGAAAAGAAAACAGGGCAGCAACAGCTGAGAGAGGAACCAAGAACACTTCGGACTCAAGGACACCCTGTCTTTGTTGTTTGTTTGTTTGTTTCTGGTACCAGGCATTGCACTCAGTACCTTGCACTTGCTAGGCAGGCACTTATTCTACTGAGCTATCTCTCCGGCCCTTTGTGTCCTTGTTCCCAGATGCCTAGCAGGTTCTCACATAAACTATAGCCTAAACATTAATCTTGGACACACATGATGGGATCTTGTTATGTTCACCTAAAGTAACCCGAAGGCTGAGACTCAATATATATCAAAATAAAGACCAACGGCAGGCAGCAGCCTTTTTGCTCCAGCCCTCGCTTAGCTTGTATTAAGTGTCCATGTGTCTTTCTTTGTAGCTGGAGCCTGTGAGTCTTTCCCAACACCCAACCTTCCAGTGGAGGAACTTGGACTTCCCAAGACATCCTGCAAGCTCTTCTGGTGCCTGCCTTTCCTGCCCTCCAAGCGCTATCCGCAACCAGAAAGGCAGGGAGTGGGACCCAGGCCCCTCCGTGTCACCTGTGTTCCTGCACTTGTCCTCCTGCCCATGGGCTCTCAGCAGTGTCCAGAGCGGGTCTCCCAACCCCACACGCTGCTCAGTGACTTCAGGAGCCAGAGAGGAGGGTGCTCCCCTGCTGGGAGTCACCAGGCTCTCTCTCTGGGGCCACACACTGCCTTTGCAATTAGGGACAAGGCAGTTTGTCCAGAGCACCTGACTGTCTCAGTCAGCACAAGTCCAGTTCAACTCAGAGCCCCAAGGGGTGATCTCAAGTGGCACCCAAGGCGGCTCAGCAGGCAGGTGCAGTGTGGACAGTGGGACACTGGCCACCCAGAGGCCTTCAGGACCTGCGGCTCTGCGCACAGACACGCCCACCTCTCCTCCACACCGATCTGCCCTGCCCTGCACACCACCAGGCGCTATGCTGCCCTTTGAGGGTGATGAACTGTGTTGGTTGGTTTTTTCCAATGTAGCCACAGTATATGTGCAAGACACAGATTCTGCAAACAATCAGATGTGATTATAGCCAATAACAGTATTGAACTGAGCATTTTCACTTTTTTCATACATTTAGTTCATGCAAACATCAACAGACATTTTATTAATCTGTCTTTCACCTCAATGTTTGTACTTCTGGTTGTTTTTAATGAAAGCATTTTTTTTTTTCATATAGTCATGGTCAAACTTACCTCTCATCGCTTTACTTTTTGTCGCTTGTTTCCTGTATTTTCTTAATTTTAAAACTCTTCTTAGATTTATAAATGTGAGCTTTATATTGTTATGACCTATTT
Source organism: Octodon degus (assembly GCF_000260255.1). Taxonomy (NCBI): domain Eukaryota; kingdom Metazoa; phylum Chordata; class Mammalia; order Rodentia; family Octodontidae; genus Octodon; species Octodon degus. The sequence goes on along the minus strand of NW_004524702.1, from coordinate 171,486 downwards.
CCCCTCTACCTTCCTCCTTTCCTCCCCCACCCCACCCCAGTGCTGAGAATTGAACCCCAGACCCTTCACAGTGAAATACATCCCTAGTGCTTCTATTTTGTATTTTGAGACCAGATCTCACTAAGTTGCCCAAGTTAGACTTGACTACAGGGTCCCCCTGCCTCAGCCTCTGAGAGGCCTGGCCCACACAGCTGTTACCCTTTGACCTTCTCACCTAATTTTGGCTCTCCCCAGCACACTTTCCTGTTTGATGTTGCTCGCTCTGTGTTCTCAGTTTATTGCTGGCCACTACACATTTTCTGAGCTCTGCAGGATCTGCTCCCATTGCAGAGGCAGGGGACCCCCCGCACACACACACGGGGGAGAAATTCATTCTCTTGTCATTGAGACAGAGAGACGCATGGTAATCACAGCATAGAACAGGGAGGCAGCACCCCTCCCAAAGCAAGTCGTGGTGGACAGGCAGCTGAGAACAGCACGAGGACATGGAGCAGGGCTGCAGGCGGTGGCAGCCAGCGCAGCCCACGTCATGTGGGGGCACACTGCACCCGCTGTGGAAGTGCCACGGAAAGCGTGCCACTCATGCTGCAAGAGAAGACAAGAGGCAATTCCAGGCTGTCCTTGACACCACTGAAACCCTGGCTCTCCAATCTGCTTGACTCCTTTTCTAGCAAGGAAATCACCTTTCAGAGGTCTCTGGACTCTTGGAAACCTCCTGGGTGCCCCTGTCCGATTCTGTTATGCTTCTCAGTTCTTCTTCTTACAGAAAAGACAAAATCTGCGTTTGAAAATAGCCACCGAAGCGTAAGGGCATCCCTCGCCGGAGTGATCAGCGTGCAGCCTTTCAGACACTTGCGTGCATTTCTCGGGTGAGCCCTCGCGCTTGTGCACACGGTGGGCTTGTGATGCTGCGACGCCCAGCATGAGCTGCTTTCTTCTAACGCTGCCATTCACAGCCTGATTCTAATTTCTTTCCCTGCCCCGAAATAGGGAGTCAGCTACCCTCCCACAGGGCATCGGTTCCTTTCATCAGAGACTCACACCAGGGCCACAGACAGCTTATTCTGCGTTCAGACGTTAGTGTAGCAGGACCACAGCGGCGATGTCCAGCAGCTCAACTCACTGTGGGGTCAGGACAGGAGAAGCCTCTTTGGGAAAGTGCCCACAATCGCTACTGACACTTGCCACTCGCCTCTACGGCAGCAAGTCCTTTTGTCTTCCTCTAATTAAAAAGCAGTGACCCTTTCATCTTTTGGCCAACTTTCTTCTTCTCATCAATGTTCACAACCATAAGAACTCCATGCCACAGGCCTCAATTTCAGTTTCTACTTCACATCCTCTCTTCCTTCGTGATCACCAGCTCAGCATCTTGAAAGTGGCTTCCAGTGTGGGGCCAGTGGGTTCTCCCCACGGGAGCATCACCACAGCACCAATGCATGAAGGGAAAGCAGGCCCGGCCTTCATCAAGGGGAATCCCAGTGGAACCAAGAGTTCAGAATACTCAGTGTGATACTTAGATTCCTGTATGCTTAAAAAGTAGTTTTAAAGCCAGGTATAGTGGTGTGCACCTGCAAGCCCCGCACTTGGGAGGCTGAGGCAAAAAGATTGCTGCAACTTCAAGGCCAGCCTGGGCTACATAGTGAGTTCAAGGCCAGCCTGTACTACTTAGCCAGACCCTGTCTCAAAGCCCCCACCTGTGCTCCTAACTTGAGTTATTTTGAGTTTTCTTCTACTAGGGCCTTTGCACATTTACAGAGCTCAGGTTTAGTGGCGCCCATGGTGTGCAGTGGGTTCCATGAGCTGGCCCATGCTGACTAGCAAGCAGCAGTGTGCTCAGAGATACCACATTCACAGCCAGCAGTTGGCACAGTGAAAACACTTACACCACGGAAATCAGCAAACCCCATCAATCAGGACTTTCTGCCTAGGGACCCCAAGGTTGAGATCCAACAGGATGACTCTGGGTGTACAACTCAGTCTTCCCCCAACCATTAAAAATGTCAGAACATGACTGCCATGCACCAAGTGCTATGGCTGTGAATTTCCACTTAAGAACTTGCATAAGGGTGGGGTGATAGCTCCACAGTCTAAAGGCAAGTCAAAGGACCCGGGTTTAATTCCCAGTGCTACATGCTGTGCTGGCCCCGTGCCAAACCTGCCTCCAAAGTCAGGTGTGATGGTGCATGCCTGTAAGCCCAGAACTGGGGAGGATCACTACAGGTCTGACCTGTAGAGTGAGACCCTGTACCAAATAAATAAATAAAATATTTTTAAAATTTTAATTAAAAAAGTTTTTCTTTAAAAACGAAAAGAACTTACTTAGCTAGCTAGATCTTGGAACTTTAGGTAATCTCTATAGAATTTACCACCTAGGGTTCCCTAGGACAAATCTTTAAAAGATAAAAATATAATTGGATTACAGTACATTTTAGTTCAGTGTCTAGAGCACTTTACATTCAGCTATCCACAGTTTTAAGTAATTTCCAGAGATGTTCATCCATCCCCCAAAGTTTTTATTTCTATAACAGACAAACAGAATTCAGTAATTTCTGGTTATTAACATTACTGGGCTAACAGCCAACTTTTGTGTGAGTTAATACACACCATGCTTCCCCCATCCATTCGGTGATGAGCTTGGATGACCTCAAAGTCAAGCTCTGAGAACAAGGCCTGGCGTGGCCAAAACCAAAAGAGGCCGAAGGCATGACGAGCTTCCTTCCTGGTCTGGGTGGGGCTGGGCCAGGAATTTGCCTCCTGCACCAGGGTTCTGCTGTGTCTTCCCACCCCATCCCCACTTGGCCAGGTGGTGTTCTTAGGGATGTAATGCCTTCAACCATCTCCCAGTAGAAACTGTTCACAGTGGGGTTGCCCTTTGTTGTTCATTTAGCACCTGAGTTTAGGCAAGAGAAACATTTCTAGATGAAGTTTCCGTAACAAATTCCCTTGCCTTTTCATTGGCCCTTCTATGGAGCTGTGGTGTTCCTACAGGAGGAAGCTGGGGCCCTCTGGCCTTGCCCTCCACTCTCCTGAGACAGAACTGGGACTGACCCCTCTTTGTGAGGGCCTTGACTTCCGAGCTGATCCTTCTTCATCCCTGCTCTCTGGAACCTCCGCTCATCCCAGCCTGTACCTTGAACACAACGACCTCTGGCATGGCCCCAGAGATTGCACTTGCTTTATGCCTGGCCAGGTCTGGCTATGCTCACTGAAGGACACAGAGCAGTGGCCTTTTGGAGCTTTGGACATCACCTGCATTGGCCACATGAGCCGCCCGCACAAGACTGCTTCTGCTGCTTTTCTCTGTCCCATCCCTGAGTGTCCTCTACCGCATCGCTCTTTGTTTTACATTCCTCCACATTCTACAACATCCTATTGTCCTCCTCTGATTCCTGCATATGTTCCACTTCCTTCCCTGTCCCCTCATGTCAGAAACCATCATGAGCCAGTCAAAAGCCAGGTACAAAGCTGATCCAAAGCACTCCTGTAATGTGACCACGGACACGTCCCAGGCCTTTCATCGGTTCCCACCTGCTCCTCTAAATATGCTTCGGCCTAATACTGCTAACCATTGCTATGCAGTGTTTAGTTTGGGTTATTTCTTCAAACCAGGAATTATTTCCATAATTTTTTTATTTCCAAGATGATACATTTGTGGATACCCTTTTATTTTCTCATCTTTTTTTATTCTGCTCCAGTAGAGAGTAAGTGTGAGACTTTATGCCTTCTGCTTACTGGGCAATACGCAATATTGCTCTATGGGTTGTTGATATTTATATATCATTTGGCACTTGACTTCTGCTATTTGCTTTTTGTATTTCTCATTTCTTGTCCAAATTTATCTATTTAATATGAGTACATTTAATCCATTGATTTCAACTGCTGACTTTACAACTGATCCACTTACTCTCCTGTTGGTAGACTTCTGGCTAACTCTCTCCCCTCCAATTTCAAATGATTCAGTGATGAAATCCTTGTATATCTCCTTTATAGATTTTCTTGAGGCTGATTTCTAACATGGTAATTGCTTGATTATAGATTATATAGTATTCTGCCTTGCTAGTGTCTCCAGCTTGCACTCCACAGGTGTTGGGACAGTTTATAGCTTCTCAGCAATGGCCTATGAGAATTTTTTCTTACATCTTGTCAACACTTGATAATTGTTTTTATTTTTGCCATTTTGATGGTTGCGCAATATTAACTTTTTTATGCATCCCTGAAGAAAGGCATAAATCTTCAGATTGAAGAAACTTGAGTCCTAAATAGCATAAATAGAAATAAAACTATACTTAGCAACATCATAGAGAAGCTGCAGAACACCAGAGACAAAGAGAAAAAAAGTCTTTTCACAAAGGGAAAGTACAGTTTACTTACAATAGAAGGGCATGTAGGTTGAGGGCAGATTTCTCGGAGCCAGTGAGAGCGAAGGACAGGACGACAGCTTCAGGGTGCTGAGGGGGAAAACACTGTTAAACCAGCGCTCCGTGTGGTTATTCTGCCCCCAGGTGTACGTCAGGTGGCTGTACCTGTGCATCACCCGTTGAGCTCCCTGCCTTCTTCAAAAACTGTACACTGTGGCCGAGGCAGCAGTAGGCCGCTGAAACAAGGCAAGCTCTAGAACTTCAAGCCCCTGGCCAGACAGCTAATTCACAGAGCACATACATAAACAGAGAAAAGCTTAAGACACGCTCCCCTGAGACCAGCTCAACCTGGACATGCATCTTCTTCATTTCTGCCCTTTGTATCTGAAAGTTCTGAGAGGGAGCTTTTCCTGAGATAAAAACAATAAGGAAAAGGACCAAAGGGAATAAGAGAAAACAAAAGTGAGGCACAAAAGTGCAATTTAAGGGGCTGGCGAGATGGCTCAGTGGTCTAAAGCACCTACTTAGAACAAACTTAGCAAAGCACAGGGACCACGGTTCGATCCCCTGGCACCACATGCCAGCCAACCCCGCCCCCTGGTGGGCTGAGCTGGTCACACACACACACACACACACACACAAATAATTTTTTTTAAAAAGTGCAATTTAAGATATTCTATTCAGAGCTCATTTTTAAGACTGGCGCTATAGGGGGTTGTAGGTGCATACTGGAGTGTGTAGTTCAACTACTGTGAAGAGTGAGAGACAGAAGCACCCACAAAGGCAACAGATAAAGCACTCCCCACCATGGGTAAACTTCAATAGGCCCCACCTACTAACAACTTTGCAGGTCGGGAAGTAGAGCCACTCATTTTCTCTCTGTACATTCCCACCACAAGCACAGAAAACATGTGGATCAAAGTACCCTGTGGCACACACGTAGGTTCTCGTTATTCAAACTAAAGACAATGTAGTTCCTTAAAATCTCAGAATTCAGGACTGGAAAGACCCTACAACCCAACCCCTTTGTTATACAGAGAGGCGAATCAAACAGTATGGGTTGAGATCTTTGAGATGACATTGCCAGTCAGTGACAAATCAAGGGACAGAACCTGGATCTCCTACTCCAAGCCATTTCCACTTCCCTTGCCACACCCTTTCTGCCTTCATAGAAACTAACTGTGGAGTGGCATCTCTACCACACCTCAGATAATGTCCTGCCATTGGCGGTGGGCACTGTCCAGATGTTGGGCTGTCTACCATGTCCTTCTGTCCTCTCCTCCCCTCTCCATATTTCCTCTCCTAGGAAGTTCTTGGGCTTGATGTCAAAGCCCTGTGCTTTGGTAAAAGGCCCTTCCCTGGACTCCAGAGGAGCAGCCATTCTTCACATCATCATCCAACTTGGAGTAAGGGACAGTGGCTTGGAGCAGATAGGACGTTGCTGTGTGGAGCGCAAGCGCAGCCTGGCAGTGTGGACGACTCTGCTGCAGCCACAGCCCTTCTTGAATTCACATGTAGCACTCTGACACGTTCCAAATGTAAGGGAAAATCCAGCTCCAAAATGGAAGCCTTCAGAAGACAGTGAGCGAGAACAGGCATCTCAATTCAGTGGCAACATCTGACCAGATTTTTCCATCAAACATTCCCTGTTCTTTTTCAAATTCATTATCTTCCTGTCTCTTAGGCTTTGGGGGTCTTTCCCTCCTGACTCCCCCACCTAATTCCAAAATCCCCTTCCTTTATCCAGAGCCCACTGACTACAAATGTAATGCCACTTGGAAAGGAGAATGTGCTTCAGTGTGGCCAGCACTTCACATTGCTTGAGTCTGCCTGCCTCAGGGAGCTGTCCATTCAGCCGAAGCTTATCTGCAGTGCACAGGTGGCTCTCTGTCAAAAGCTTGGGTGAACACTCCTTTCCTCAGCACCAGGCATTCCAGGACATCTCCAGATAAGCAAGCACACGGGCAAAACAGAGCACAAGCCCAGGTGGGCTTGTCTGTCTCTCTGTCTCTCTCTGTCTCTGTCTCTCTCTGTCTTTCTGTCTCTCTCTCTGTGTCTCTGTCTCTGTCTCTCTCTCTCTCTCTCTCTCACACACACACACACACACACACACTAGCACATCTGGGACCTCACATTCCCACCTCTTTCCTTGAGTCCTGAGAGCCTCTGACCAGGACCCAGAGCTCCGTGAACAGAAACAGACTTGAGGAAAGCAAGGACATACGTGAGAAACTGGGTTCAAGCCTTGACTGAGGATACTTGAAGACATAAGACATGCAAGAAAGAGTGAACTGCAACCATGGTACCTAGACATGGACTTGACCGGCCTCTCCACCAGAGGATGAGCACACTTGGAGAGAGCCTCACCGTGTCTGCACCGTGCCCAGCAGCATGCACACTGGAACTGACTCTGTGCTTGTCCTGCACCACCAGAGGTGACCTTCACAAAGGATAAGGGCAGGGCCCTCATTACAGCATCCATTGTGAATGCTGAACTCTTTTGGCCTGGCTTGTTTGCAAAGACCCTGGTCAGTGCCAATGGGAACCACGGCCACCTTGTCAGGGTTGGTACACACTAGAAGGGTGTCCCCCACGCTATCTCCAGGGGCCAAAAGAGGCAGAGGCACCCAAGGGTCTGATGGTGATGTGGGCTTTGTATGGGCAGCAGGGCTTATGCCATTGAGCTATCTCCCCAGCCACTGACCCAACTTCTTTTGTAACAAGTTCTATAGAAAGCTGAAATCTGTAGCTAATAAAAGAAAAAGAAAAAGAGAGAGAGGGGAAAAAAGGATTTAAAAAATCCTGTCATTCACAACAACATGGGTGAATTGCAGGACACTGTGTTACATGGCACCAGCCAGACACTGGAAATTCTGTCCATCCTCACTCAGACTGACTGGAGACCACCTCCGGGTGAACCCGGCAGCTCTGGGCGAGCTGTGTTGCAGAGCTCCCCGAGGAAGCTGGTGTCGCTGCCACCGCGAGGCACAGTCCAGCTCCAGTGTGGCGTCGCCGAGCAACACAGCCCTGCAGGGTCCGGCCACAGCCTGCACTGCCCAGCCGCTGCTCCCCTCTGTGCTGATTTACTGTGAGATAAAGTCACCACCTACACTGTAACCTCCCCTTTTCTCCATTTCTTCTTACCCTATTTTATGTATTACTTATCCATAAAATACCATTTATAGCTTATGTAACTGGGATGGATTTCTAGTGCCTTGTTGAGTACTTTTACATAAATTTGTTTAAAAATAAAAGGGGGACCAGGGAGATGGCTCAGTAGAACAAGCACTTGCCTGGCAAGCACAAGGGCCTGAGTTCAATCCCTAGTTCCACCAAAAAATAAAAAATACATAAATAAAAGTAAAATATATAGGAATAATGATCAGAACTATTTTCAGTCCTCTTTTGCATGACTGTACTTTGGGTAAAACTAGTCAGTTGATAAGAAATTGAACACCAATTTTGGGACAGATGCATAGGGGAAAATAGGCAGTCACTGAAATGCCAGTGACTAAGCCCAAACCTATACTATAACACCAAGTAGTATGCCCGTCAATTTTGTTTACAAAAACCCTAGGGTAGGATTCTGTCAAAACTGGCTTTCTGTTGTGAAACCACAGATTGTCAGTCTTGTATTCAGGAGATCCTTCTCCAAAGTTAAAAGTCAGTATAGGCTGTGGTGCCAGCCTGTAATCCCAGCACGTGGGAGGCTGAGACAGGAGGTTCACTGTGAGTTCCAGACCAGCCTGGACTGCACAGCGAGACCCTATCTAAAAAAAATGAACAAATAAACAAATAAAATCACCAAATCTCAAATCAGGGCAGTAATAAATATATTCTGCTCAAAAAAAAAAAAAAAAAAAAAAAAAAAAAAAAAAAAAAAAAAAAAAAATTGAGAGAAGGTGGTGCATGGCTGTAATCTGAGTACTCAGAGGCAGAGGCAGTAGGAGTGTTTTAAATTCAAGGCCACCCTGGGCTACATAGTGAATTCAAGGCCAGTCTGAGAAAGATTTTTGTCTCAAAAACAAAAACAATATATATACACACATACATATGTAATTTTAAAAACAAGAAAATTCAGAGGAGAGGAAATAAAAATTAAGTTTAAGCATGTATAAAGACATGCAACTAGGGCTAGCAAGATAGCTCAGTGGACTAAGCACCTACTTAGGTAAAGCAAGGACTGGTTTGATCCATGGTACCGCATGCCACACCAGCCCTGCCCCCACCCAGGAGAGCTGAGTGGGTGACCCAGCCTGGGTGTGGTGATGCACACCAGTAATCCCAACGCTAGGGAGGCTGAAAACAGGAGGATCACAAGAGTCCCAGCTACATAGTAAGTCCTTGTACAAAATACATTGAGAGGGGGCTGGGGAGGTAGCTCAGT
>NW_004524702.1:146785-162641 GCF_000260255.1 Octodon degus | reverse complement strand
AAAAAAAAAAAAAAAAAAAAAAAGTTAGCATAGGCCCAAAGCTGCTACAGTGGACGTGCAGGAATGGCCTGCCATCCTACTGGTGCCACCTTCCTCTCATCTAGTAGAATGTCATCTCCAAGTGTCCCAAGTTTAGACTTAGAGTTTGCACATGAAGAATAAAAGTCAGGGGCAGATGGTTGTAGCTTCAGCTACTGTGGGAGTTGGGACTGACCTCTCCCACTCAGAACTAATTCCACGGAGTAGGGTGGATACATACTTGACATTGAATAAATTATTGCTATAACTGCACTTAACCAACTGTTTCAATAAGGGTTCGTCTGTGTCACAAGTGAGAAAAGTGTGCAAAACCTCCCCCCAACAGCAGCCACACACCCTGCCCTTGAGCCAGCACTGCGTCACTGTCCATTAAGGACACGTCAGTTCCTTAAGCAGAGGAGCTAAGCACCTGTTCAGGTGTCAGCGCTGCAGGTCAGGCATGAAGCTTTCTCAGCACCCTTCTGGCCTCTGCTGGGATGGCAGCCACTCCGCAGACACTCAGTGAGGCACTGTCCCCATAGCAACCCCTTCTTCCTCACCAGTGGAGAGGCTGTAAGTTCCCACAGGCAAACCCATAGGGCAAGTTCCCTCTTTAATATGCACTGGGAAGATCAGATTTCTCCAACTCTTTTATCTTCCACCTGAAGCAGTCTGTTCTCTAGTTTAGGTCTACGATTTAGATGTAAATATGCTCTAATTATGAAGTTGTAGGCAAGGGAACACAGTGACAACAAATAAATTGAATGCACAACTTCATAAGGGTTATGATTGAACGTTTCGGGAAGATTTCTTTACAATCTATCCCCTTCCCTCACACATCTGGCCCCACACTTCACCACTGTGTGATCAACCCATGTCATCTCATGACAGAGAAAGCCAAGGCCCCAAGGCACTGCCTCATGTCCTGTACACCACCAGAGCCCTCCCTCCTCCTCCCACACCTGTTGTGTCACCTGCGTCCCCACTTCCCTGTTCCTGCCTCATACGTTCTTACCCTCCCCACCTCCCTCAGCCCCAACTCTACTGCCTTCCCAGCAGCATCTCAGCCTGCTCAGGGGTCCCCAGTCCATGCCAGTGCAAGCCCTGCTCTGTGCTGCCCTTCATGGTCGAGCTAGGCTGGGGGAACCACTTCTGCACCCTGGAGTTCCTGTTCCTCACCTCCTCCACTCCACACAGAAAGTGCTGCCAGGCCACCAGCGGTTCCCTTGACCTCTCAAAGCAACTCTGCTCCTGGAAAATTATTCCCACAAAAAACCAACACGCACACATTCGCTCAGTCAACAAGGGTTTATTGAGTTCTTACTGGTGCTGGAAGCTGGGGATGGAGAAGTCGGTGCGTGCTGGCCGGAGGGGTTACATTATGACGGGAAGGAGCACACATTAGACAAGAGAGCAAGGTAACCCCAGAGGGTGGGAGACACTGAGGACAAACAAAGCTAAAGTGGTGGAGTGGAGTGGCTGTGGAGATGGCACTCAGCCTTCAAGGGAAGCATCTCTGGGACGGCAGGAGGCTGAGCCCTGCACCTAGACTGCACCAGGGAGTCAAATTGACAACTGCAGGGCCCAGCCTGGGTACATGGCACACCCTGTTCACACAAGAGGTGGGAACAGAAAGAGGATGGGAGGCGCAGCCCAGCTGGAGCTGGAAGGCAAGAAGCCAGGCCTGGAAGAACCAGGAGCCCTGTCCTCTCACAGGCTGAGCGGCCCCTCCCTTCCTTGCTCCATGGCCTCTGGGGAGCGCAGCTTTGGGGTGGGGTGCATGGGATACTTTCAGAGCTCTTAAGAAATCATCTAAGTTTGGGTCAAAACAAGATGAAGAGGCTTCTAGAATGGACATAGAGGGAACCTGGGTAGAGGTAGATCCACTCCAGCCTCAGCCTTCCACGGCCACCCTGCACTGAGGAGGGGAAGTGGCCCACATGGGCTCCTCCAAGGCCATCACTAAGGACACAGTGAGACTGTCAAGGAGTGAGGATGGCCACCCGGATCAGCTCAGTGCCCAGGGCGTAGAGTGGAAATGACCCCACAGGCTCTGTTTGCCACTATCAGGACTGGGACAGCTGTCCTCCCACGCTGAGCCCCCACACATGCACACACGGGCACACATGTCCTCCCACGCTGAGCCCCCACACGTGCACACACAGGCACACATGTCCTCCCACGCTGAGCCCCTGCACATGCACACACGAGCACACATGCGCCTATACACACGCAGCCCACAGGGGCACAGGAGGACCCAAGGCTCTTCCTCTGACTTGGCAGATCTCTCCCCAGGGGGCTCTTGCGCACATAGGAGGTGGCAGGATGGTGGCAGGGAGTGAAATGCTGTCCTTGCAGTCCCCATCAGAGTTCACCATGTGCAGGACCCAACCCCTCCTGGAATCTGGGATACAGACGGTGGAGAGCAGAGAGGAGCACAGAGATAGGCAGGGAGCCGGCAGCCCTGCCCATGGAAGCCAAGCTCCAATGCCCTCATCCGCGGGTTGGCCTCCTCCAGGGTGGCCTGAGGCTGCCAGCTTTCCTAGTTGGCTCTCCGCTTCCCCGAGGCCAAGCCCCTGTGCTCCTTTTGATCCCACCACACCATGATGTGGAGGGACAGTCAGGGGAGGCACTGAGGCACCAGGCCTCAGCCTCCCCAGCAAGGCTCCCTTTCCAGTCTCACCAAAGTGCCCAGACTGTGTGCCTGTGTCCCATAGGGGACAGGGTAGGAGGGCAGCAGCCCTGTGTCCACGGTCCTCAGGGAATGGTGGAGGGGCACAGTGGCTGAAGCCTGTTAACTTGCTCAAGGTCAGTCTGAAAGCAGCTGCTCAGATCGCGAGAGCAACTGCCTGGTGGGCTAGGCCAGGCTGCAGGCTCAATGTCCGGCTCAGGTGGCTCAGTTCTACCAGCCTGGTCCAGGAGACATTCGGAGGCTGCAGCAGGCTTTGGACAGGCTGAGTGGGGTGAGGGCTCCTCCCCACCTTTTCTCTCTGCTTCTGACACAGCACACTGGCTGTGTGTGACATGCTAATTTAGAAACTCTTATTCTCTGGTTCTCTGGATTACACAGCAGCCTAACCTCACTCACTCAACAACTGGAGCTTGCCCAGAGCCAACTGTGGCTCTGCCTACTGCCTGGTACTAGAAGCTGATTAAGGAAGCCAAACAGAAAACGAATGGCACTGAGAAAAAGGAGCCCCTAGGAACTACAGACAAAAATGGCCAGGATTAAAAACCACACTCAGTGACAGGATACCAGGGACAGAAGGGAGCAGGGGCTCAGAAGGCACTGTGGAGGCTGGCACGGAACCACCCTTCCCTGCAGAGCCTGGCGGCCTGTGCACATCGGAGAGGAAAGGCGGCAGGTGACACGAGAGAGCTGCGCCCTGGTGCTGGAGCCAAGGGCTGCCACTGGGCTCACAGCCGGAATGGAGTGCAGAGACACCCTTCTCACCTGCAGTCAGACAACCCTGGGGCTCGCTGGCCGTCGAGACTGTGGGCATCAGCAGGTGTCTGCCCCTGCATCATACTTGAAGTCAGGTGATTCACCAGAGGAAGTCGGGTAGGTGGAGAAGAGGAGAGCCGGGGCGGGGGCCATCCACTCACAGGACTGTCCTCTTCTGTCACTTCTTCTTAGGGGCAGGCTTGGTTCTCCTTTTCAACCTGGTTTACAAAGAGCAAAAGGAACATTCATGACATTGATGTATTCTCATGCAATCTTTCTCTGCAGTTAGTTAATATAATTCTGAATGTGTAGACTACTTTTGAGGTTCTTTTTCATCTAGGAAACCAGATTTAAAATTCTTCTCTCTAATTTCTCAATTCTGGTTGTATCTGGCCACATTGTTTCTAATTTTAAAACATTTTTTGTTATATTAAAGGAAATAAAAATAAGAAAAAAAGGTACAGAATTTCAAAACAAGATAAGAAATTAACAATGGTTGTTATAACATATATTGTTATCTTCAAAGTTGTTCAGATTACCAGCTGTAGGCATGCAAAATTGATCAAAGGATTAAGCATTAGCTCTTCCTTTCAATAAACCAACAGAAATCAGTAGACCAAAGTTAAGAAGATAACATTTTTTCCCTGAGCTGAAAGATATTCTTTGAAAGTTCTCTGACTTTATGTATAGTAATTGTTACTTTTCTGGTTACATTGCAGAGAATTTTGAAGCACAGAAAAAGGCAAAGGAAATGGAAGTACACCCCACTCTTAGAAAGTTTTATTACCCACCCACATAAAGAAGTAAACATATAGACATATACACAGAGTGCACTGACTCACATTACGAAGTTATGACCATAATGACATGTTTCTAATTTGATGAGGAACAGACTGTGCCCAAGAAAAACATCCACTAAATTCATTATGAATATGTGGCCCCATCCTTGACCAACCCAAGACAGGAAAACGGTAGATCACTATTACAACAAAACCAACCTCCATATAACATGTCCTAATCTGGTAGCAGTTTGAAAGGTTAAAGCCTGCCACATACAGAACGGATCAGATGAATAGCTCAGGCCCACGTTAGGGGAGGGAGAGTCCTAAGAATTTGTTCCAAATATGCAAGACCATCATATGACAGCTCTTGAAGGGATTAGCTCCCTCCATGGGCTAACAAGGCTCCACAAGCTCTTGAATGTGGATTGGAATTGAATTTATCATGCAAGTCCATCCCTAGAGCTAAAGAGCTATCTCATCAGCATCAGGTACCATCCGTACCTGAGGATCTTGGAAAATCAGTGCCACTGTAATTCTAATAATAATTAGATGTTCTATGGTTATTTAAATCCCACGCATGCCCACTCTGGTTTGAGGATAAGAGTAGGTCAAGCAATGGACCGTGAGGAAATTGACCCACACTGTGAATGAAGAGTTGAAAGAAGCACAAGAATGAACTGACAGTCCAACCCAAGCACCTTAGCTGGCCAGGCTCAAGCCTAACCCCTTTTAATGAACCTCAAAGCCAAGTTAGCAAGGGTTTAATAATACAAAATAGTAATCATTTAAAAAAAATAGATGCTTTGAGCAAAACAGCAGATCAGAGTATATACAAATAAAATATAGGCATGTAGATTGGAAAGAAAAATCTAAAACTGATTCTATTCAAAGACAATATGATTTCTAATGTAAAAAACCCTAGATTCTACCCCAAAAAACTAGTACGTTTGCAAAAACCACAGACAAGATCAATATAAAAAAGAAGCTATAAGAAATGAACAAATAGAAGTTGAATTCAAAAAGGTACTACTAATAGATTTGTTCTAATAGTGTTTGTGGACAGCATATCATGTTTGCATCCTATACAATGAATAACCACTAAGACAACAATATGCAATGTATTAATTATTGAAACTGTCCTACTAATCAGTTTTGAAACTGTCTTATTGCTATTTATTTCTCAATAAAATCATTTTCCAAAATTCAAAAAAAAAAAACCAAAAATAAAGTAGACACAAAGCATAAAATAAGTATAAAACAAGTAAGATGTGTACAAAGTTTAGATAATAAAAACCAGTTAAATAAATGGATAGGCCAAGTTCAGGACAGGAAGGCTCTGCTGTCACAGCTCCCCGTTTGACCCATAAACTCAACATGATCCCTTTAACGATCCGATCAGGGCGTATTAGGGCGAACTTGACACGCAAAAATCTGTGTGGAAAAGTGCAGGGCAGGAAGCGCTCTGAAGATGCACGAGCGGTGGTGCAGACTCACCGTGCTGATCTCGGCGCCTGCGAAAGCTGCGGGAATAAAGCTGCAGGGAAGCGGCTGCGGCGGCGGAAAGGAAGACAACAGACACTGGGCGGAAAGTACAGAAATAACACACACATGCGATTGGCCGGTCTCTTTTACAAAACTGCCCAGGCAGTTCAGTAGAAAATCTTTTCAACAAATAATGCTAGAATGATTACACACACAAAAATGTAACAAGAATCTGTACATCAAATTATTTAAAATGGACTCAAATGGATAATAGTGGAAGTAAAACCTAAAATAGTGTATTTTTAGATGACAATACAGATGAAATCTTTTTTGACTCTGGGTGAGAAATATATCTCCTACGTTTTCTACAGAAAATGATCCACAAACAAATTCGTTAAGTCTGGTTTTGTCAAACTTAAGTATTCTTCACCTAATACTATTCAAACAATCAAAGAAAAAAAAAAAAAGTAAGTCACAGAAAATACTTGGAGAAAATACATGAAGGGCGTTTTTTCCAGTCTTTATTTCTCTGACTCCACGTTTGCAGGCGCTCCTCGCGGCGCTGGGCTTGGACAGAGCGCCCGGGGCGTGCTGTGCCCCGCCCCGCCCCCTCCATCTTCTTACTGCCTATCTGCAGACCTACCTCCCTGTCTTCTGTCATTTATCCTACGTCTTAGATATATATTTAATATATATATTTATATATGTACATATATATTATCTCTGCATCTTTAACAAAAAAAATTTGTAGCCATAATATTTTAAACCTCCCAGCCACAATTAGAAAACAATGACCCAATTTATGTGAAAGATTTGATCAGACACTTTTTAAAAAGAGTATCTTTGGTGGATGATACACGGTCTTGTTAAAAGATGCTCGGCTCCCACAGATGAGCCAGGTAGGCAATGTGATTTTCACGGCTGCCCTTCAGTCTCAGCCCACCCGTGTCCTCCTCCTCTCCCAAACTGTCCCTGCTGCACTTCTGGAGGAGTCTGCACAAGGGCAGCGGGGCGAGGAGGCGGGAAGAAATCAGAGCACCACTGTGAACATACAGAGTTTGGGGAAGCAAAGATGGTAGGCTTACACTGTCATTTTAAAGCTTGTCAGAGAAGGGAGATAAAAGGCAGAAAGAGCCAGAAGGAAACTTCTCATGGAGAGACAGCGAATGTGATTAAAGAAAGAATGGCCCAGCCGCCAGAAGCACTTGGGAAGTGGCTCCCTCCTCAGGGCGCCCATGCTCCCACCCGCACTCAACCTGACTCTGTCAGCGTTTGCTCTCCCACTGGTCCTGGTGAACCCTAAGTGACACGGCTCGCTCGCTGCCTCATTCTCCCCCTGCCCCAGCCCGGTGTACGGGCCTTACAGATACACAGTAGGGTTTGTTGGATGGGTGAGTGAGTGAATGATACTGACGTTGAGATGAACACATGATGAAGTGTGTTGAGGCTGAGCTTTTCCTGTACACACAAGCAGACTTTCCAGGACAGCCAGCATTCTGCCTCCATGAGGCCCAGGAGTGGGGTGCCGGCCTACTCAGTGTTACTGCAGTCAATAACCTCCACTGAATTATCAGATAAAGGAAGAACTGGACAGTCATCCAAGTATGGACTGAGTGCCTCTAGGAGAGCAGAGAAGCTACATAGGTGTCTCCTAATAAGTGATTTAATTAAGGGATGGCTCCACCGGTGAAGGAGGATGGGCCAGGATGAGGCTGAAGGGAGAAGGGAGAGAATCCTGGAAGGAGGCGGTCTAAAGGGTAGAGGGAAGAAGAGGAAGCTGGCTGTCGCCAAACCACCAGAGTGCCCTGTCTTAACAGCTGGGCCAGAGCTGGGACCAACAATGGGTGCCTGTATGGTGGGCTTCTGGGGCCAAGATGTTCTCACACCCAGAGCACCACCTCTACCAGCTAAGCCATGCATGCTCCATGGGCATCCTGAACATCTGAAGCAACCCAACTCCATGATAATCAGTTGTATCACATGGACACCATGAATCTGACCCTCCATGCCCATGGGCTTTAGGTGCCATGACAGTTCTTCAAATACCTACATAGGGACAAGAACTCCCTCTTCCACAGAAAGGAGGGGCCCTGCCCCCAAATGGAGCGAACAGCTCTTGGAATGTTGCTATAGCTGCTCCTCCTTGTAAAACTACAAGAAGTCCTGACACCTGGCTTCTTTGGGGCTGTTAGCTATTTTCGTTGGCCCAGTCCCAAGCTGAGGAGTATACTCTTGTAACAAATCTGTGCTTTTACTTCTTCTGTGTGTCCTGCTGAATTCTTTGTTCAGGATACAAAGAAACTTATAAAGTTACAACTCCAGCAACATTTCTGGTGAGCCAGCCAGGAGGTAAAACCTCTTAGGAGATTTTTTTTTCTCTTCTCGCTCTTATTTTTTTTTTCCTTTGTGCTTTTAGTTCCCTGCTGCAAGCATGGGTCAAACAGTTAAAAGCCACTGGGGCATCCATCAGTTACTGACTCCTGTGACAGGATAACCCAGTTATAGAACAGAAAATTGTAGGCTTCATCAGGCACAAGACTACTTCCACACTCCCTGCAGACCTACGCCCTGTGCTTGTAAGATCTAAAATTTAATTTGCCGCTTTTCTGCCCCAACACTCCATTCTGCATTTCCATTCTCTTTGGGGAACAGCTCTCAGTCACTTGGCCTGATGATTCAGTAGCGCCTATAATCAAAGCCTCATGTAGGCCTTACCCCAGGTGGCCTTTCCACTGTTCTAATAAGGTACTTGCGTCATGCCCCTCTTCTCAAAGCCTCAGGGGCCATCCCGATTCACCTTTCTTATAGGTTCCCTGAGTGTTCCCTAGACATCAGAAAAGTTCACGATTATAGACAGGAGCCATAGTCTCCACTTTTGTAGACCACGTGGGCCTCCCTCCTTCTTCCCTTCCAAATATGGGCAGATCCACTCCCTGTTCCCTTGGATTACAAAAGAAATTGTTAAACCCCTCAGTTTTCAGGGTAAATGGGAGGAATACTGCTTCCCAACTGGTTAGAGGGAATAGGAGACTCCATCCTGGCTTTAGGGAGTCATAGTGGGCCACAGGCTACAACAATATTGAATAAATAAAAGGCATCAGTTCCATTCACTTCATTAGAGGTGATTGGTAGGAAATGTGAGCCTCAGAGGGACACCCCAAAGCCCAGCTGGCCTCTGTCCTTCTGTGGGGATGCCCTCAGGAGCTTGCCAGAGTCTCTCTCTCCCAGTCACTCTCTTCTCTCCATAGGGACACAAAGGACCATGGGAAGCACCCTGCTGATCCCATCTATCTCACCTTCAGGCTGCTTCCTTAATAACTGCACACAGTTTGACCCTGAAATTCTGAGAGTTAAGCAACATATGATTGTTGTAATAAAAATTTACCTCCAGTATAAATTACGAGTCAGAAATAAACAGTGAATGGCACTCTAAGTCCCAACATTGTTCTTCAATTAGATTTATTTTCAAAAGAAAGAGAAGTGCCTTAAGATCACTTATGTTCAGTTGTTTATAACTCTATCAAAAACCATCCCTCTGCAAAGGCCCAAGAAATCTGACCCTTAAAAAGAGCCCATGAAAGAGACTGATTTCACTGAGGGCCCTCTCTTCAAGCCCACCTGTCTCTCACAGAGACATGGATCTCTCCCATCTGTTTAAGGAAAGAAAACTCACTGGAAGCCTCCTTAACCTCCTCCTTACGCGCAGCCAGTTACACGAAGCTGACCTCCCCAAGTGGCTCAGAAACTTGGGTGTCAGCTACGCCCCAACAGTCCCCTGGCTGCGCCTCTCAGGCATCTATAAGCCCCCCAGAACACATGCAGTGTGGTGCTTCTTTCCCTTCTAACTCACAGCTCTTCTGACCCTAAGAGAGTTCACAGAGGAGAGGGCCTCCAGGTTCCCTCTGCAGTAGTGGACACCCAACAAGGTAAAGCGCATGTAGACCAACTCTGAGAACACTGCAGTAGGTCTGAAGATGAGCTTCAAACTTTGCCCCTTGTTTTTGACCTCTCGTGCTGAGATGTCCAACTTGTCCTAGCTACTTGCTGCATGTATTCCAGACGAAAACAAATCATAGGAGAGCCTAAGAGATATGCAGATGTCACATTAGGGGAAAGAAATCACCCCGCAGAGGATTACTGTTCCTCTGACAGAACCAACTTGGGGCTCTAATATTGCAGGCAGGTTACACACAGGGTTAAAATAGTGACTGCTGTTGTCATGGGAACAAATGATGCATTAGGGAAGCTGCTAATTATGAAAAGGTGAGAGAGGTTGTCCAGGGAAAAGAGGGAACCACACCGCCCTTTACAGTCAGTTAGATAATGGTGCCCGTAAATATGCAAACGTAGGTCCATCTTCCAAGGAGGGACAGACACCAGTGCCACACTGCTTAGTCAACCAGCCCCAGCTGTGTGGCACAAATCACAAAATCCTCAGTGGGGTCTCTAGGCCTCCCTGACCCAATTGTTGCACACAGCCTTTGTGGTATTCAACAATCATGATCTGGAAGAGGGTGAAAAGAGAGGGACTCAGAACAAAGGCAGACCAAAGCTACGCCTTTTCAATTGGCAGTGCTTTAAGCACAGTGAAACTGGCCAAGAGAAAACCCAAGGCCAACCAAGGAAAGGGCCCCATTTTACATGCAAGGAAACTGGACACTGAGCACATGACTACGTTTGGCGACTCCTCAGGCCCTGCTCCATGTGTCAGATTGTAACAGAAAGACACACACACACACACACACACACACACACACACACACACACACAGTCAGTTACTTTAGTTTCATAGTTGCCTAGGTGATAGTTCCTGTTCCAGTTGCAGTTGCTTCTCTTCCTTAGAAATAGCCAGTCACTGTGATGCACATTGTATATGCCAATCTCCAATTTAGAAGCCATTCTGCCTCTGTGCTTTCTGCTTGTTTATCCAACATAAGTCCTAGACCACCAGAGATCAGAGCCTGATATTCTGGAAGTGATCCCGATTAATACCCATTGATGTAAATAAATCTGCCTCCAAATTCTGGGTGTCATTTCAGTGTTTCTGCTTGCAGTTGCAATGTGGCCAATGTGCTTCACTTATGGCACTGGAAGATTACTTGTCCCCAACCCCAGGGAGGGGTGAGGCTGGTGAAAACCCTCACTTTCCACTCTAACAAGGAGGACAAAGGGGCCCCAGGAAATCTGCAATGCCCCTGTCTACAGACATCTTTATCTCCTTCAGAGAGCTAGGGTGGCTCTGGACATCATGTTGTTGAACACTGCAACTTCAATTCTTTTTATAAGCAAGGGCCATTTGCTCAGTTTTAACTTCCTTCTCTGGTCTTCCCACCTCTAAGTTGATAGCCATAATTGGGGTTAAAAGAAGTCCTAGTTAGAGCTTTTTTACTCCTGCTTTGACAGTTCAATTTGAAAATTAAATGCTCAACTATGAGGCTTGAATTGTCCCATGGGGGTCCTACTCCCTTTTTGGGAAGAAATATCCCATTAAAATGGGAGCTGCTTGCACTCTGGACCCTGCTGGGCTACATGCTCGGTGGGTAGCTCAGCAGTGAGGGCCCCACCAGCCCAGGGGTGGCATGCGGTGCTGAATGACCCAAGATGACCCGGGCATCTCAGGAGACAGTCTTTGGGAAAGGAATATTCTAGAGAGGTAGGCCTTCGAAGGGATAAACTATGTGCAACAGTAACATAATGTATCTTGAAGAAAATTGATTACTCTTTGTGAAATGAAATCAGAGTTATACATAATGCACGGCTACAATTACTAATGTTCTCTGCTGCAGGTCATTAATAAAGTTGCTCTTCTTCGGTTAGTCTGTTGCGAAAAAAATAAAATGGGAGCTGCTTGATTCTGGCAAAGGCTGAAGTGGATTTTACCTTCTGAGACTTCATTAGTCCTCCTTGTAGTGTAACGCAATACTTGGGAGGTAAATTCAGCAGTACTGGTAGTTGTAAAACTAAAGACCTCAGACTATTTCCCAACTGAACACAATATCCTATCAAAGCCTCTCATAGAAAGGTTTTAAACATGGTCCTCAGGATCACACCCCTAGTGGCCTCTCATAAGCCCTTCAGAAGAATGTCAGATGGTACAAGAGCTCTGCCTTTCAACGAGGCTGCGATTCCAATCCACTCACAGCGCGCACCCATATACTATCCCCTCCCAATGTCCAGGAGACCCAAGCTGGTTCTCCATCTTGGATCCCAAAGATGATTCTTTTTTATTTTTCGTCATCTAGGCTTCCAATTCCTGTATTCCTTTGAATGAGAAAATCTCATCTTCAGGGAAAAACAACCTATTTTGGATACTTCTTCCACAAATCTTTACAAAGATTCTCCAACTTTTTACTTGGACACTGGAAAAGGACTTAAGGAAACTTAAGGAGCTAAGTGGGAACCATGGTGAGGTCTGAAAAACAAATTAGTCCTGGGGGGCCTGCCCCTTAGCTCAGTTCTTTAAGTGGCTGCTTCAACAAAGCAGTCAGGCTCAGCTTGCTGTGGTTCGATCCCCACAACTCAAGCCAGCCAAACCTGCCCTGAAGGTATTTGGAGCAAAAAAAAAAAAAAAAAAAAAAAAAAATCAGTCCTTCCTCAAGGGACACAGTATAGGCTATGGAACCCTTCATGATTCATTCTACATGGGAAGAGATGTTGCATGTGCAATAGTCACTTGAATTTTTGCAGGACCAGGACTAGCAACATCCATCTACCAGGTCTGTAAAGCTTGCCCACTTCTTTTCTACAACAATCCTGCCAAGCCCAAACCACCTCCTTTGTTAGAACCTGTACAGAAGAGAGAAACATACCTTGGAGTGGACTGGCAATTCGGCTTTACCCTCATGCCACCATGTGGGGGATTTAAATGAACCTTGGTCCTAATTGACACTGTCACAAATTGAATTGAGGCCTTCCCTACCTGTTCAGAAAAGGCTACAGAGGTAGTCAAGGTGCTCCTCAAAGAAATTGCCCCTTGCTTTGGACTACTCCAGCCCCTTCAGCTTGACAATGGGCTAGGGTAATAATCTTTTTTAATCTCTCAAATAACTCAGGGTATGGCAAAGGCTTTAGAAATAAAGTACCACTTCTGTTCTACATGGAGACCTCAGTCTTCTGGAAAGATCCAAAGGGCCATCCAGACCCCAAAACTGACACTGATAAAACTTTGCCAAGACACTTCTGAGTCCTGACTTTGATCATTGTCAAGAACCCTTATGAGAATTTGAAACATCTCAAAACCAGGCAAAATGCAGGTCCATTCTAAATGCTGTATGGAAGGTCTTTTCTATCTTCTGATATGGTAGCGGTTCAGGCCATAAGGCTATTATAGTTTCTTATTAATCTTGGCCAAACATAACAATATATCCAATTATATGGGAATAAAGTCCAAGCACAAGATACACAGTTGTATGGGAACAAAGTCTGCTCAGCACCTAGTACACACGCTGGAGACCAAGCACTTCTTAAGACCTGGATAGAAGGAAGCCCAGCAGATCAACTAAAACCAAAGCCGGAAGGCCCTTTTCCAGTATTTTAGCCATGCCAACATTAAAGGTGGCAGGTATGGATAGCTAGGATTGCCTCTCTTGGATCAAGCCTGCCTGACCTGACATGCCTGAGATGACAAATAACCAAACACAAAAGACCAAACACCCTGTGAGCCTGTCAAGGACCTCAAGTACCTTGGAGAAGAAGCAGACGGCTCCAATGACAGGTAAGTCAACTCCTGGTGCACACCCTTCATGATCACACCTTTACATCCTTTGCTGTAATCCTCATTGCCTTAGCTGACTATGGCTCAGACCCCCACCTACTTAAAAGTTTGTTTTAGATTTGTACTGCAGGAAGATCTAGCAAACTATTCCTGGGAAGAGACAAGAATCTTTCTTAAAATAGGACAGATCAGTTGCCCCAGAACAAGTCCACACCAATCTTGGGCTTGGAATGTATATTTTGCATACTTACTTGGTTTATCTCTCTACTGTCTTATCTACTTCAACTTACCCTTTAATGGCATGTTTAAATTAAGATGGGGGCACCTTTAATGTTCTTATCTTTGTGTTTCCACTCAAGAGACGTAAATGCCAACCCCTTATACCTCTGCATCCCTATACTTCCGCAGGTCATCTCTTTCCTACCCTGCCCAGACAGACAGAAGGCTCACAGCAACACCTGAAAGTCTTGGAGAAGGGGCAGTGGTCAACAGCACTTTCATGTGCAGCTAAGCAGCTAAAGACACTAAGACAAAAATTAATGTTTAGATCCAGATACTCACTAGTTTTACAAGCCTGTGCTGCTGTCTGGGCCAGTCCTCTCCAAGATATGCCATGACCAGCTGGGCCAGGTCTGCATTTGCATCACCTGCTTTGATCCCTCTGAATCTTGGAAAGGGTGCTTTTAATGGCTCTCTTGCTATTTTGCTGGTCCCTTCAGGAAAAGGGCAAAAGTTCCTCAGACCTCTGATGATATGAAGGGAACTGACTTCTAAATATACGAAACCCAATACACAACTGTCTTCAAGTCCCAGAAATGGAGGCCCCATCTGTTATACTGTCAGAGGAAAGCTGACTCTAGCCTAATTACTACGGCACAAGGTTGTATATATCAATCCTCTAATTTCTTTTTAGTCAAAAGTCAATCAGACCTGCAAAATGTTCAAAGGCAGATGCTATTTTTCTAGAGGACTCATGGCCCCTGTGAGACACAAGCCAGAACATGTCACCCTCTGGCCGTAGCTCAGATAGGCAGTACTCCCCCACCCTTAGATACGCAGACCCTTTCAGCATAGATGCCAGAAGGCTCTGGCTCTCCTCCTACCTAAGCCACTTCTCAAGCATGCTTTCTCTGTGGGACCCAGGCATGCCTTTGCCTTCCATCCAATGAGCTGGAAAGCTCACCCTAATGTATTTAGTAACTAACTCAAAGTGCTCCAGTTTTTCAATCCAGGTACTTCTCATCACATCCCCACAAAAGTGGTACTGTCAGCCTCCCCAATGTCCTAGAGTCCAGAGTTGAGCTCGTCTGGTTCCAGCTGTTTTAAGCATGTTGACTGGAATTGGTTGGAACATCACCAGACTGTCACATGACATCAGACAAGAGAACTTTCCCTCTTTGACCCAGCAAGATCCAGTAAAAAAATTAATTCCTTGGCTCGAGTCAACCTAAATAGAACCTCCAGGTTCTGGATCTCCTTACAGCTTATCTGGAGGAACCTATGTGATGCTTAAACATCCTTGGATTTTTCTTTCTTTGTTTTGGTGTTTTCAGTAAATGAAACTGGAATAGTCTTAGCCTGAATTCCATAATTTGAAAGGCCAGAGAAAACTATGCCAGCTACCAACGTTCAGTCCATAACAACGATCACTAGATTGATCCTGGTAGAAAATGGATGTCTGGCCTGTTCTCCCGGGTTGCACCCCTCAGGGGCCCCTGACTGCTCTTCACTTTGGGCTCCTGCTTTTCTTAAAGTCAAAACTTCTCTGATGTCTTCCAGGATTCGGCAGCTATTTGTCAGGCTGCGGCCATGCAAGGACTACTCCAAGAGTCCAAGGCCTCCGAAGGCTCCGAGGTCAGTCAAGGTGAGAGTTGTGGATTCCCACACTAGTCGGGGCTATGCCATCCTTGGAAGGAAGCCCTTGGGGAAGAATCTACATCGCCTGCCTTCTGCAACCCGTAAGAAATCGTGGGAAACATGTCTCAGAAGGTAGCTGAGGCGGGTGAGAAATTCCCAGAAGTAGGAGGTCCGAGAAGAGGAAGCCAGCTATCCCCAAGCCAGCAGGGTGCCCTCCTAACAGCTGGGCCAGCGCCGGCTGGTCGGGGGCGCGGGCACGGCGGACTTCGGGCGCCCGAGGCACACCCGCGCTCAGGGCACCACCTCCGCCGGCTAAGCCGAGCCTGTAAGGCGCGCCATGGGGCACGCGGAACGCCGGAAGCGACGCAGCTTCGCGGCAATCGGCTGTACCCCGCGGACGCTGCGGATCTGACCCTGCAGCCGCGGGCTTTGGGCGCCGCCCGCGGACGGAAACCCCCTCTCCCCCGGAAGGGGGCGCCGCGCCCGCCCCGCTCGCCCGCAGTTTCCCGCGCGCGGCTCCGCCCAGAGGACCCCGGCCCGCCGGGCGTGCTCAGCGCC
>NW_004524702.1:114875-146580 GCF_000260255.1 Octodon degus | reverse complement strand
TCGCGGGGGACCTGGGCTTGGCGGGCGGCGGGGACCTCGCGGGGGGCCGCGGCTTGGCGGGCGCTGGGGACCTCGGAGGGGACCGCGGCTTGGCGGGCGGCGGCTTGGGCCTCGGAGGGGACTTGGCGCGGCGGCTGGTGGGGGGCCGAGAGAATCTGTCCCCGCGTCCCCCGCGCCCCACATCCCGTCCCCCGCGCGCCCGAGTCCCCTTGACCCGCGCCCCGCGTCTCCGCCCCCGCGACCCCGGCCCGCGGGCGACACCCACCTGGTGCGCTGGCAAGCGCAGCACACCCAGTCCTCCTCCTGGCGCTCGTAGAAGCAGCCGCTGCGGCACAGGCTGTATCTGCGGTCCACCAGCTCGCGCTTGGAGTTGAGGAAGGTGAAGGGCGGGCAGCAGCGGATGGTGAAATGCTCCGACAGCCGCTGGTTCTTGGACAGGCGCGGGCCCTCCTTGGCCCCCTTCTGGCTCATCTCACTGCGGGGACAGGGACGCCAGGGGCCGCGTTAGGCGGGAGGGCAGACTGGGACGCTGGGGTCCTGTCCCACATCACGGAGAGCTGAGATAAGCCTCTGGGGGTTGGGGGGAGAGAGACAGAGACAGAGACAGACAGAGACAGAGACAGACAGAGATAGAGACAGACAGACACAGACAGACAGACAGACAGACAGACAGAGGCAGACACAGACAGAGACAGAGACAGACAGAGACAAAGAGACAGACACAGACAGAGAGAGAGACTACAAAACAATATATCAGGCTAAATCACATTCTAGACTTAGGAAAGGCCTTTTCTCTCAAAATCAAAGAATGGCTTATTATTAAAACTATAAATTGGGCACGATGGGGCAGGGGCTGTCATACCAGCACTGTGGAAGGCCGAGGCACCCAGAGTTTGAGACCAGCCTGGGCAAGTTAGTAACTTAGCAACACCCTGTTTCAGAATTTAAAAGAAGAAGAAGGAAAGAAAGAGGGAAGAGGAAGGGAAAAATGGCTGGGGTGTAAGGCAGTGCTAAGGGCCTGGGTTCAATTGCCAGTACTAGGGAGAAAACCTATAATCATTATTCATGGAAAAATATTCTATGCAACAATAAAAGACACAAACTACTGCTACATACAGTAACATGTTTAAATCTCACAAACAACATTGAACAAAAGGAATCAGACACAGAGGGATACAAGGACTTTATGTGGAGCTCAAAATAGGCAAAATTTTGGTGGAGCTAGAAATCAGAGCAATATGCTTTGATCTGAACAACAAATCCAGACAGCCTGCTGGGGGCTGAGAATGCTCTCCTAGGAGTGTGACACCTGCAAAATGCTCTTTGCATTCCAAAACACTGAAGCACAGAGGAAATGGAATGACTGTTAATCGACAAGAGCAGATAACTGGGGCAATGGGCATAGCTGGACACTGAAATGTCCCCACTGCCAAAATCTCAGGCCCTGTGGGCAACATAGGCATGCCCTGTTGTACTGACCAATGGAAGTCTGCAGAGTTCAAGGAGAGGACAGAGAAGGGAGACAACAGACGTGTTTTGGGTCTTTAAGAGTGAATACATTAAAAACAACGAAATCACGTGTCATAATTTAGATCTAAAATGGCTCCCAAAGCTTCATGTGTTCATAAGGTGGGGATTTTGGAAGGCAATGAATCGTGGAGGGTTGCAGCTGATTTGCAACTAGCAGGTGACGTCGGGTGGGAAGCGGCAGATTCCTGGGTGGCCTAGAAGGGTTTGTCTCGCTCCTGGCTCCTCCCTGAACTTTACCTAGCCTCCCTGATGCCCGTAACTTTTCCTCTGCCCCTCTGCTATGGTGTCCTGCCTTAGAGCCAGCAGACTGTGGACTGAAACCACTACATACTAAGTGAAAGCAAATCTCTCTTCCTTTAAATTGCGGGTCACAGGTAGTGTCTCAGCAACTAAGCAAATGACTAAGACAGATGTTGTAACACTGAGGTGGAGTTGCTGCTGTTGCTGACTATGTGTTTCACAGCCTATGGAACCGATTTGTGGGAGAAGTTTCACAAAATTTGAAGATACCAGTTAGAGAAGCCTAAAATGCTGCAAACCGAGTTCAGTGGGAGAGTGCAGTCAGAGCTCAGAAGACCAAAAGGTTTCTTAAAAAGTAGATGAAAAAAATCAGGCTTGGAAGATTTCAGTTAGAAACGTAGACTTCACGGGCAGTTGGACTCCAGGCCAAGTGTGTTATGCTGTTGCAGAAAATTCATCTACATTTTGCTCCTGTCCAGAGATATTGTGGGAGACCAGAATTAGGGGCAGTAAACTAACTAATCTCGAGGAAGAAATTTCAAAGCAGCCCAATGTTGTGACTGTGACATAGATACTGTTGAAACCTTTAGTTAGGTTTGATAGAAAATCAAGAGCAAAAGACCCATTTTGAAAGTCTTTAGTTTTACCAGAGATAAATCACCTACTAAAAAGGAGGAGAATATAGAAGAGAAAAGGCAAGCCAAGCACTGTGGATCACAGTAAAAAAAAATGACATAAGGACATGTGAGAAATCAGCAAGACTCCCACTCATCACTGGCTCAAAAGAACAACCCTGAAAAGCTTTCTTTTGAGCGTCCTGGGACACCTTGCCCCTGAACAGACATTGATTCCCTGAGACTCTGCTCACTATGCGCAGCCATCCAGGCACTCTGGAGCCCTGCAGCTGTGATGCAAAAGGACCTCCCTACCTTTGGAGCCTGTCAGACCTGGGTGTCAACCACATGGTGCTGGTTTTAGATGCATGCAGAATGCAAGACATACAGAGTCAGAAAGGCTCTACCTGGATTTCAGGAGAAGCCCTGGGAGGCTGGCCGGTGTGCCTTGAGAGGGCAGTATGTGACATAGTGAGTATGACGTGGTAGTGTGGCAGAAACCCCAGGAAGCTGGAGAAGTTGAGAGTGTGGCACATCTGAGGAAAGGAGGCAGTGAGTACAGCCAGCTGAAGAGAAGTTGTGAGGGCTGCAAGCAACAGCCATGCTGTGCAGGCAGAGCTGCCCTGCTGCTTTAAGCTGGCATCATGCCACCTCTTGCCCCAGAGGCTGGGCGTGGAACTAGAA
The DNA here is from genome assembly GCF_000260255.1 of Octodon degus. Taxonomy (NCBI): domain Eukaryota; kingdom Metazoa; phylum Chordata; class Mammalia; order Rodentia; family Octodontidae; genus Octodon; species Octodon degus. The sequence goes on along the minus strand of NW_004524702.1, from coordinate 143,512 downwards.
GGTTTAATGTTTGCCCTGCTGGGTTTCGTTCTTGCTTTGGTCCTACTGGCTTCTATCCCTTTATGCCCCCTTTTGGAATTGGGATTCTTAGCCTGTGCCTTTGTATGAAGGTAGTGTTTAACTTTTGATTTTTACAGGGGCTCACAGCTAAAAGTGCTCTGAGCCTCAGAGGAGATGTTGGACTTGGACTTTTCAGCAATGCTGAAACTGGTAAAATGTTTGCAACTCTTACAGATGGACTAAATGCATTTTGCATAAACATATGAATCTTTTGGGGGCCATGGAAAGAATGCTATGGTTCAGATAAAAATGTCACCCAAAGTCTTATGTTCTCATAGGCAGGGCTTGGAGAAGGTGACTGGATTATGGGAGTGTATAGCTGACTTGCTCTTAGGGATCTGTTGGAAGAGACTTGTCACTGAAGTGGCAGATCACTGGGGGTGTGACCTAGAAGGGGGTATCTCCTTGCCTGGCTCCTCCTTCCCTTTACCTGCTTCTTGGCTGGTATGACATGAGCAGCTTCTCCTGCACCACACTCCACTACCACACCACCCTGCCTTAGAGCTGGTAGACTGAACCAGAACCTCTGCAAGCCGTGAACAAAATGAACCTGTCCTCCTTAGGGTTGTGGGTATCAGGCATTATGTCTCAATGATTAGAACAGTGACTAAGGCATCATATTAGGTGATATCTTAATATTTTTGGCTTTTTTAACTCTGCTACAAACAGAAAGAAGGGACTGAAAGAGTGGTGAAAATATATTTTTTTCAACGCAGTTTATGTTAGTCCAAGGGCCAGAGATACAGGTTAGCGGCACATGAACCTGTCTGGCAAGCTCAGTCCTGAGTTCAATTCCCGGTACCAAAAAGAAGAGACAATGTAGGGTGGTTCAAATTATGCATTGCATCTGCTACGAATGATGCAAATGCTCTTTCTGAATGTTTCACCTGCTTTTATCATGCAAAAATATTAATTTTACATAATTAAATTATTTACTTCAAAAAGTTTAGTTTTTACTCAATATTTTACATTTCTCTTAGAAATGTCTTTTTCTCTTAAGTTTGTAAGCATTCACAAGTATATTTGCACTGTCAAGAAAACCCTCTCTGTACCCCACTTCCTCACCTATTATTCTCATCAGTGCTCTTTTCTCTCTACCTATGTCTCCCATTCACTCTTCAGCACACTTCTGTTACCCTTCTGCTCCTTTCTTCATAAATAAAAACAGCTCTCAGCTAGGCATGGCAGTATATGCCCACAATTACAGCCCTCCAGAAGGCTGAGGCAAGAGGACTGCAAGTTCCATCCGAGCTGGGCAGTTTAGGGACTGAGTGAGACCCTATCTCAAAGGAAAGGTGGGGCTGTGGCCCATGCCAAGGTGCCGGGTTCAGAGTCCAGCTCTCTAGAGAAGGAGGAGCGCAGCCCTTCAAATTCCCCGTGCTGCTACACTAACTGCTCCTCTTGTTGGGCCTCTCCAGGTGACTGTCCTTTCCCCTGTGGTGCCACGTTCTTATGGATTTCCTCCTCCACTTCTGCAGCCTACTTCCAATATCTCTTCTAGGCTCCCCTGCTTTATCCAAATGCTCCATGTTCAAATTCTCCTAGATATATAAACACTAAATGCTGAATGGCGCTCCCCCCAAGCACTGGATTTATCATTTACTCTGTAGGTAGGTTATGCCAGGGGCTGGCGAGATAGCTCAGCAAAGGGGTTCTATCTCAGTGTGCCATGCCATCTCCACCCCCGGGGCATGCTAGGATGGTGATTGAGACTGGGCGTGGAGGTGCATGCCTATAATCCCAGCACTTGGAATGCTGAAAACAGGAGAATCACGAGTCCAATCTGTGTAGTTAGACCCTGCACTAAAATACATTTTAAAAAGTTATGCCAGGCCCAGTGCCCAGTTGGCATCTGGGACACAAAGTTGACTCATGCTTAGTCTACTTCCTTGAGAAATTTCTCCACTGGTGGCAAATATAGGCAAGAGGTGACTGGGATGCTTGTCGCTGTTCATGGTCATAAACTAGTGCACTGAACCAAATATGTGCAGGTCACTGAGAAGGGTAAGAGAGTGGATTAGATAAAAAGCCTGCTTAGCTTACAGTATAGACAGTGAAATCTGACACAGATGTCCGTAAGGGCAATACAAGGGTTTACATGATCTGAAATTGGGATCCTACTGGTAAGACAGTCTGGGGAGTTCATGAGACAGAGGGCAGTATGTTGAGCTGAAGAATCAAATAAAACTTCATGGGAATATGCATTTCACCTGACCTTACAATTTAGTCATTTGGAGATAGAACTGGTGGAAGGGTGGGAAAAGTTGGTATCTGAGAAAACACACACTAGGGTGAATTATAGTCCCCCTGAAAGACCTTGCTGTGTCTGCACTGCCAAGTAGAATGTAGGATAGGGAGTAGTGCCTAGACACAGGGGATGAGGTGAGATGTGGCATATCTGGCCTAATGACTGGGAACATGGCCATGTGTCAGCTAGCTGGAGGTATAAACCGGTGACACTAGGGGAGATCCTCTCGGTAATCTTAGAGATCATGAATTTAGGGTGCCCAGGACATGCATGAAGAAGTGAAGGCACAGAACTCAGGACCTAGAGATCTAGTCTTGAGAGTTGTTTGCCTGATGGAGAAAGCACAGCCTTGGGGTAGAGAAGATGTCCAGGAACCAAGCGATGAGGTAGATGAGGAAGGTCTCCTTGAGGAGAAATGGGCCACCCTGCAAGCTGCAGGAAAAGTCAAGGAGAAAGGAGGGCATTAAGAGAGGATGACTATAGTGTCCCAAATTTTCTGATCAAGAAGATTATGGGGCCAAAGAGGAAAGTGATCGATGACATAGAGTGGGCCTAAGGAGAGTCACATGGGGAGAAGACACTCTCTCAGGCTTTCACAGAGAGCACACTGGCCAAGCAATGGCTGTGACTCATCCACATGGCTGACACTGATAAAGGTTCTACAATCTGAGGTACAGGATCTCAGGACAAATCCTGAGGGCATTTCACTGACCTTCTCAGACCAAAAAGCTACAACTCTTGTTGCACAGGTCTTGCTTTACCTTGGTGTTAACCATCCAGTAGAAAAGTATGAAGTCGAAATATAAGAAATAAAGCCATGCTGTTAAGTTGAGCTGTGGGGGACTCAGGTCAATACTTTCTGACATTGCCAGTTAAACAGAAGACCCAATGCTATTATGGGCTACTGGACTCTTTTAGAATATTTTGCTGAGTTTACACACCTATAATATTCAATAACGGAACTTAGGAAAAATGGGGTATACCGATGAATGTCCATTTTGTATCTGTGTATTCAAAGTGGTTTGGATAGATATATAGTTGCATTCTCTTAATGAATAGAATGATTTATTCTAATGGTGTTTGTAAATAGGATCACAAGTCCGCATCTTGTACAGCAATTAACCACTAAAAAGAATATATGCAGTGTATTACTTGTTGAAACTGTACTTCCAATTTGATTTGAAACTGTCTCATTGCTATCTGTTTATCAATAAAACTTTGAAAAACAATTGAAAAAAAAAAGAGAGGATGACTAAAAGCCTCGGAAGAGAAATTTCCAACTTTTCAGGAGGAGAAAGTGGCCAAGAATATTCAAAGAAGTCTTTTGTCCAAGCAGGCATTTAGAGACCAAGGACAAACTACAGATGACCTACAGGGTCTGAGTCACTGTGAAAACCCTGAAGATTTGCCAACCTCTTGCTCAATCCTATACCTTCTGCAAAGGTCAACTCAATTTCCTTCCCGCTGGAAAATACTGAAATGAAACAGCTCTGGGATGGCTCTCAGGAGCGACTAGCATGCCCGCCGCATGGGAATGATCACTCCCTGCTTCACAGAAAACTCAGCCACCCTCAGCTCCTCCAGCCTTCTTGGACTCATTTTTTCCCAAATGGTTCTGCAGACATCTCAGCAGATAATCTAGCCCTTCCTCCAACTTTGCAATAAACGATTTGTGTTGGGTTATGGATAGATTTTAAGTTCAGACTTTGAATTCCTGTCCTGACTAAATTCTTAATTCTTGGTTGGGATTCCTCAAACCCTCTCTGCCCACCTTGTCTTCAGCACCTCAGCCTGGAGCGCTCACTTCTTTTATTCCATGAGCGCGTCCTTCTCTCCCTGTCACCAGGGGGCAGTCTTCGCCTCTGTTGTCCACCCTAAAGGACAAGGCAATTATTTACTCATAAGAACCCTGCAATTGTCTTTGTATGCCCAGCTGAAAACTCTTCCAACTTTTAAAAGAGCATTTCCTCCTCCCCTAAGTTATGTTTACATTCTTTGGAAAGGCTGTAGCGTACTAACTCTTGACCAGCTGCAGAAGCACAGAATTTCACTGGGATACATGGTTCACTGGCTGCATATGTTGTTACCTTCTCTGACCCATGTCACCCTCCAGTTTAGAAAGCTAAACCCCAAATACCAAATAACAGAACAAATCTCAGGCTTCTGAATATCCAAACAAACTATATTACTAGTAAGTTAGTTGTAAACACATGCCAATAACGAAGAGAGGAGAAAGGAAATAACATTAACTGTGCACATAATATGTGGTGATTGTTTTACACATTTTATTTTGCTTTGTTGTATGGTGTTATTCTCAACAAACTAAGCCTGAGAGACAAAGGAACATGACTGACTTTGTAAAGTTAGTAGGAAGCTGATGGATTTGAATCCACTTCTGTGTCGATAGCATCCCAAGCTCGAGAACCAGGTCCAGCACTGGTCTGTGCATCTCCAGGGACTAAAAGTGTCCAGGCATAAGCCCCAGACCCAAATTCCAGGAACTGGAGCAGGTATAGGCCACCGAAATCCATGGGTCTCTGTCCTAGGGTAAAGGAGCCTGAGTTCTGGGGATCACCTCACTCCAGAAGGGAAAGGTAGAGAGGTGAGTTAGGAGCCTTCACAATGATACGGTGGCCAGGACCATCCAAGACATCCCTACCAGGCCACGAGCTGCAGTGTGTAGCCAGAGCACAGGCTTGCAGTGCAGCCTGACATGTCCACAGCGCATTCCCCTTTAGTCTTTCAGTGGACTTTTTTGAAAGCTTGTATTTACTGTTGAAAATTAGGTAATTTGGATGAATGAAATGGTGCAGACTCATAAAATCTTACCCTATGATCATTTGTAAAGTACTTGAGAGGCCTTGCCTTCCACCACTAATTACTATGCCTTGGTGTTCTAAGGCAAACTAGGGTATCAAATTCGACAGGAGTTCAAGGCAGAAGATGTCACAAAGACCATGTACCCTCCTCCAGTTACCAGCAGTGCTCAGCTGCCCATGGACCCTGCTGGGGAAAAAGCTTGACCTTATCTGTGCTGCAGAGCGAACAGCCTTGGAGAGCATCAACCCTCACAAGCACTGCCTAGCAATACTCACATCTCACATGGAGCAAACTATACCAGAACTGGAACTCCTGCTGCAGAAGATGCACAAGCTTCGAGAGAATGATCCATCTGTTCCCAATGCTCAGTACAGAAGAGGCCTTGCAGTGTTTGCCCCTTCTGGTAGCTGTTAATGAATTATATAATCATTCCCATGGGACCTATAACTTTGATATGGTCATCATGGTAGCTAAAAAGTCACAGAAGGATCCCAAATAATACCTTTCATTTCTGAATATGCTTAAGAAAATGGAGACTAATTACCAGAGGTTCACAATAGACAACTCTTGAAACCATATGAAAAAGCCATTGGTCACCTCAGCAAGTATGGACCCAAGTACTTTCCATAATGCTTAAATTTAATAAAGGACAAAAGCTTGTATAAAGAAGCTCTGAAGTTATATCCACTAAATGCACAGCCATACAGGGCTGTCTGCCCTGCTTATGGGAGCACCTGACACCAAAGCATCAACATAAGCCAGTGGGGCTTGGTTTCCCTGCTGTGCTGCCTACAAATGAGCTTTCTCAGCCTTTCTGGCTCGTGGCAGCCGGCAGCAAGCGGTCTGTATGGCACCCAGCTTCACTTGCCCAAGAACCAGCTGACCGAGCTAAGGGCTCTGGCAGGAAAGCCAGTTGAACAGAGAAAATGCAGTGAGGCCGCCATAGTTACAGAACAGTATGCCCAGGATTATGAAGAAGCTGTTCTCTTGCTGCTAGAAGGAGCTGCCTGGGAAGAGGCTCTGAGACTGCTATACAAATATAGCAGACGGGTATTATAGAAACCAACATAAAGCCTTCCATTTTAGAAGCCAAAAAAAATTACATGGCATTTTTGGATTTTTAAACTACCACATTGAATTGCCTTAAAAAAAAATGCTTGCTGGTGGTTGGAGAGCTTGAGGAACAAGCACAGCAGGTGAATCCCAAAGATGAACTGTCCCATGCTCAGGAGTCAGACTTCTTCTCAGAAACCTGCAGTGTTGTGAGTGGCAGTGAGGTGAACAGAAAATGCTCCCGTAACAACTCCAGGACATCAGCAAAATCTTCTGAGAATTGCTGCAAAGCAGAGCAGAAGCAGCATAGCCTCAAGGAAGGCACCTGCTGGCCGCTTTGAAAGCACTAAGTGAAATGGCACAACGCACTGAAACACTGAAAGATGAAATACAGCACATTTTAAAGGCACTCCTTCTCTGACTTTGATGAACAAGGAAGGGAATTATAGGAGGTCTTTGAGGGTACTTGGCAGCTAATGGGAAGGTAGCTTCCAAACCTTTGGACTCTGTGATGGCTTGTGCCTAGGTGTCCTCCCAAAGCTCACACAGTCATAGGGTGGCTTTCGGAGTTTGGATTGATCATTGTGGGTGTGGGTGCTGCATGGACCCTGAGGCAGATGGTCTGCATTACAGTGTGAGAAGGGCAGAGAGGCTGGCTAGCTGCTGAGCTGCCCCCCTCCTTGCTCTCTGCTCTTTGCCACCACCATGAACAGCTGCTCTGTGCCATGTGCCATCTGCCTTGGAGCCAGCTGAGTATGAGACTGAAACTCCCACTAACTGTGAGCTAAATAAACCTTTCCTTCCTTAATTTTGGGAATCAGATATTTTGTCCCAGCAATGAGCTGAGTAAACAAGACAGACTCCCACCTACCGCAGAGCTCTTCCAGCGTGTCCGTGTCCCGACTCTACTGCAAAGAGCATCATGGCACCTTATCAGCAGCAGAAGACTTCAGTTCCTGTTCTTGACGCTGAGCTGTTCATAGCACCAAAGATGGACAGAAGAACCAGTGGAAACTGAGCCTGCTAGAGTGACTGGTGCAGTGGAAGGCGCCAGCAAAGACCCGTTCTTTCTCCTTCCTAGTTGTCCTTCCACCCTTGCTCCTGGAAGCCTGGCAGTTGAGAACTGGGAAGTGTGGTGATTAGCAGGCCTACCGCTGCTGTAGGTGCCAGCCCTCGGCAGACCCCAGGCGGTGCTGTTCCCACTTTGGTGTACATCTCAACCGCTAGCAAAACTTAAGCTTCAGCCAGTGTATCATAATTTTTAAAGAAACATTATTCTTGTATTCAGTGCTGCTTGGGAGCCTGATTACTGTCTTTATGATAATCATAAGACCGGGTATTAATTCTGTGGTACAGGTCCGATTCACATCAGGACTGTGGACAAGCCCCACGACTGCTTTGTGTCTCCGGTCTTGTCTGTTAAGAGGCAACAGTGTTTCCTGGCTTCTAAGAAATATGAAGACAGGTAAAATAATGTTCCTAAATTGTTTCTTGTTACTGGAAGAGAGCATTATAAAGAACAAGCTATTGGTGCCATCAAATTTGTCAGATGTAATCATTTAATTGGCTTTTTGCCTAAAACAACAACAGAATAAAAGTTAAATGCATGCTTCTAGTTTTAATTGGCTTAGGCCCCTGTTCAGTGTTACAGGGATTGTCTTATTGACCAGGCATTTTTTTCTACAGACTCAGCTGTGTTAGACCTGGAGCAGATTAGAGCCCCTACGAGGCGTACTTGGTGCCGCTGAGCGGTGCGCACTGCATGGCATTCAGAGCTGGAAACTCTTCTTTACTGTCATATACTGCTTCCCGAATCGGAATGTTTCTGTCAGTGTCTAGGCTATTTCTCATGATTGCTTTTTTAATGGTATTTAACTGGCCTCTGTTTCATTTGGTTTCTTAACTTTCAGCTTTTGTTTTCTTTTTTAATGAGACTTTTTTATCTGGGTCTAGAAAAATCCTGATTTATTTGATAAGAATTTTGTGATGGGCCCATTGGTAAAAATTCCTCCCCTGCTTTTTATACAGAACCAGAATTTAAAGCTACTCAAAATTATAATTTCAGAATAATTTTCTTATAATAAGAAGTTAACGGACTGGGGAGATGGCTCAGTAGAATAAGCGCTTACCTGGCAAGCGCAAGGGCCTGAGTTCAATCCCCGGTTCCGAAAAAAAAAAAAAAAAAAGATGTTAACTATAGAATCTAATTCACTTTTCAAGTGCATGTGAGAAATTTCACAAATAATAGGGGGAAAAAGACAATATGTTGTGCTTTGGAGAAATCTTCTAATTCACACTCACAGTGGATTTGCTACAATTGGACGTCCAACTGTGAAAGTTGGAAGTACTGTGTCATTTTTATTTGACGTGGATAAGTGAACATGGCAACTTATATAGCATTTAACATGTTGTAATTCCTTTACTTTGAATTATAATGAAGGGGCCTGTTCCAGTAGACTAGAAATAGAACTGAATATATGAATGTAGCAGCAACATCTATATGACTTCAGATTCCTGCCAACTACCGCCTGCCGCCTGAGCACGGGTGGACTGTGTCCACTTGAGAAGCAGGCAGACCTTCCAAATTGAAGAGTTTATGGGGAAAAAAGGAATTTTCAGGAGAGGAGAAACTCCTGTAGGTAATGCTGAATTTGGAGGAAAATTGTGGCAAGTTTTGGAAAAAATTCTATACTCTTCCCAAAAGTGTGTACTATATTTTAGAGAAAATTGTTATAAGCTAAAATGTTCCTTTTTTGGCTCCTTGAGTCAGGTACATTTGCTTAAATGCTGTAAACATCAACAGGGGATTTCTGGAGGACTATTTTCTTTAATTAAAGTAACATTAGATTCATGTTTTTAAAATCTGAGGCAGAAGTTAATGTTTCTGTTTTATGATTAAAGCTTTAAAAAATAACAAATAAAAATAATATACTTGAACATTTCTGAGGATATTTGCATATAAATGTATAGTTAAGAAGTAGGATGATGCTTGACAAACTGCTCAGATATACGTGCTAAATTGTAAAATTTGTTTTAAAAGATTTAATATCATAGATGTTATTCGTAGTATTTGTCTATGGTTTTTTAAACTTTCATAAATTTATAATTATAAACCCTTCATAGATTTATTATAAATTTATATGATCTGTTGGTATTCCTTGCATAATCTTGGCCAAGGTTATCTACTTACTTTAAAAAAACTCTATGGTCACTGTATTTTTTTTCCAAACCAATCCCTTAGTTCTTGTTTCTTTTTTTTTTTTTCTAGTTCATCCATTTCGGTATGTGCTTATTATTTCTTTTTTATTTTTCTTTTAGTTTATGTTCTTGTTCTATATTCTTTTTTTTGTTTTTATCTTCTTGAAGCAAACTTGCTGCTATCTGACTCATTTGTAGCTATAACATTTATGGCTATGACTCCCATTAAGTATAATTTTAGCTACTTAGCTCAAATATTAACACAAATTTTCATCATTACTTCATTTTAAATGAATCTACCAGTAATTTTAAAAAATCTGTTGTAAAATGTATGAAATTATTTTTGTTACCTTGATTTTTAACACATTTAGTCAGAGAAAGCAGTACGCAGGAGGACTCTTGTTGAGCTGTTCGTTGAGATTTCTTTCATGGCCTAGTACATGTTCAGCATTTTTAAGTGTTTTGTGTGTGTTTGAAAAGATTATGTATTTCTGGAAACAATTTGCAATTATGTGGTGGAGATTTTTTAATCTGCACAAAGTATAATCTAGGGATTTATTCCTGTATGCAGCGACTATCTTAGATAGTGGCTTGTCAAAATTAATTTTGATGGTCAAGTTGGTGAAGCTGAGATGCCTGGAGAGGTACTGAATTGTGCGTTAATCCTTTAGTGAGTCCATAACTGAATGAGTTGGCTGGATGCAGGGCCCAGTTGAGAATGTAGGTCTCTAAGGAGAGATTTTGAGTGGCACAACTTCTCTTGTCTTTTGCCCTAGACTCTTTCTAGATTCCATGAGGTGAGCATCTGTGCTTCGCAGGCCCTTCCACCATGGCGCTCCTGCCTGGAGACAGCCAGCCATGGACTGCAATCTTTGAAGCCATAAGCCACAATAAAACTTTCCTCCTTGAAACTGACTTTCTTAGGTATCTTATTAACAGTGACAGAAGGCCAGCTAACATAAATTGACCTTGCAGATAAAGCCATGGCACATAGGCTCAAAGGATGGCGGAGCCTAAATCCTCAGTGACTGAAGCCTCTGCTCTGGACTGGACTCTCGAACTCTCAGCACCTTTTACATAAGAGACAAAGAGACAAACCTCCATCTTGTTTAAAACACTATCATTTCAGTCATAACCAATCAAATCTAATTCCTAATTGATATATTCAGTTTCCTCATGTAAGAGAATAGCAATAATAATACTTAACTCAGAGGACCTTTGAGAGTACTGAATAAAATAAAGGAGATGAACCTAGCACTGTAAGTAATGAAAATAACTTTCTATTAAATTTCATTTCCTTTTCACTGAGAATTCATTGAAATAACTCATCTCAAAACTAAAATAACACATCTCATTCTGTTGAATTCTTCAGACACTCTATCTCACACTATATCTCTGATGACCTTTAATGCAAGCATTATTCTGTTTTTTTTTTTTTTACTTAGTTGTTAAAAATAAGTCATAATAAATACTACACAGGGCCGGGGAGATGGCTTAGTGGAATATGCACTTCCCTGGCAAACATAAGGGCCTGAGTTCAATCCCCGGTTCTGCCAAAAAAAAACAAACAAAAAAACCATATAAACATAATAAATACTATGCAACATTTTCACAAAAGATACCACCTAATTGCAGAGTAAAGATAATTATAAACTGTTTGGCAGAATGAAGAGAAAAATAACTAAATTTGAAACTGAAATATAATTTTGTCCAAGATTTCAGGATGCTTCCAAATAATCTAAAACTAAGAAGGAGAGAAAAGTGAGGCAAGAATTGAAGAAGGAAGAAAATAAAAGGATTGGTTGGAACCAACCAGAGGACAAGAATATGCCTACCATCTGTTGAGTGCCTACCATGCTCCCAGTATTCTGTATCTGTCATTCCTGGTTCCAAATAACCTCTCAGGCAGTTACTGTTATCACCATTTCCCAGATGAGGAAACTGAGGACTAAAGAAGTTAAGCCAACTCTCCAACATCATATAATAATAGCAAGAAAGTGTCACGTTCATTCTGTCAGCATGGTCGAGGACCTCTCCATATCCACTCTCCCTCTTCGGTAGTACTTTCAATTCTGTTAGCCCAGCTAACCACATACAATGACAGTGCTCAGGCCAGCAGACAAAGTCCAAGGAGAAGATGGACTTTCTTTAGTATGTAGTAGGGCTTTTATTCAGCAAGGGGCTCTCCCCGGATAACTGAATCCAGCTCAACGCATCTGTTCTCAGCCCCCACCCCCAGGGCTCCTGTCATTTTAAGCCTTTGGACATGGTCTAATAGGCTTCTTCTTCCTGCTCCTGTCCCACTCAACAATTGCAGCACCATGCCCTCACTGAGAGTGAAGATCAGCACTCTTCCCTGTGTCTGGCTTTCTTGTATGTAGTTTTAGAAGAGAACCTAGAAACATTAGTGCTTCCTTTATATTTCACTAAGCTTTAAGTTGTCCATCTTGGACCCTTGTTCAGTACTTTCTGCAGGACAAGTGTTAGTAGGTGCTTATTTAAAGGGAAAGAATTAACAGAGAGCACTCCCAGAGTAGCCACAGCAGCCGTACCCCAAGATGCCTGTCCCCAAGGCCACTTTTCCCGTTAAGCAGTCAGTCAGGTCAGCTCTCTAACTCTTCCTCTCCTCCCTCCCATTCTCTCCAAAAAGGAAAAGAGTAAGGAGAAAACTCAGTGTCACCATGGCTGTAGAGCAGGGCAGCTGGTCGGTGGCGTCCTCCTTTGTCACACTATGCCATGGGTGGCCTTGACTGGTGTCACTGGCTCCTTGGTGTAAACAGCGCATCTTACTGCCTGACTGAGCCGACCAAAGTCACTGTCCAACAGGGTCTTGTGCAGCTGCTCCCTGATCTCCCAGATGTATCTTAGCTACTCCACATCCTCGCTAAGAAGCTTCCGATTCCCATGTGTACATACGCTACTTGCGAGACATCAAGAGCTCATCTCAGAGCCATTGGTGTGAGAAGCACCCAACCAAGGCTGTGCACCCTCGCGAGCAGGGAGGCAGGCCTGCTGCAGAAGCTACAGCCTGTCCCGCCCCACCACCCTGAAGGGTATCACTGCCTGGGGTGCACAGGCACACAAGCCCAGCCAGCCTGGGTGACTCCACCAGAACGCTGAGGTTTTGTTGAAGAGGGAACATGAACATCTGCCTCTCTAACTTTCTCTTTCTCTCCTTCCCACTTTCCTTTGGGCTAGGAGTGTTCCACATCTTCCTCCTCACTGGTGAAACCTCCTCTCTATTGTATTCTTCTCATGAAAGTCTCTGCTCTCCTGGCAGAAGAAACAGCTACTTGCTCTGTGGAGGAAACTATGATCTGGGTTGTTGGACATGACTCTTGGCATGTGAGCTGCCCGACCATTTGAAACTAAAGATTATAAAGAACAAAAAACATATTCTGTCATTCCACGGAGAAACATGAGTTACCAACAATAGCTAATAACAGTATCATTGATGGACAGTTCCTGGGAGTCAGGGACTTGTCTCGGTGCATAGCATTCACCTAACTGTCATCTAACCGTCATCTAACTGTCATAATAATCTCAGGGGCTGGGTGCTGTTAATTTTATCCCTGTCATACAGATGAGCCTGATGCTTGGCGAATGGAGGCAGATAAGAGCCGGCACAGCTCATGAGCAACCAGAAAGGCCAACAGTCCATGCTGAGCCACACACTGCACAGACAAGGCAGAGGGTGGCCCTGCCCCACACTGGCCATCCGCGCCCTGAGACTGGAGCCACCATGAGACAGCCACTGTGAACTGTCCATCCCAGCCTGTCCTTTAAGGGGCAGAATGGGAAGGAAGAGTCCCCTCAGCAGCCTATCGATGTGCTTTGAGGGTACAGAACGCCCCATGGAAGTGTGGAGCAGAGAAGGCTCAAGCGGCAACGGTCGTGTTCTTCCTCTGCCTTCCCTTTGGCCATCTCCTTCCTGCATGTGGCTGCTACTCTCTGTGTCTCCAAATGACTAGGAGTAACCGTAAGGGGAAGGCAGGAGCAGCTGGGAACCGCACTGCTCGTGTACTGGCATCAGGAATGGCTGAGCCACCGAACTCAGAGCAGACTAAGTCGTTCCAAAGCACAGAGAAGCAACTTCCGGTGCTTGAAATACATGCAACCCTCCAATGAATTTTTATTAAACCTTACTTTTATTTCACAATTTGATATTTTATCTGAAGCCTCATGTCTTTGAAGGAAATACATCTTTTAACACTTTATTCTGTGAGGGGACACAAAAAAAAAACATTTTCAACATGATTTGCAGTAATGCTGGAAGCATATGTGTAGGAGTCGTCAGTAGAGTTCTGCTTACTGATGAGAACAGTAGGAGGAAAGTAGAAAGCCCCAGATTAATTTCTGCATGTTCCCTGAAAACAGGGTGGTGAAGAGATGGCTAGAGTGGCTATTATCATTAATTATTATTGGTTTATTGAGACAGGGTTCCATATGTAGTTCAGGCCGGCCTTGAACTGATGCAGCCCTCCTGCCCCAGCCCTCCAAAGGCTGTGCGTACAGGCACGCTGCCATACCTGGTACATTCATTATTCTTTACCTTTGCCTCATAAAGAGATAAACATTTCCTGCTAAACCACAGACTCCATGCTTTTTTTTTTTTAAATTAAAGTTGGGCTGGGGAGATGGCTCAGTAGAATAAGTGCTTGCCTGGCAAGGGCAAGGGCCAGAGTTCAATCCCCAGTTCCACCAAGAATAAAAAATAAAAATAAAAATTAAAGTCACCAAATACCTTTTGTGCAGTTACAGTCTGATCTGAAGAAAGATCAGAGGACCAGAAATCACCAACAAAATCCTGAAAAGAATGAAACTTTGCATACCCGCTGCCAAACATATTACTAACATAAAACATGTCAACAAAAACTTGATCGTGACAAAGATGCTGCAGCATATCACTACCAGAAGACGGAGTCTCCAACAAATAATGCTGACATAACTAACTTTCAAGAGAATATGATTGGCTAAATCAAATAACACAAGGACTGTGGTCAAAACCACACAGTACCGGGAGAGTATAACACACATAAAATTCCAAGAATTGCTATCTAGGTCTTTACAGTGTAGTGGAAGAGGCCCCCACAGCCAGCATACTTCAGCTGCTAGTTGCCCAGGTAACAGTTCTCGCCACTTCTGTAGCTTAGCAATGGCTGGACTTTGCAATCTGCGATGCACATTGTGAGAAGCAACGAGAAACAGCCAAGCACTGTGCCTCTGTTCTTTCCCTTTAGCCCCACAAAAACCTCCCTCTCTGAGCCTTTGAGGCCTGACTTTTATCATTATCTGCCTCCAAATCCTGGGTCACATTCTTGTTATTTCTGTTTGCCATTGCAACGGGACTTCCACAAGTCAACAAGAAAAGGGTGCAGGGTAAACTTGGGCCAATGATGGCTGCGGGGTGGTGGTGCACACCCGTAAGCCCAGCACTCAGGAAGCTGAGACAGGAAGATTGCCATGAGTTCAAGGCCAGCCTGAACCACAGAGCAAAGACTTGTCTGAAAAATAAACAAATAAGTAAACAAAAAACTGCCACAGGATGTGAGCAAATAATTTACAGAAGCCAAAGCAGGTGCATATACGTCGCCAGCATATGAAAGTACATTTAAACTCACCAGTTCTGTAGTAATTCTATACAAATTGAGAGAACAGCAGACACTAGTATACACCCACCAGATCAGTAAAAGTTCAATAGCCTAACCTCAAACGAAGCAGGCTGCAGGCAGACAGGACTTCTCACACATAGCCCTGGGCAGGCTCTCAAAAGAGCCTTTGCGGAAGGCATTCGGAAAGCATACAGCAAAGTCATTCATTTCAAACAATGTGTGCTACTCTCTTATATAAAGAGTGTATGTTATTTTAATCCAGTCTTCTACAAATAAACATTTCAGTTATTTCTACAAAAAAAAAAAAAAACCTGATAGCACTCAGGCAAGAACCAGAACTTCTATTCCTGAATATGTGCCATAGAGCAGTCACAAACCACACACACAGAGAAGCTCGTACAACGATGTTGACTGAAGTTTCATTTGAAAAGTAAAAAACACAAACCAAAAATTGTTTATAAGAAAAATGGATAAAGTGTGGTAGATTCACACTGCTGTGGTTTAGCTCTAAGCTGTCCCGAGTATCCTGTACTTGGACGTTACTGGACCATGAGCTCGCCACTCTTCAGAATGGTATGCTGCATGAGCTCATAGCTGGCTGCACTGTCAGGGCTGGGGCCTACTTGGAGGTGGATCACCAGGAACGTGACCTGGAGGGTGCATTCGTGTCCCTGGCACCTTCCTTCCTGTCTGCTTCTTAGCTGGCATGAACTGGCCACAGTCCTCCGCCACGTTGCTTCTGCGCTGGGGCCAGCCAGCCAGCCACGAACTGCACATCCGAAGGCTGCAAGCCAAAACCAGTCTCTCCTCCTCCACACTGCACATGTTGGGTACTTTGTCTCAGTGATGGGAGAGTGACTAGGGAGGCTCCAGGAATTGGAGACCCTGTGAATCTGGGACATCTGCTGAGGAAAACCACGGAAGTGAGCAGAGAGCGAGCCCCAGCGAGAGCAAGGCTGTCGGGCAGGGTCGCCACACCCTTGAGAGCTCACATCTTGCCAAGCCTTCCCTGCTGCAGGACGTGGAGCTGCAGGGTTTCACAGCTGACCTTCTGGGCTGCAGCCTTGCTTTGTCTGATTTCTGTCTGCTCTTCCTTTCAGAATAGCAATATTTATCCTATACCGTCGTATGTTGGAACTATTTAACTTTCTTTTTTATTTTCACACAGGCTCGCAGCTAAGAATTTGCCTTGAGTCAGAGGAGACTTTAGACTTGGACTTTTAGCCATTCTGGAACTGTTAAGTCCTTGGCAGCTCTTAGAGATGCACCAAATGCATTTTGCTGAAAGAAGTGGGCCTACGCCTTCAGGAGGCAAGGAACAATGTTATAGTTTAAATCTAAAATGCCCCTACAACATCTCACGTGTTCAGAGATGGGGCCTGGCTGGAAGAGGTGGGTCCCTGCGGTGTGTCCTGGAAGGGCCTAGTCTTGTCTCCACTCCCCCTCCCCCTCTGCTCCTGGCTTCCAGAGGTTGAGCATATTTCCCTCACCCTGCTCCTCTTCCATGCCATTTCTACCTTGGAATCAACAGACCATGGGACTGAATCCTCTGAAATGTGGCCCAAAATAAGTCTGTCTTCCTTGTAGGTATTGATTATTTTGCCTCAGCAATAGAAAAGTTGATACACATACAATAAATCCTATGTGACACTTAAAAATGATTAACCAGATCCCTGCACATGCACCTCAACATGCTCTCAGAAAACATGTGCAGGGGCTGGTATAGCTTAGTGGTAGACCACTCACCTAAATAACGTGAGACCCTGGCTTCAATCACCAGCACTGGAAAACAAGAAAAAAATTCAGCAGAAAAGTATAATAACGAGATGTGAAAGGTAAAGTCATATTAATATGCTGAGCTGTAAAGGGCTCAAGTCAACAACTTCTGACATTGCCAGTCCTACGGATAACCCACTACTATTATGGACTACTGGACTATATTGGATTATTTTGCTGAATTCATGCACCTACAATATTTAAATGGCAATGGCATACCCATCTCTGACAAAACTAAACAAAAAAAGGGGATACAAAGGAAGGACCATTTTGTATCTGTATATACAAAATAGGATAGGTATACAGCTACTTTCTCTTAATTCAATGAGAAGAAAGATTTGTACTAATAGTGTTTGAACAGGATATCATGTCTGCATCTTGTACTGTGAATAACCACTATGAAGACAACAATATGCAATATATTAATTATTGAAACTGTCCTACTAATCAGTTTTGAAACTGTCTCATTGCTATTTGTTTCTCAATAAAATTAATTTAAAAATGAAATAAAACAAAAGCTTTTGAATGAAAAAGTTTGAAAAGATGAACAGATAAAACAGACTTGTGTAGACATGTTTGTACTTATGTATTTTCTTGCTATTATTTTTTACACAAAGCTATAATATGTACACTTTGCTTGTTTTACTTAATATAGATTTTTCCAGAAAGTACACAAAGAAAAATGCCTTTTGTGGCTACTTTGATTCCATGGTGAGACTCATAGTCTTCGTTTAATGTCTCCTGTAAGTGAAGTTTGGCTGTTTACCTCTGCTCTTATACACTGTGCTGTGTGTCCTTCATTTCATATAACTACTTGAAGGGCTTTTTCAGAGGTGGCTGGATCTACAGTGCAGGGTGCTAGAATTGATTCCTGGTGCAGTACTAGGTCCAAGGCCCTAGGAGTAAGGGTGTGTGTGCTACCTGCCCAAAGTTGTCTGATAAGATAAAACAAGCAGAAAGGTGCTGTTAAGGTCACTTGCAAGGGCTGGGAAGATAGTTCAGTAGAATAAGTGCTTGCCTGGCAATTGCAAGGTCCTGAGTTCAATCCCTGGTGCTGTCAAAAAAAAAAAAAAAAAAGGTCACTTGCTGTTTTTGCTGTCTTCTGTGTACAATAAACATCTTTCCTCTGTGATGCCCCTCTACCACGTGCCTCTGTGTCTTCGAGCCAGCCGACTTGAACTGAAACCTACAAACTGGGAGGCAAATAAACCTTTTCCCCTTAACTTTGGGTGTTGGCTCTATTTGTCTGAGCAGTGAGAGAAGACGAGCAGAGACAGGGCTGCCAGCCCACAGGGCACATGCAGGCAGAAACAGGCCAGACGAAAGAAATGCAAAACTTTCATGAGGAAATTCACATCTTTTGAAGGTTGAAGTAGAAGTACTCATTGCCACAAGTGTGCTGAATAACCCCAATTAAATCTTAAAATTTAATGTGATTCAATCAACATCAGATTTTCACATAGTTGACAAGATGATCCCATGGGCTCTTATGGAATTACAAGGAACTGTGACTAACAAGACAACATTGAATAAAGTCTTGTCCCACCAAGTTCTAACACTCGTCATAAACTACCCTAATTAAAATACTAGCACACTGGGCCGGGGAGATGGCTCAGTAGAATAAGCACTTGCTTGGCAAGCTCAAGTGCCTGACTTCAATCCCCAGTCCCGGAAAAAAAAAAAAAAACTAGCACGGGTAGCCCTTACACTAGAAAGATGGCAGAAGAGCAAAGAAAAAGGATCCTCTTGGTTCCAGAAAATCTCCTGAAAAAGGAGGAAGGCTTGTCATATTCTCAAAGCCACCCAGGCAAAGTAGGCATTTTGGGCAAAGAAAGAGAGGAAGGTGAAAAAGATCAGATTTAAGCAGCTGGAATCTTTCCTTCATGGTTCCTGGCGACAGTGGCATGACTGGGTGCACATGAAATGACTAGAAGTGAAACCTCGCACTTTGGAAGCGCCGGATGAACAATCCTGGGCCTCTGTTGTCTGCCTCCAAAGTATTAACGGGGTGAGCTCACTATACAGAAGACCATTGCAAGACTTTGCCTGAAGAAGTTGTTCAGTGGTGTCTTTGTTAAAGTCACCCCCAAACTCTCATGAAGCCCATGTGACCTGGGGATTTCCAAATCTGAAATACATTTTGAAACAGACAGGGCAAGGTCAAGAATGAGATCTTCCCACTGATGGAAAACCCTGTAATTGAGGAGCACCTGGGCAAGTCTGGTGTCATCTGCCTGGAAGATCTCAATCATGAAATCGCCTTCCCAGGGGTGCATTTGAAGGAGATCATCTGCTTCTTGCACCCCTTACACCTGTCTGTGGCCCAGCACACTACCCATGGGGCACACTGAAATGGCAACTAAGACTGGGCGTGGTGTTGTGCACCTGTAATCCCAGGTATGCCTGTAATCCCAGCTCTTGGGAGGCTGTAAACATGAGAATCATGAGTCCAATCTAGTAGTGAGAACCTGAACACATTATAGACCCTTCCCTAAAATTAAAAAAAAAAAACCACCTATAAATTAAGAACTAGAAAACAAATAATGAAAACAGGAATCCTTTATAGCTAGAAACCCTTCACTGATAACCTTAACTACAATACTCAGAAAGGGCACCAACAGTGAAGAAATGTTACTCCAGACCTACCCTGGCCCTCCGAAAGGAAGCACCGGCATCACAAAGCTGGCTCACCCAGGACGCTGGGGAAGGCAGCACGTCGTCCAAGAAGCACTGAGCTCACTTGCACCTCACACCAAGCGCAGTCAGAGCCCAGGGAGCCACCCCGCGCAGGAGGAGGAGTGCACATGGCGCCTGGGGAAGTGCTGCTCCAGAGTCCTAGCTCGGGTCAGATGCTCCACTGCAAGCTTGGGCTTCTTGCACACAGTCCCAGCCACAGCCTCCAAAAGCTGTCCAGCCCTGACATGGCTGGCGTGAGAAAAACCATCACTTTTTACCGCAGAGTAAACTTACTGCACACTCTTCACTGCCCTGGCGATGGCTAACAGTTCCTAAAACACGGCTAAGTGCTCAGGCCAGAGCCTAACATCTGCCTCTGAGTGCAGATTCGTACCATGAAGTCAGTGTTTTCTGAGCTAATCAGTCCACAGCAGAAAAAATACAAGCAAGTAGCAAGAAAACGTTGGTGTAACTACTATATGCTGTCTTTAATGAGAGCTTTCTGTGTTTGTCCTCGGGCATCTAGCTGACTTTGTGGCAATTATTATGCTTATAAATCAGTTCAATGAAAATTGCATAGTAGGGGCCAGAAGGATAGCTCAGTAGAACAAGCGCTTGCCTGGCAAGCACAAGAGCCTGAGTTCAATTCCCGGTTACCCCCAACAAAAAAAAAGAAAATTGCATAGTACATTGTTGGTGACAAATATTTATTTTGAATCAGAGTGCTTTTCCACAGAGCAGAAAGATACTAAAACTTAGTACTGATTTGGGAACCTGCTGAGACTATATATTATTAAAAAAAAAAAACAGTAAAAAATGTTCTAATTATCTTGGAGATAACCACCCTTTGGGGACACAAAGCAAGGCCATATTAAGCACCCTCACCCTCATGCTTTGCCTAGTTTTAGGCAACAAGGACAAACTCAGGTGGCCCAAGAAACATCCTGCCCCCAGGGAGCTATCCCAAGAGCTGGGAAAGAGCCCTTTCTAGCGTACAAGACGTGCCTGGCTCTGGTTCTTCTTCTCCTCCTTTTTTTTTTTTTTTTTTTTTTTGGCGGAACCGGGCATTGAACTCAGGCCCTTGCGCTTGCCAGGGAAGCGCTTATTCCACTGAGCCAGCTCCCGGCCCCACTGGCTCTGGTTATTCTAAGGAAGAGAACAGGTGTGTGCCAGGAATGGCAGCCTGAGCCCACAGATAACACATTTAATAATTTTTTTAGGAGTAGAGGCTCGGTTATTGTAGTGGAGCCAGAGAAGCATATACACAGTATAGTAATCTAAGTGGTAAATAACACGGCACCCATTGTTTTCTTATAGCTAAAACTATACAATTCTTGGCTTGGTTTGTGAATGCATGGATTTACATTGGCACTGCATGTGCATGAATAACCCCATAGCTTTCCACAGGCTGGGTGTGGAAGGGCTCGGGGGAGGTGGTTAAAGGCATTTGGATGCGCTGTCATGCGGGCAGTTCCAAGAAGCCTGGCGGGAGGGTAAGTGGCAACTGCAGCCACTGGGTGGGAGGAGCTGTCTTGGCTGGCAGCCTACAGACTGCGGAGAGACCACAGGTGCGCACTGGGGAGCTCTGTATCTACCTGACTTTGCGGCAAGTATTACGGGCTGTAGTTCAGAAGGAGGAGGAGGAGCTACCAGTAACAGACAGAGAAAAGTGTCAGATGGCTGGCAGTAAGCTAGAAGCATGTGGCATCAAGGGAGCCAAAGCAAGCAGCCTTTCAAAGGAGGAGATGGTCAGCCTTGTAGGGTGACTCTGAGAGGTGGTGTGATTTGAGGACTAAGAGTACACTTGACTATGTGGCCAGAAAATTACCCATGACTTTAGCAAGCAGTGTTCCCACTGATTGGTGGAAACAGAGATCAGATTTGAGGGCTTGTGGAAGGAATAGCAGCTAAAACACGAGGGGAGGGGCCGGGGAGACGGCTCAGCAGCGCCTGCCCGGCACGCACGAGGTCCCCAGGTGGATCTCCAGTACTGCAGGAAAAAACCCAGGGGAGAAACTAGAATCAACTCAGGCTAGAACTGTGAAAGTACCGTAGAGTGTGGCAGGTCCCAGGGGTTGGAGTGGGGTGATCGGTTGGGTTTTTGTGAGACACATGAGAGCTTGTACAAGTAAAGAAACTAAAAACAGAGAAAAAATAATGTTCTTGTGAAGAATTTGAGAAGATAGAAGGCAGAGTATATGTATAATAGTTTGCATTTGTTAGAAAAAGGAGGGCCAGTCAAATAGCTCAGCCCCTGTAGGAGCAGGGACCGGAGTTGGATCCCCGGGACCTGCTGTGCTGGCCCCACCCCCAGGGCCCACTGAGCCAGCTATTGAGACTGGGAGTGGCGGCATGCACCTGTAATCCCAGGCACACCTGTCATCCCAGCTCTTGGGAGGCTGTAAACAGGCGGATCACTACACGTCCGATCTAGCAGTGAGACCCTGAGCACCCTGTAGACCCTTCCCTAAAATAAGAAAAAGAGAAGAAAATGAACAGCTCAGCAGATCAAAGTGCCTGGTTAGGCACACGCAGGGGTCGGAGGTTTGACCCCTGGCCTGCCGTGCCGGCCCCACCCCCAACCCTGGGGCATGCTGGGCATGGTGGTGCAAGGCTGTAATCCCAGCTCTTGGAAAGCTGAACTCCAGCAAAAAAACAAGGGAAACAGGTGACTTAATAACAAAGTTTCTATTGACTTGTTTCCATTTTTCTAGTGAAACTAAAAACACAGGCATTAGCTGAGAAGAGAAAATGAGCCTAAAAAGAGATTTTATAGAAATTTGGAAAGCAGGGGCTGGGGAGATGGCTCAGTGGAATAAGCACATGCCTGGCAAGCACAGGGGCCTGAGCTCAATCCCTGGTTCTGCAAAAGAAAAAGAAAGAAAAATTTGGAAAGCAAAGAGCCAGCCAAATAGCTCAGCGGTTGGATCCCTGGGCCTGATGTGCCAGCCCCGCCCCCAGGGTGCACTGAGATGGTAATTGAGACTGGGTGTGTGGTGGTGTATGCCTGTAATCCCAGCTCTGGGGAGGCTGTAAACAGGCAGATCACTATGAGTCCTATCTAGTAAGACCCTGAAGACCCTTCCCTAAAGTACAAAAAAAAAAAAAAAAAGAAAGAAAGAAAGAAAGAAAAGAAAAGAAAAAGAAATCTGGAAAGCAGATTACCAAGCAGTTTTCAGGGCCTAGAAGATGTCACTGGCCAGTAATTTATAGTAGTAAAATGCTCCATTGTGTCTTCAATTAGTCTCAGCAGCTTGGCTATAGACATGAAAAAGATAGATAGGTTCAACTAAATTTTGTATTTGCTGTAAATTTACAAGAGAATAATTGAAATGATGGGTCATAGATTCTATCAGTAATACAAAGAAAATAGAAGATATAGAAGTACGCCTGCTGAACCGATAGGCACATGGCTTCATGGATGGATGGAGATGGAAGGACAGGTCAGCTACAACACTTGCTGGAAGAATGGCCGTAGTAGGATAGCTGACGAAGCAACTAAAAGAAAGGAGGCTGAGTGCGACGCGAGACATTTGCTCCATTTGGCAGATGCAGTAGTTTTTTGGTTTTTTTTTTTCTGGCAGGCTCAGAATGTGTTCAGGGCAGATTTGGCTGGCTTGAGTTCTGGGAATCGGCGAACCACAGCAACCTGAGCCTGACTGCTTTGTTGAAACAGCCGCTTAACCAACTGAGCTACGGGGCAGGCCCCACGATGCAGTAGTTCTAAGGCTGACAAGGGCAAAGATGGATGACACAGAGTTGAGTAGCTGATTCACATAACCATTAGAGTTTATCCAGGTTGGTAGGTGGAGTTGGAGTGGGGGGGGGGGTTGGAATCAAGCCATCAGTGAAGCAGGAGCGGTGCCTAAGAAAGCAGGTGAAAGCTGCCGCAAGGAGCAGAATGAGGCTTCAAATGCAGCAGCTGAACTAGAAGTGAGAGCAGCAGCCCAAAGTGCAGGGGTAGGGCCTGACCCACTCTCACACCCGGAGCTACTTGGCCGGAGATGGCCCCACTAGAGAGAAACAGGTGAGAGAAACACTCAGAGGAGAATTGAGTCCCACAGGGATGAGATGGGAGGGCCTTGCTGGTAGGGTTTGAGAACACCAGGAGAAGTCTTCCTTCGTGGAATAACTGCTCTACTATGCACGGTGTAGGAGTTTGTCAAACACAAGACAAATGCTGGCTTGGATCACAATGTCTTTGACAGAAGTTTTCTTTTGTTTTTAAATTTCTGCTCCCAAGATCAAGCATACATGAGACGCCTGGACATACTGAAAAGCTGTTTAACCCTTACTGAGCATTGGATTGCTGAGTCTTCAGCCAACTCTCCCTTCTATTGTGACATTCGGAATACTAGTGATCATTATTCAGCAGTTGGTTCAAAAGGGCTCAAGAGATTGATCTGTACCTGTGTTTTTATCCGTACACATCTGATGATTAGATCTCTGTCATGCGCCTGTCTTGGTATCATTGGCTTCTTTTTCCTAAAAATGAAGCAGTAGATATGTTCTGGTTAACTGGTGCTTTGGCTACTTAAGTTGTAATCATTTCACATGTGTTCTATATGAAGGAGCTTCACATGCTCATCCTAAGAAGTATCATGCTGCCTGACCAAGAGGCCAGGATGCAGTCACAGAATGACACGCACACTTTCTAAAGTCATCCGAACATCATAGAAGGAAACAATGCCACATTGCCTGTTAATTTATTATCATTAAATAAACTATCTTGGGCCAGTGAGATAGCTCAGCAGACTAAAGCACCTGCTTAGGCGAGCTTAGGCAAGTTCAGGGACCGCAGTTCACTCCCTGGCATCAGGTGCCTCAACAGCTCTACCCCCAGGCATGCTGAGCCAGCCAGAGTCTGGGCATAGTGGCGTACACCTGTAACCCCAGCTCTGGGGAGGCTGAAAATAGGAGGATCAGTGTGAGTCTGAGCTGTGTAGTGAGACCCTGTAACAACCAAAATATATTAAAATCATAATAATAATAAACTATGTTTAGTTCTTTTACCATTTCTCCAGGTAAATTTGAGCTCCACAAGCCTGCCTTTTGCTTATAACACTAGTGAATAAAATTCCAGTATGATTCTGAAAATTCAAACGTTCACAATCAAATGAATGATTCCAAGGAGAGAGCTAAAGACTCCCTCTTCCCTTAAAATTCTGAACAGAGAGGAGGAAGAACTTATACTTGTTTTGTTTTCCTATGAAATATAGGGATTTCTATGACCACTCATAACCATTTCTCCTACTCTTTCTTGATAATATCAGATCTGGGAAGTTTCCTTTGACCAAAGGAGTCTTATAAGATTATGAGCACTCTAACAACAAAAATAAGTCCCAAAAGAAATTTGTAATTCTGATTAATTGTCTTAGTAGATAATTCGTCATTCTAGTGATAACAATGTAATTGGCAACTCTGGGCAACTAATTTATTTTTACGTGGCTGGGCATGGAGGTACATGCCTATAATCCCAGCACTCAGGAGACTGAGGCGGGAGGATCACTGAGTTCAAGCCCAGACTGGACTACACAGTGAGATCTTATCTTTAAAAAAAAAAAAACCAAAAAAAAACTGAAGAATTCTCAGTGAAATCAGATGAAAAACTTTGAAGAATTCTCAGTGAGATCAAATGAAGATTCACTAGTTTAGAAGAACAATTGCTTAAGAGCTGGCAAAATAGTTCAGTGGATTAAAGCACCTGCAAGCAGGCTCAGGGGCCAGGGGTTCAATCCTCAGGCCTGCTGTTCTGGCACTGCCCTTGGGGTGCGCTGAGATGGCAATTGAGACTGGATGTGGTGGCATGTGCCTGTAATCCCAACTCTTGGGAGGCTGTAAACAGGAGGATCACTATGAGTCCAATCTAGTAGTGAGACCCTGTAGACCCTTTCCTAAAATACAGAAAAAAAGAAGAATTGCTTAAAAGTATAATTGAAAATCATTTTTCCAGATAGCTCAGCGGACTAAAGCACCTGCTCAGGCAGAGCAGAGTCAGGGGTTCCACCCCTAGAGTGATGTGCTGGCCCCACCCCCAGGGCGCACTGAGATAGGGATTAAGACTGGGCATGGTGGTGCACATCTGTAATCCCAGTGTTGGGAAACTGAAAATAGGAGAATCACTAGGAGTCCTATCTATGTGGTGAGATCCTGTAAACCCTGAACCAAATACAAAAATTAAAATAATAGTAATAATAATCATTTTTAAATCTGCTTGAAAGAATAATTGAAGTTCTGATTTTGTGAACTTTCTATTGAACAAAGTTTTCACAAATAGTTATTGAATTTATGCTCCTACTGAAGATAATAAAGCCGAACAAAATATACGAAAGAGTTATTTTTTCATGTGGCTTGAAGGAAATTAAATGAAACAGAGGAACATCATTTTAAGTAAAATAAGCCAAGCTCAAGAAATAAAGTACCAGACGTGTTCTCGCATCTGGGAAGTCTGGCTAGAAAATGGCTGCAAAAAAGGACACAAAAGCTGAGGGAGCTGGAGCTGCAGGGGAGGGAGGGGCAAGAGGGACATGAGGGTGAAACAAGCAGACCTGTCCCACGTGCGGGCCCAGACGCCAGACAAAACCTTCATGTGTAGAATTAATATGTGCTAGTGAAGTTTAAAGCAGGATTTTCAAGCACTGAATGCTAAATATTGCAGGGCTATAAAGCTTGAGAGAAAGAAATCAAATGAGGTAAACCCACATTTGTGTTGCTTTTCTCTCTGAAGATACTTTTCAAAGTATACAGAGTAAAAGCCAAAGGAGAGAAAGGACATAGGAACATAAGAATACTGGCAGGGCCTGGAGGTGCACACCTATAACTGCAGCACTCAGGAAAAGGCAGGAGGATCACCGTGAGTTTGAGGCTAGCCTGCTCTACATATTGAGTTCAGGGCCAGCTGGAACTACTAGTGAGACCCTGTCTATAAAAAAAAGGAGTACTATGCCCAGCATGTGGCCCACACCTGTAATCTCAGCACTTTAGAGGTTAAGACAGGAGGGTTGCAAGTTTAAGCCTAGCATGGGACACTTTGTGACTTAGTGAGACCCTGCCTCAAAAGAAAAAAAAAAAAAAATAGTGCTGGGCATGCAACTGAACATGAAGGCTCTGGGGTCAATCCCCAGCACCTCCCTCTAGCACACAAACAAAAGGTTAGGTACTAACACTGAAGAGCTAGAGGAGCAAACAACAGGCACCAGAGGAAATATACTTTCAGAAATGCAGCAAAACCCAAAGTTCTGTAATTAATTGCAAATTGAGACTGTGGGACGTCCAAGAATAAAAATCTCTGAAAAGGCTGAAAAAAGTGAGAAGAAATAGATGGATTTACACATCATTAAGAAACTTTGTAGACCTTGTTGCACACATAAACTTTCCGCTAGGACCCCAGACAAGCTCACCCTGGGGTAAGAAACTATTCCTATACATCACAGGCCAGTCCTAACAAGGCTACGACTAAGCTTTGATGGGTCCAGGTACCCTCCAGTAATCTAACGGAACTCAAAGCCTGTATAATGCATTATCCACGATGTCTGACATGCCAAGGAAAAGCAACACAAAACAAACACTTGAAGAGACAAAACGATGCTGAAAATGAAGGTTGCAAAAATGGTTAATGGAAACAGACCAAAGGATTATCATTACTGACCTGTTAAGCAAGTAAAGACTGGGGGTGGGGGTGGGGGTGGTAAGAAGCAGAATGCAGCAGTATGGGGAAGACAAGAGGGAGGGAAGGTGTCTCCTGAGCCTGGGAAGGAGCTCAGCTACAGGTTGAAGCTCAAGCAGAGAGTGAAAGGAGCAACTTCAACCAAGGAGGCACCAAGGCACTTTTTCCCTGAAGCAGAGTGCACTGTGCAAGAGGCAGGTGAGGAGCTGTCCAGACCAGTAGGCACAGGGCAAGTCTAGCAGCCCCAGGGGCCTCCAAGGAGAAACAGCAGTGGAGGGGAAGGACTGCGCTAGGGTGAGTGCTAGGATTCGGTTGTCCCATGCAAGAGAGCAATTGGCCAAGAACCGTTTTGGGGAGCGGCCAACTTAGCTCAGAACTCAGAGCTGTTGCTGCTGGCTCCACCTAGCAGCTCTCAGCTGGGCTTAGGCCCACAAGGTGTGTGGACAGCTGCAGGCCAACTGAGATTATTTGCTACCCTTCAGAAAAGCCACCACTAGCTGGCTGAGATGAATCTACACACATCTGTACTCACCTCCACACTGTCTACCAGAGATAGCAGAGACTAATCTGGGAAGTAAACTTTTTTTTCTTAGTCTTTCTTGGGGTTTTTTCTATAGTTTTGTTTTTGTTTTTTGTTTTGTTTTGTCTTTGCCCCCCCCATTGTTTTATCTTGTTTTTATATGAGTGTGAAAGTGGTGGCTCACCAATTTTTGGTGGTGGCCCTGTTCTGTTCTTTTTACTCTTCCCCTCTTTCCAATTTTCCACACCAGTTTCCCAAAGTTAGTGTGATGCCTCTTTCTCCTCCAGCCCTATTTCTAATTTCTTCCTCTTTTTATACTTCTCTATTTTTTTCCCTAATCCACTTAAAATTTTAACCTGAGAACAAAATTTACATCTTAAGAATTTATATACTGCCTACAGTTTTCTGGTTTGTTTTAGATTTTGTTATGTAACCACAAATCTAGTTCACATGGTTAAAGGTGAGAAATTAATGGGTGATCAATGTGTCATTTTCTGGGCTGTTTTATGCTATAGTTGTTAGCCAATATTGTCTTAAACAGCCATTGCTATTCCAAGGCTGAGATTAACTAAGGGCCTCTGTGCCAGTGCTCATACCATGCCAGCCACTGAAACTGGGCATGGTGGTGCCCAGCTGTAATCCCAGCACTGGGAGCTGAGACAAGAGGATCACTATGAGTCTGTGTAGCAAGACCCTGTACCAAATAAATAAGAAAAGAAAATACTGTGGCAAAATGCCAAAGAACCAGGGCTGGGCATCAACTTCTCATTTCCAACGAAGTTAAGAGGTATGATCGTAACTCAAAAACCAAAAACCAGCTATACTTGGAAGATAGCTAGGAGAAATATTCATTTCCTAAGGGTTGTAAATACTAGCAATAAAGCAACACACAATAGGCAATTTATAAACATCACACCAGGAATGAAACAAGAAAGAAAGAAAGAAAGAAAGAAAGAAAGAAAGAAAGAAAGAAAGAAAGAAAGAAAGAAAGAGAAGGGAAGGGAAGGG
>NW_004524702.1:112798-114775 GCF_000260255.1 Octodon degus | reverse complement strand
AAGGAAAGGAAAGGAAAGGAAAGGAAAGGAAAGGAAAGGAAAGGAAAGGAAAGGAAAGGAAAGGAAAGAAGACTCTTAAATAACATGCAAACCCCATAAACATCCAGTTCACCGAAGGCAAACCCTTTAATGACAAAGAACATCTGAGGAAATTTGTGGTTACCAAATCAGCACTCCAAGATGTCTTGAAGGACATTCTGGAAAGAGATAATAAGGAATACAACCACAACCAAAGGAATTCCTCAGGCAAGGCAAGCAAGTAAATGGGGGGGCCACCAAGGGGGCATATAGAACACCAAGGGCTCAAAAAGGTGGATCAATCCAATAACCACCTACCTGTCCTCACAGAAGTGGTAACAACAAAGCAATTGAATGATGCTCTAGAAAAAATCAAATCAGAAATAATTTCTCAAATAACAGCAGAGATGGTGTTCATAATAAGAACAATGATTAGGGATTCTAGAGCAGATACAAACAAGAAAATTAAAGGAGCTTTAAAAAATTATAGAAGCCATGAATGCTCACCTTAGGAAAGAAATGAAGTCCATAAGACAGATTCAAACAGATATCCAGGAGAATGAAACTTCCATTGACAAATAGCTCAGTGGATTAAAGTGCCTGCAAGTGGCACAGGGGCCAGGTGTTTGATTCCTGGGCCTGCTATGCCAGCCCCTCCCCCAGGGTGAGCTGAGAGGCAATTGAGACTGGGCATGATGGTGCACACCTGTAATCCCAGCTCTTGGGAGGCTAGAAACAGGTGAATCACTCAAGTCTGAGCTAGTGAGACCCTGAGCACCCTGTAGACCCTTCCCTAAAACACAGAGAGAAAAAAAACCCTTCCATTAAATGTATTCATAGTAGATTAAGACAATGTGAAGACAAGATCTCATACTTAGAAGACAAGATTGTGTTTAGTAATCATAAAAAGAAAGATTTCTTGGGGCTGGGGAGATGGCTCAGTGGAATAAGTGCTTCCCTGGCAAGTGCAAGGGCCTGAGTTCAATCCCCAGTTCCACAAAAAAAAGAAAAGAAAAAAGTAGATTTCTTAAAAGTAGCATAGGACCATAAGAAGTCAATAAAGCAGCTGATTAATAATGCAAAGAATAATTTAAGATTAATTAGAGTTGAAGGCTGGTGAGATAGCTCAGCAGTCTAAAGTGCCTACTTAGGCAAGCTTAGGCAAAGCGCAGGGACTGCAGTTCAATCCCCAGAACCACATGCCATGCCAGCCCTGCCCCCAGGGTGGGCTGAATTAACCAAAAAAAAAAAAAGATTAATTAGAGTCAATGAAAAAGCAGGAGCTAGCACAAATGAAAAAGAAAAAGAAAGAAAGAAAGAAAGAAAGAAAGAAAGAAAGAAAGAAAGAAGAAAGAAAAAGAAAGAAAGAGCTGTTTACAGGCATCATGGCAGAAAACTTCCCTGGTATACAAAAATAATTTGACATTCATATAAATGAGGCATATAGTACTCCAACTAGCCAAGATAAAAAAAATCTAAGGCCAAACATATCATAGTTAAGATTCCAGAAATTCAATATAAGAGTAGAACCTTAAAAGTGGTTAAGGAAGAGAAACAAACCACCTATAAAGGAAAGCCCATCAGAATCACAGTTGACTTCTCAGCACAAACCCTAAGGTCAAGGAGAGCTTGAAATATTTCAAGCTCTAAAAGAAAACAACCTTAAACCTAGATTGATATACCCTATAAAACTATCTTTCAAAACTGATGGAGAAATAAGATACTTTGACAACAAAGAACATCTTAGGAAATTTATGGTTACTAAACCAGCACTCTAAAATGTTTTGAAGGACATTCTGGAAAGAGGTAATAAGGACTACAATCACAACAGAAGGAATCCTTCAGGCAAGATAAGCAAGTAAATGGGGGGAGGAGCAAAGAGGCGGTACCAACAACAGGAAAGTAACATGACAAGGCTAAGTCAGAGTCCTAGCCCAGGTCCGGTGAGTGTGTGGAGAG